>NC_089505.1:91241534-91549653 GCF_036850995.1 Saccopteryx leptura | reverse complement strand
GGCAGCCTGGCCCCTCCCCTTTGTCCTGTCTAACCAGTCTCCCCTGCGGTCAGGGATGAAGGACCTGAAGCAGGGCTCACTGAACATGCTGCTCCCCTGTCTCCAGCAGGTGGCGCTAAAGGCTCTCTCTTCGTCTGGGTGACCGTGCCTGCTGTGTCCTCTCGCTTTGAGGGAGCAGGTGGGCCAGACTGGGCAGTGGCTCAATCTGAGGCCAGCAGGCGAGGCCCCGGAGCTCCCATGAGAGATCTCAGTCCTTGTTTAAGCATTTCTAGGCTGTGACGAAGGGCCTGGCGCCCTGCTGAGCGGGACCAGCTGCATAGTGGTCAGAGCCAACCTCACTGTCTCCCCAGAGAGCTGTTCCCAGAGCCTTGGGAAGGGCGTAGACCTTGCAGTTACCCAGACCTCAGTTCACATCCCAGCTCTGTCTCTTTGGGGCTGTGTGACTGTAGACAAGTTGCTTCATCTCTCTGAGCCTCAGTTTACTCACCTCAGTAAAATGGGGTCATGATGCCCAAAGCTTGGGTTAGTGGCAGGGTTAAGTGTGTCATTATGTAAAAGCACCCAGTCATAGCAGGTGGTCCATGAGTGTTGGTTTCTTCTCTAGCCATGCGCGTAATATTCGTGGCCCTAGCAGCAGTTTGAGCCCAGCAAGGGGATGTATCTTTCTTTCTTTATTTATTTTTGGAGAATTTTTATAAAATTTTTCTTGGAGCCAAACTGACACATGTGCTGGGAGCCAGATCTGCAGCTCCACCAGGGTGTCCCTCTCTGTCTTCATCCAGGAGCAAGGACAGAGCTGGGCTCCTGGTCGGACAGAACTGAGGGCGAGGCAGGGAGCTTCCGCCAACAGCCACACTCGTATCTGCCCCCCATCTGGGGCACTTGGAAACATCACCCCAATTTTCCAATACCCCCTGCTTCTTTCACAATAAGGCTGGAGGAAAAATTCTACTTTATTATTTTTTTAATTTGCTTTTCTAGATAAAGCCCGGCTAGGCAAACATCATCATACTTGTATGAGATGTTAAACTATAAAAAGTCAGGGATTATATATATATATATATATATAAAAAATATATATATATATTTTTTTTCAATTTTATTTTTTTTGACGAGACAGAGGCAGAGAAAGGGAGAGATAGGGACTGACAGACAGGAAAGGAAAGAGATGAGAAGCATTAATTCTTCATTGCGGCTCCTTAGTTGTTCATTGATTGCTTTCTCATATGTGCCTTGACCAGGGGGCTACAGCAAGGTGAGTGACCCCTTGCTCAAGCCAGTGACCTTGGGCACAAGCTGGTGAGCCTTGCTCAAACCAGATGAGCCTGCGCTCAAGCTGGCGACCTTGGGCTCAAGCCAGCGACCTTTGGGCTCAAGCCAGTGATCATGGGATCATATCTATAACCCCACGCTCAAGCTGGTGAGCCCGTGCTCAAATCGGATGAACCCACGCTCAAGCCAGAGGCCTCAGGGTTCTGAACCTGAGTCGTCCAGGTCCCAGTTTGACGCTCTATCCACTGTGCCACTGCCTGGTCAGGCAAAAAGTCAGGAATTTATTTATTTTTTTTGTATTTTTCTGAAGTTGGAAACGGGGAGGCAGTCAGACAGACTCCCACATGTGCCCGACCGGGATCCACCCAGCATGCCCACCAGGGGGCGATGCTCTGCCCATCTGAGACGTTGCTCTGTTGCAACCAGAGCCATTCTAGCGCCTGAGGCAGAGGCCATAGAGCCATCCTCAGTGCCCGGGCCAACTTCGCTCCAATGGAGCCTTGGCTGCGGGAGGGGAAGAGAGAGACAGAGAGGAAGGAGGGGGGAGGAGTGGAGAAGCAGATGGGCGCTTCTTCTGTGTGCCCTGGCCGGGAATCGAACCCGGGACACCTGCACACCAGGCCGACGCTCTACCACTGAGCCAACCGGCCAGGGCCTAGTCAGGGATTTTTAAAAGCAGCAAAACCCGGTCCAGGAGGCGGCAGTTTTGATTTAGTTCCCTCAAACAGCCTGGTCTGGCCCCAGTGGCAAACCTTGGGGCACGTGTTTCTGAGCGGGGGCTACAGACTGTCAGGGTTTGGCCAGAGCATCTAGCAGGGAGAGGGGAGGATGGTGAAACTCCAGACCAGACCAGCGCCCAGGAAGCGGCAGTTCAGCCAGGGAAGGGCTGGGCAGCAGAGCCAGGATCCTGGAGTCAGGGAAGCTGCATAGTGTGTTCTTCGTGTCCTGGCTGTTCAGAGGCCGGAGCCTCCTGCATCAGCGGACTGAGCCAGCGGGGGAAGGCTGTCTTTGGTCCCAAGTGGCTTCTCTTAGGTCTCCTTTAGGGCACCAGTAATGCCACTGGCTTTGAGGGCAGGGTCCACAGCAAACCAGTTTGCTTCTGTCCTGTGGGAGGCCTCTGGGTGGTTTGTCCCCCACTGGGCATCTCAGAACTCAGGGGTGCGGGACCCCAAGAGGCAGTCAGGGTGAGAGGACCCTTTGGAGGGCGTGGAGCCAGAGCGGGTGAGACACAGGGAGCCACGGATGGGGAGGTGGCTGGGAGCTGGGGCAGGTCTCAGCCTGGAGCTCCTGAGATTGACACTGGAATCTGTCCATCACCAACACCCTGTCCATCACCTGACCCTTCTTTTCTGCATTCCACCCAGCCAGACCCCAGGGAGGGGAGGGCTGTCTTTGGAGCCGCAGAAATCTTCATGTCACATGCCCCATCAGCGCCCCAGCAACCTTATCTCCACCCTTAGTTTTTCTCGGGGTGCTGAGAGCAGGGGGCCAGGAGCTCAGGTACCGGGATGGGGACAGGTCTCCTGGTGCGGAAGTGCACAGTGGTTCCCGCCCCTGCAGGCAGCCCCTCGCCACCACCACACAGCCTCGATATCGCCGAGGGGAAAGAGCACCCCTCTTTGGGATCAGAGAGACCCGAGTCTAAATCCACGCTCTAACACTGCTGTGGGGCACTAGCAAAGTGCTTCACTCACCTGGGCCTCAGTTTCCTAGTCTGTCAGATGGGCACAGCAGCCCTGTCCCATCTGCTCACAGGGTCGGGGTGACAGTGTGCTTTGTAAATCAGAAAAGCACAATCCCATAGCAAATGCTGCCTCCCAGCCTCCCCATAGCTGGATACACCTATAGATACTTTCTTTTTTTTTTCTTTTTTTTTTTTTTCTGAAACTGGAAACAGGGAGAGACAGTCAGACAGACTCCCGCATGCGCCCGACCGGGATCCACCCGGCACGCCCACCATGGGGCGATGCTCTGCCCACCAGGGGGCGATGCTCTGCCCATCCTGGGCGTCGCCATGTTGCAACCAGAGCCACTCTAGCGCCTGAGGCAGAGGCCACAGAGCCATCCCCAGCGCCCGGGCCATCTTTGCTCCAATGGAGCCTTGGCTGCGGGAGGGGAAGAGAGAGACAGAGAGGAAGGCGCGGCGGAGGGGTGGAGAAGCAAATGGGCGCTTCTCCTGTGTGCCCTGGCCGGGAATCGAACCCGGGTCCTCCACACGCTAGGCCGATGCTCTACCGCTGAGCCAACTGGCCAGGGCCAGATACTTTCTTTTAAAAAAAACAAGGCCCCTTTCTCTTCAAAAGAGTTCTCTCTTTTTTATTTTTTAAATTTAATTAATTAATTTTTTTAGTGAGAGTGAGAGACAGACAAACAGGAAGGGAGATGAGAAGAATCAACTCGTAGTTGTGGCATTTTAGTTGTTCATTGATTGCTTTCTCATATGTGCCTTGACGGGGGAGGGGGCTCCAGTTGAGCCAGTGACCCCTTGCTCAAGCCAGCAACCTCAGGCTTCAAGCCAGTGACCTTTGGGCTCAAGTCAGTGACCATGGGGTCATGTCTATGATCCCATGCTCAAGCTGGTAACCCTGAATTCAAGCTGATGAGCCTGCGCTCAAGCTGGCGACCTCAGGGATTTGAACCTGAGAACTCAGTGACCTGCAGACACGTTTTATTAGACACTCTCAGCATTCTCTGGCTGGGTAGCTCAGCTGGTTAGAGTGTCATACCAGTATGCCAAGATTGTGGGTTTGATTCCCATTTAGGGCACATACAAGAATCAACCAATCAATGCATAAATAAATGAAACAACAAATTGATGTCTCTCTCTCCCCCTTTCTTTCTCTAAAATCAATAAATTAATTTTTTAAGTCCTTAAAAAAAATAAAGAAACTCTCAACAGCAAAATAAAAACTTTTTAAAAATTTTTGGCCAAGATTTAAAAATCAGATTTTTACAGAAGATTTTAAATTTACTTCTGTAGCTGACAATACAAGTACACTCTCCCAAAACAGCACTGAGCGCTCCCTTCAAAGTTCTCTAGGTCCGCCTCTGCATGCTCTGTGATGTCCCCAACGCTTAGGTCAAAGGTCAGGAGCTATTTGCCAGGTGGCTTGCTCCGCTCCATACACTGGACACGTGGCCGCTCTAGGTGTCTGAGTTTTCAACCTGTGCATTCTGTGCATGGGAAGTATAGTGTTGTCATCGTCCGTCCCTCTGGTCACCTCGAGGCTTGGCACCTCTCTAACCGTTCCCACTTCTTCCCGCTGCTCCCTCTAGCCCTGTGTGTGCCCACCCGCCCGGCACCAAGTACTGACTCTGGAGGTTGGTGACATTTAAGAAAGCTGCTGGCTCTGGCTCCCTGCAGAAGAGAAGCTGTTTATCCACTCAGACAATACATTGCACTTTCCCGTCCTGACAGCTGAGGGCTGCACGGACCAATTTAGACAGTTTGAGACATTTTGGGGGTCTGGAGGAACTCCCCAAGTTCCTGACGTGCTGTGCTGTGGCGAGTGGAGTGGGCCCATCCCACCTGAGTCAGCGCACTGCCATCCTGCCCCACAGAGCCATCTCTGTCTCCCCCAGCCCCACCCAGGTCTCTGGAGAGCCAGGTCCCACGATCAGACACCCGGGCTGCAGGGCAGGAGCCCATCACAGAAGCCTGTCCTCAGGCAGGACCCCAGTGGGGGGCCTGTGCCTCCTGTGATCCCTCCAGGGAGCCCCTGGATACGAGGTTTGGGCTCTGATGGTAGTAGGAGGAGGCCTGGGAAGGCCCACTCTGGCCTTTCTCCTTTGTGATGTGCCCATTTCCCTGCAGGACAGTGGTGCCCAGGCCCAGATGCCCACACCAGGCTGTTTCCCGGGACCACCTTCCTTATGTAGAAATGGACCCACATATGGTCTCAGACCCATCACCTCGGGGGGCTGCAGCCTCCTTCCAGGAACGCCACCTGGATCTTAGAACTTTGGAGCAGGGTGTCTTCATCCGCCACTAGCGCGCTCAGGCAAGCAGGCCGATCCCTCTGGCCTGCTCACTCAGAGAGCCTGCAGGAGTCTGAGCAGAGCACTCTGGGGAAGGGGCCGGGACAGAGGCCGCGGAGCGAGGACTGTTGTGAGGACGGACGTGTGCTGACACAACGCGAACAAAGGGAGCAGAGGCTGGGGGTCAGGTTCCCTGAGTTCAAATCCCAGTTTCGCCCTTGGTGGCTTCGCAACCTTGGGGACAATAACAGAGGCTTAAGTGAAAGCAAGGCCACAAAGCACTTGGCAAGGTAGCAAGTGCTCAGAAAAGAAAGGCCCAGCAACTGTTATCATTGATACAAAAATGGTACAGAACCTGCAACATGGCAAATAGAGGCTCCCTGGGCCAAGGTGTCAGCTGACCTATGATTCCCACAGGTGCAGACGTGATTTCCAGGGCAGGGACCTGACTTTGGGCCCCATGAGGGTGTGCCAGCCCTGAGCATGGCCGACTGCCAGGGAGGGGGCGGGAGCTTTTGCTGTGGCACCCCGGCATGGTGGGCTCCGTGAGCTGCCCTCTCGAAAGGCGAGTGTGCTCACACGGAACACACGTTCGGGACACAGGTCCCTCCACCCAAACCCATAGAAGGCCTTGGGCCTGTGCTCACCAGCTCAGATCACGGGGACATAGGGGGTTCACCTTCTTCAAGGAGGGGCAGGAACAAGAGGGAAAACAGGGAGCTATTTCGAGAAGGTGTCGAAGGCCGCCGGGACACTAAAATTAGACCCTTGGTTCCTAAAAAGACATTGGCGCCAACCAAGGCCTTGGAGAGGGGCTCTTCAGCGCGGAATGTGACCCCAGGAAGGGCTCCCGCGGGCCTGGGCAATGAGGTCAGCCTGCAGGGCCAATGGGACTGCCCAATGGCCGGTGGTCATGGGCACATCGCCCCTAGCCGCCCCTCCCGCAGAATTCTGAAGCAGTTCCAACAGCTTCCCGTCTGCGCCCAGCAAGCAGGGAAGGTGTGGGGCCAGATCCGCCCATTCCTGGCGTAGCCTGCCCTTCCTGTCCGCTGAGTTTTTCCTTTTTTGACTGTCTCTTTGCCTCCCCTGCTTTCTGCTCCATTCTAGGGTGTGTGGGGGTGTTAGTGGGGAGGGGGGCTCACAAGAAGTGGCTACCTTGAAGCCTGGTGCTCCCAGGGTGGGGCCAGGTGTCCCCGCCCAGGCGGGCCTAGGCTTCTGGCCCTGCCCCCCAGGGTCACAGAAGACTCCTATCACTAGACTTTCCTTGTCGTCTCCCCTAGTCCTTAGGGTTCACCCCAACCCTCAGGGACCCGGCCCGGAGGGAACCCAGAACGTTCCTATGAGATTGACTTCCTGAGGTGGGGGGCGGAGAGCGCTCAGTCCCACCACTCTGCTCCGGCTCAGCGCTCCCTCCAGGCCCTGGCCTGGGCCTCGGACTTTGTCATTTACTGTTCTTCTTACCCCAACTTGTTTGCCAGGGTGGGGGAGGGTGGCAAATTAGATCCTGTTATCATACTGGTTTAAGTTCCTCTGATCACAGCTCATGGCCTGGGGGAGTGGTCTAGAAGGCCCCCCAAGGTCAGCCGGTTCCCCCCATCCCCCATCCCATGCCTCAGCTGCACAACAGTCTTCTGTTCTCCAACACGCCATGTTCCTTCGCTGGAGGCCTGCCCACCTGCTGCTGCACAACTCCTGGCACAGCTGAGCCCCCTCAGGCAACTTCAAAGCCACTTCTGTGGAAAGGCCTCCCCAGGCTGACACCTGTCTGCATCCATCCCCAGGACTGTTGCCCTTTGCTGGCACTCATCGTGTCTGTGTGCCCACCTTCCCCATGGGGGTGGAAGCTCCAGGTAAACCTGGTTGTCTGTTCACTGCTGTAACGGCTGTGCTCGGTGCATAGGGGTGCCGGGCACATAGCGGTGCTCGGTGCATAGGGGTGCCGGGCACATAGGGGTGCCAGGCGCATAGGGGTGCCGGGCACATAGCAGTGCTCAGTGCATAGGGGTGCAGGGCGCATAGGGGTGCCGGGCACATAGCGGTGCTTGGTGCATAGGGGTGCCGGGCACATAGGGGTGCCGGGCACATTGCGGTGCTTGGTGCATAGGGGTGCCGGGCACATAGGGGTGCCGGGCACATAGCGGTGCTTGGTGCATAGGGGTGCCGGGCACATAGCGGTGCTTGGTGCATAGGGGTGCCCGGCACATAGCGGTGCTCAGAAACACGTCAGGTCGAGCTGAGCGGGGCCTGAGGAGATAGTGCCATGGTCACCCTTGGGCAACAGGGGCCTGAAAATCAGGGGAAATGGCTGTGTCTTCTGCAGACAGGCTGCCGGGGCAAAGGAGGACTGGGCCACCGAGGCAGGTGTGAGGGGGAGTGGGAGGAAGGGTCGCTCGCATCTGCCACAGGGCCTAGGGGCAGTGTCACAGGGGTGACTCCTCGCTTACTGGCCAACACAGTTCTCTGTCCTGGCTCCGCAGCCTGGGTCCTGGAGACACTCTGAGACTAGAGTGGACGAGTATGTGGGCTGGAGTCAACTCTCAGGGGGAATTGGAAGCGAAAGTAGGAGAAAGCCACGAGGGAAATGATGTGCATGCCCTCCCCAAAGCCGGGCTCACGGTCCCCTCTGAACCCCAGACCGTCTCCCTGGGAGTCCCTCAGATGTGAGGCCCGGCAACGCAGAGCCTGTGGGGGCACAGAACCTGTCCCGAGGTGCTTTGCACCCTGGAGCCTCCTGTCACATGCTTGGAAAACATGTGAAACACTCAAAAAGATGTGAGCAGTTGCTAAACTATATTCACCTCCTGGCTTGCTCCCCCAGCACGCTCGCCTGGCCATCCCGGCTTACGTCCATTGCCTGGTTTTTAACATCGCCCGCTCCGTGCTCAAAAGCATCCTGGTTTGGACTTAATGTTACATGATTATGCTAGTAAGTCAATATATGTTCACATAGGATTGTCTCTAAGATTATTCAGTTAATTATAGCAATTTAGTAACTGAATAGCTTAATAACATAAAAAAGTAGAAATATGCAAAATCCTGGTTGTGCTATTACAAGAATCAAAGGAAGACAAAAATGCCCAGACAACCTGATGAAGGAAGTAGGATTTAATTAGCTAATGGGGCAGCATGACTCCAAAAGAGGTAAGTCAAACACGTGCTTCCCGAAGTTAGATTCTTACATCTTATATACCCTTTATAGAACACAGGTTTACAGGCAAGGGGCCCGTGATCCCTGTGTCTAGAGGTACACACGTCAATCACAGGACTTCAGGATGGGAGGAGGTTTAGGTGAGGTCAGAGAATAAGCATTGGCCCATTAAGGTCTTAAAAACTTTTAAGAAAAAGAAAGAGGAAGGGGTTATTCAGATAATCTGTGGGCTCCCTTCTCCTTGCATTCCTTTTCGGTTCTCTTCCTCCTCAGTGGAGGAGAAGGGGGGAGGTCTGATTTCACCTTCCTTCTTTCTTTCAAACTTTCTATTCCGAAAACCTCTCCATTAGCAAAATAATAGCTCTTCCCAAGCAGGAAGGCAATCTGTAACTTCACTGACCATTTTTAGCTGGTGTTGCCTAGCCCTCATTGTAAATCACACAAAAGTATAAAAATCATATTTTACAAACTTATTTGGCCAACATTCTACCCCTTTTGCTTGCTTCGCTGTCTGTACCACAGGCATTCCAATGCAGGGAATGAAGTACATTACAGTAACAGTACAAGTCATACAATTTCAACAGTTACAAAGGTGTCCTTTACAAAATCTCTCTGAACGTTTGGCCTAAAACATAAAATATCCTTGAAGTTTCTTGGTTTGGGGGCGGGGGTTTCCTTCCTTAGTGCAACCAGGCAGACGTGTGTGCTGGGTGTGGGTGGGCTGTCCACGCAGGAGCTGTGCGGGCTGGACCAGTGCCCGGCTGGGAGGGGCGCTGACCGAGGGTGGGGCTCCGGACGGGTGCACCCGGTTCAGAAGTTTGATTTCCTTTTTTTTTGGTATTTTTCTGAGGTGAGTAGTGGAGAGGCAGAGAGACAGACTCCCGCATGCTCCAGACCAGGATTCACCCGACATGCCCACCAGGGGGTGATGTTCTGGCCATCCAGGACGTGGCTCTGGTTGCAACCGGAGCCATTTTAGCACCTGAGGCAGATGCCATGGAGCCATCCTCAGTGCCCGGGCCAACTTTGCTTGGATGGAGCCCTAGCTGCGGGAGGGGAAGAGAGAGACAGAGAGGAAGGAGAGGGGGAGGAGTAGAGAAGCAGATGGGCGCTTCTCCTGTGTGCCCTGGCCAGGAATCGAACCTGGGACATCCACACGCTGGGCTGACGCTCCACCACTGAGCCAACCAGCCAGGGCCCTATGATTTCCTTTTTATTACTCTGAACATGTCTTACTTTTTTTTGCAAAACATAAAATAAGAAAAACAAAAACAAAAAGCCGTTTGTCTACCACACTCTCCCCGTCCCATCGCCCGCACACCCAGGTTTTATCATGTGACGATGCGGCCCTCTCCTTTGTTACTTTTCTATTGCTTATTTCTGTGTTTTGGTGGGAAACTGTGAGATCTGGTCTTTGTCATTAATAGCACAGCAAAGCAAAATATAACCACAAAAAATGTATTAGTCTTTCCGTCCTTCTTGACTACAGATTCCTCCAGGGCAGGGCCACTTTGCCCAGCAGAGTGTCAGGCTCATGGTCAGGGTCAGCAGAAGTGTGCCGAGACCCGAGGAGTGGAGGCAGGCCAGCCGGACTTCTCAGACGCGGGAGACCTGCAGGATAGCTTCGGGGTGCCCGTCCTTGGCTGCCCTTCCATCTTTTCGGAGAATTTTTCTAGGTCTCCTACCAGGAGACCTTTGTGGAACAGATTTGGGTGGACTGGTGCCATAGCCTCAGGCGCGGTTAGTGGTGCCTGCCGGGGCGGGGTCTAGGTTCTCCTACTTCGGGGCAAAGATCCCGTGGGATGGCAGACAGGCTCTCATCCACTCAAACAGCTAAGCATCCCTGGAATGTGGCAGGGCTGCTGACAGCCCTTCGTGCTCTGAGTGTGATCACCCATGTGACTTCCTTGGGGACTCAAGAAGAAAAGTGTGCCAGGTGGGCCCCAGCACCCCTATCCTGACTCTCCAAGCTGTCCAGAGCTCAGCTCTGAGAAACAAGGCAGGGTGCTGAAAAATGTCAGAGGGGACCGGGAGATGATATTTAATGAGGTTTAAGATAGAGTCATCATATTAGCAGCAATCATACTAACAGTGCAGTTTTGAGGGATTATAATGTGCCAAGTGAGCAGTTTGCAGGCATCATCTCATTTAATGTTCATGAGGACCCTGTGGTGTAGACACAATTATTATACCCATTTTACAGACTGGGAAGCCTGAGGCTGGAGGATCATGAGTGATTCTCCCAAGATCATACGGCTGGTGGAGGCAGGAGTGGAGCCAGAGGTTCAGACTTCCAGAGCTCAGGTTCTATTCCTGATAACTCAGCTGCTACTTACCACCAGCCACGTGGCCCAGACTAATTATCCCTTAAGTAAAACACATCCCACTGTACAGCCTGGATAGTGCTTGCTTATACTGATCCAATGTGGTAGTTACAGCATTCTTTCAGGTGTTATGAGCAGCAGCCAAATGAAACTTCTGGAAGCTGAAGCCTTACTTATGAGGACTTGTGACACGCAGGGTGGCTGGCCCAGAGGAATGCTAGGACATGCTCTGAGACTGTCTGGGGTTGGATAGGTCTGAGCTCCACCCAGAGCTCACCACTACCAGCTACGCAACTGTATTTGTTGGCTAGGTACAAAGAACTATAAACCAAGCAGCTAAACAACAGAAATTTCTTGTCTCACAAGCTTGGGGGCTAGAATTCCAAGGGCATGGTGTGAGAAGAGTTGGTCCCTTCTGGACTGAGAGGGAGACCCTACTGAGCCCCTCTCAGCTTCTGGGGGTTTATTGGCAATCGTTGGGGTCCTTGGCTTGTAGGAGCATCACCCTGGCTTCTGCCTTCCTGTTCGAATGTGTGCATGTCTCTGTCCAAACTCCTCTTTTTATAAGGACACCACTCCTATTGGATCAGGACCCACCCTAATGACCTTCCTTAAATTTGATTACCTCTGTGAAGGACCCTATCTCCAAATGGGCTAATTCTGAGGTTCTGATGTTTGGGGCTTTCATACGACCATAACAGAGCCCTTGGGTAAGTTAGTGAATAGCTCTGGGCCTCAGTTTTTTTGTCTGTAAAATGGGGTTGGTAATTATCTCTCCCTTCCCCAACCTGCTGTGTAGAAACACCACGAGGAAGATAACCGCTTGGCACAGTGCCCAGCTCAGGAACACCGAGGCTGTTTCCTGTGGCATCCTGAGGTGAGAGGCGGCAGGGTCAGGAGGCACCTGCATTTGGTGTTTGCAGGCAGGGGAGGCAGGGAAGGGCCAGGCAGGGCCTGGCAGGCTGCAGTGAGCCAGCCTGGGGAGACGCTGGGGAGTCTGGACTTCCTTAGCTGTTAGGTCCGAGGGTGGGCTGCGCCTGGCTCTGGTCTAGGCCCAGGCTTAAGGTGCTTAGACGTGGCTTCTGCCTCCCTGGGTGAGGCATCCAGGTGCCCCATTTCCAGGCTTGCTCTTGTGTTCTCCAGCTCCGAGTTCTTTACCCTCCTCAACGTTGACATATTGGGGGTGGACAGTTCTCTGTTGTGAGGTGTCCTGTGCACTATAGGATGTTTAACAGTGTCCCTGGTCTCCCCATCAGCGGCAGGTAGCACCCCCTCCCTAATTATGACAGTCAGTAATGCCAAATACCTCCCAGGGGTCAGGATCTGTCCACCCACCGCCCTTCTCCCCAACCCCAGTCTGGCTGGCTACCTTAGGGGACCAGGATGCTGTGAGCCTCGTGGGTGACCGGAATCCCGCAGGGACAAATCTAGAAATAGTAGCCTGGACAGCACTTGCGCAGAAGATCTCCACCCAGTGGCCCCACTCCACAGCCTGAATGAACTGTCCTTCTCAATTTTGCTGCTTCAAGCCTGGCTCCCTGGGGCCATTTCAAGGTGACTGCTGCCTAACCTAGGCACGGTGGCCAGGGCTGGGCTGTAAACAGTCAGCAGGAAGCACAGACCAGGGGTGGCCTCTGGGTGGCCTGGCCAGGAGCAGGTGTAGACACGGCGCTGACAGGCCCAACTTATCAGGACCAGAGGCCCAAGCTCCAGACAAGCAGGTCGTGGGTCTTTATCAGCTGTTGGAGTTGTGCTGGCCGAGGGTGCTGACAGACAGCCAGGAGCTGGGCAGGGCAGGGCTGCAGCTCGGGGCCTCCGGTTCCCACACAGGGCGGGAGGTGCACCTTGAAGCGACATTTGAGGAGAGTTGGGGATGGCGGGGAGAAGGAGAGAGAGAGATGAGCTGAGGGGCTTGCTTCCCTCTGACTTTTCTTTCCTTCAAAGATTTAACATTGTTTACCGTTTCAAAGCGGATGCCTGCTTACCGCAACAAGTTAAATGATTTGAGAAGGGGCTGAGGAGTATTGGGGTGCATCAGAAGGAGAAGGGAGGAGGTGAGAGAAGGGGTAAGGGAGGGCGCATGCCAGGAACAAAATCCGAACTCCTTCTCATCCACTGCCGCCCTGACCTGGCTCTGCAGTTCCCCTTCAAGCCCTCGCCGTTAGTGTCCAGTGGCTGCTGGAATGAACCACCCCAGACTTGCTGCTTTAAGACAATGGAGCTCTCCCAGTTCTGGAGGCCAGAAGTCCAAACTTAGTGCTACTAGCCTAGCACTGGCTGGTAGCTCAGCTGGTTAGAGCATTGTCCCATACACCAAGGTTGTGGTTCTATACAAGGATCGACCAATGGGCCCTGTCCAGCAGGCTCCATGGATAGAGTGTCGGCCTGGCTTATGGATGTCCCAGGTTTGACTCCTGGCCAGGGCACACAGGAGAAGAGACCATCTGCTTCTTGCCCCTCCCTCTCCCCCTTCTCTCTCTCTTCCCCTCCCGCAGCCAGTAGCTCAATTTGTTCAAGGGTGGCCCAGGACACTGAGGATAGCTCAGTTGGTCTGAGTGTCAGGTGCTAAAAGTAGTTTGGTTGGTTCGAGCATTGGCCCCAGACTGGGGTTGCCAGGTGGATCCTGGTTGGGGCACATGCGAGAGTCTGTCTCACTATCTCCCCTCCTCTCACTTAAAAAAATAAAAATAAGAAAAGAATCAACCAATGAATGCATAAATAAGTGGAGAAATGAATCGATGTTACCCTCTGTCTCTCTCTCACTTCCTTTCTCTCTCTAAAGTCAATAATAAAAGTTCAAAAAAATTTATCACTGAGTTTAAGTCAAGGTGTGCATTCGGGGGACGCACTCCCAGGAAGGATCTGGGGAGACTCCTATGTCTTCCTGCTCCTGGTGGCCGCACCTCTCCAACCTCTGTCTGCTTGGTCATGGCGCCTTCTCAGCTCTGCATGTGCCAAGCCTCCCTCTGCCTCCTTCTGAGGACACCTGTGATTGCATTTAGGGCCCACCTGGATGATCCAAAATAATCTCTCCATTTCAAAATCCTTCACTTAGGCACATATGCAAAGTCCTTTTGTTGCCACTAAAGTGACATTCGCAGGTGGCGGGATTAGGATGTGGGCATCTGTGGGGGGCTGTTAATTAGCCTCCCCCCTCCCTGCTCCAGCCCACTGGTGCCAGCTCCTCCGACCGCTGTGGGGTCACTCTTCCCTGGAATCTTGGCTCTTCCTCATTCTTTAGTTTTTTTTTTTAAAATAAGATTTTATTTATTGATTTTAGAGGGAAAATAGAGAGAGAAAGTCAGGGGGAGAAATGGGAAGCATCATCTCATAGTAGCTGTTTCTCATATGTGCCTTGACCCAACAAGCTGGGGGTTTTGAACTGGCGACCTCAGCATTCCAGGTCTATGCTTTATCCACTGTGCCACCACAGGCCAGGCTCAAGTCTTTTTTTTTTCTTCCTTTGCTGCCTACAGGCATCCTCATTCTCCAAGTCTGTGTGTGTGTGTGTGTGTGTGTGTGTGTGTGTGTGTGTGTGTGTGTGGCAGAGACAGAGAGTCAGAAAGAGGGACAGATAGGGACAGACAGAGAGGAAGGGAGAGAGATGAGAAACATCAATTCTTCCTTGAGGTTCCTTAGTTGTCCACTGATTGCTTTCTCATATGTGCCTTGACCGTGGGGCTACAGCAGACCAAGTGACCCTTTGCTCAAGCCAGCAACCTTGGGCTCAAGCTGGTGAGCTTTTTGCTCAAACCAAATGAGCCCGCGCTCAAGCTGGTGACCTCGAGGTCTCGAACCTGGGTCCTCCACATCCCAGCCCGATGCTCTATCCACTGTGCCACCAGCTGGTGTCAGGCCTCATTCTCCAAGTCTTAAATGTCATGTCCTTGGAAAGAACTTTTCCAGTGGCCCTCTATGCCTGGCATATAGTACATGCTCAATGGCAAAGAGAATGAGAAAGGAAGAGACACCCCACTCTGAGAACCCAACAGCCCTGAGCAGGGAACTGGGCTTCTTGAGCCCTGGAACATTCCCTGAGCCCTCCCTGTCTTTGTCCTGGGCAGAGTCTGGGGTGACAGCCCCCAACCCCTCCCCCCACCCACAAGCCTTTTCAATAGCTATAATGCAAGGTTCATGTCAGGCAGATCCTGAGGTTTCTGTCTGCACTGGCCTAGGTCTCAGGGACAGGGCCTTGGCTTTTCCCCCACCGAAGCCCCTAGAATGAGTCTCCAGACAGAGCAGGGGAGGGGCTACACACATGCCCACCATAGGCCCCAGGCTGCAAAGCTCACTTGAAGGGGCAGCATCTCAAGGTCCAGCCCAGCAATGCCTGCTGGTTCATACGGACCCAGCCCTCGAGGACTGAGCAGTGGGGGGGCGGGTGAGACCACCGACGCTGACACCATCAGGTATGCACCAGGGCCCTTGGGCAAGGTGCATGGCCTTTCTGCGCCCCAGAGTCATAAACATAAAAGCTAACGAGCCCGGGAGTGCTCATTTCACCCTCGCTGTGAGCGAGATCATTGCCTTCAGCGTTCATGCCAAGTGGGATGTGCTTGGTAACTGCCTTGTTTACAGGGCTCTTAGAAACCTCCTGGTGTAGATCTGAGCTCAGGAAGGAGATGTTGACATAAGAAACATCCAAACCTGTAGAGAATCTATATGAATTTGTTTGAGCCAAACAGAGGACAATTGCCGGAAAGCAAAATCTCAATGAATTGAGAAAATACTCCAGAGAATGTCAATTTTACAGCTTATTTTATACTTTAGAATCGAAGCAGGAGGCGTAAGGAGGGTTGTATGAGACACACTGTTGGTAGATTAAGGGGGCAGGAGAAAGCAAAGCGGGGAAATCTCTGGGATTGGATAAAGAATGAAATGAAGAGACAAACACTTCTGCCTGACTGGTGGTGGCGCAGTGGCTAGAGCGCCAACTTGGAATGCTGAGGTTCCTGGTTTGCTGGTTTAAAACCCCAAGATTGCCAGCTTGAGTGTGGGCTTGTCGGCTTGAGCATGGGATCATCAACATGATTCCCAAGGTTGCTGGCTTGAGCCCAGGGTCGCTGGCTTGAACAAGGGATCTCTGGCTCGCCTTGAACCTTCCCCCACCCCTTCAAGGCACATATGAGAAGCAATCAATAAACAACTAAAGTGAAGCAACTACGAGTTGATGCTTCTCATCTCTCTCCTCCCTCTCTCTCCCAATTCCTGCCTCTTTCTCTCTGAAAAAAAAGAATCAACTTTAAAAAGAGAGACAAATACATCTTTTACATTGCTGGGTGCAGAACAGTTAAGAATGAACATTTACAGCACACAGAGATGGTATGTGAGGAACAGCAAGGGAACAAGGTTCTGCGGTCTTTGCTCTGGGCAGGGGTTGTTCCCTGAGGGGTCTGGAAAAGGAAATCACTCTGACATTTCAAAAGTATGTTACCTTCCACGCAAAAAAGACAATGAGCAGGCTCAGCTAAGGTGAAGACTGACCTTTGTCAGGGAAGCTACAGGCCTCGGATGTGACTCTGCCATGACTGGCTTTCAGTTAGGAGTTTTTATGTTCAGCGCATCCTGTGTGGTTCCTTTCAGTCTCTGAGTCTGTAGGGCCTGCCGTGCGGGCCTCCCTTGTGCTCACTGGGCTCAGGACGTCCGTCCACAGCAGGAAAGGAGGGAGGCAAGGAGCTGGCTGTGTGATCAGGGCAGATGGCCTCCCTCTCTGGGCCTCGGGTTCTTTTTCTATTTAAACAACGTAGCTGGAAATGCATGCTTTTTAAAGTCCACTGCGTTCTTGTTTGTTTCTGAGAGTGAGGGCAGCTGAGCTGACTGGTGGTGACAGGGGCTAACCCAGGGGGCATGAAACTTAAAAGTCACCCAGACAGCCCTGGCCAGGTAGTTCAGTTGGATAGAGCATCATCCCAATGTACCAAGGTTGCAGGTTCAACCCCTTATCAGGGCACATACAAGAATTAACCAATGAATGAATAAATAAGTGGAACAACAAATCAATGTTTCTCTCTCAAATCAATTAAAACAAAACAAAATGGTACAAGTCACCCAGACAGAAGGGTGTGGGCCTATGGGAGTGGCCAATTTTAGAACATAAGTAGACGACACCTCCTACAGAACCGGGATTGAAGTCAACCAGGGACCATGTGGTTTCAAGAAGAAAAGACTTAACTATGACCTTCATCTAAGAGTAGGAGAGAGCAAAATAGACTGGTGGGGTATGTATGCTTAGACAGTGCTTGGAATATAGGAGACATTTAATGCATAGTGTTGAAGGGATGAAGGAATGCCTTACTTTTTATCATTTTTAAAATAGAGATAATAGTATTTAACTGTATTAGTCAGCTCTTGCTGCATAACAAATTAGTTATTGCTGTCAGACAGTGGCTGGAGCTGGAACAGGTGGGGTCTGACCAGGCATTTCTCTCTTCATATGTCCTCAGGGCATCTCTGGGTGGGCTAGTTGGGCTTCCTCACAACATGGTAGCCCCAAGGCAGCTCAAGGCTCCAATGCAAATGTTCCGGTGAGTAAAACAGAAGCCACTTCACCTTTTATGACCCAGCCTGAGAAGCCATCACAAAGCATTACTTCTACCATAGTCACAAGCTTGTCCAGACTCAAGAGGAGGGAATCTGCACCCACTTTTAGATGGGAGGAGAGTCAAAGACCCATCACAGGAAGGGTATGTTGGTTGGGAGATCTTGCAGCCATTGTTGGAGATGCAATCTGCCACTGCTAGTAAGAAGGATTACTGAAATTTGAACCCGAGAAGGCTGACTCCAGGACCCCAATCTCTGCCTCACTACATGGTATTGCCCATAAAGGACACAGGAGCCCAGACCAAAGACTCTTTGCAAATACAACATGGCTGTGTTCTTCCCTGTAGCAAAAGCACCACAAACTGGGTGGCTTATAACAACAGGAATTCATTCTCTCATAGTTCTGGAAGCTGGAAGTCTGAGATCAAGGTGTCGGCAGGGCCATGCTCCTCTGAAGGCTCTCAGGGAGGATCCTTTCCTTCCTCTTCCAGCTTCTGGTGGTTGCCTGAAATCCTTGGTGTCCCTTGGCTCATAGACATATCACTCCAACTTCTGCCTCTGGTTTTTTGTTTGTTTGTTTGTTTTGTATTTTTCTGAAGCTGGAAACCGGAAGAGACAGTCAGACAGACTCCCGCATGCACCCGACCGGGATCCACCCAGCATGCCCACCAGGGGGCGATGCTCTGCCCCTCCGGGGCGTCACTCTGCCTCGACCAGAGCCACTCTAGTGCCTGGGACAGAGGCCAAGGAGCCATCCCCAGCGCCCGGGCTATCTTTGCTCCAATGGAGCCTTGGCTGCGGGAGGGGAAGAGAGAGACAGAGAGGAAGGAGGGGGGGTGGTGGAGAAGCAAATGGGCGCTTCTTGTCTGGAGTCATTTTTGGTTGTCACAATTTGGGTGAAGGGGTATAGAGGCCAAGAATGCTGCTCAGCAAGGCTCACTAGCTTGAGCCCAAAGTCACTGGCTTGAGCAAGGGGTCACTCAGTCTGCCATATTCCCCCTGGTCAGGGTACATATGAGAAAGCAATCACTGAGAAACTAAGGTGCCACAACAAAGAACTGATGCTCTCAGCTCTCTCCCTTCCTGTCTGTTCCTCTGTCTCTCTCTGTCTCTGTCACCAAAATAAAAAAAAAAGAAAAACAGAAAGAATGCTGCACAGTATGTAGGACAGCCCCTTGCCACCACCCCAACAAAGATTTATCTGGTCCCAAATCTATAGGGTCAAGGTTGAGGAACCCTGATCTAAAAGGACAAAAAGGCTACATATTTATAAAGATTTTTATAGCAACATAATTAAATTTAAAAAAATCTAGACACTGCCTGACCAGGCAGTGGAGCAGTGGATAGAGCGTCAGACTGGGACGCGGAGGACCCAGGTTCAAGAGCCCGAGGTTGCCAGCTTGAGCGCGGGCTCATCTGGTTTGAGCAAAGCTCACCAGCTTGGACCCGAGGTCGCTGGCTCGAGCAAGGGGTTACTCGGTCTGCTGAAGGCCCACGGTCAAGGCACATATGAACAACTAAGGTATTGCAATGAAAAACTAATGATTGATGCTTCTCATCTCTCTCTATTCCTGTCTGTCTGGGGTCCCTATCTATCCCTCTCTCTGACTCTGTCTCTGTCTCAGTTTAAAAAAAAATCTAGCCTAACCTGTGGTGGCGCAGTGGATAAAGCGTTGACCTGGAATGCTGAGGTCGCCGATTCAAAACCCTGGGCCTGCCTGGTCAAGGCACATATGGGAGTTGATGCTTCCTGCTCTTCCCCCCTTTCTCTCGCTCTCTCTCTCTCTATCCTCTAAAATGAATTTAAAAAAATCTAGGCACTATTTATGAAATTAGAAAATTTACTGCTCACAAAAATTAGGGGATATTTCAAAATGAATATGAAGCTATGAACTATCCCCTAATTTTTGTGAGCAGTGTAATCATATTAAGAATATTAAATTTGGTGGACTATAAAATTATAACTCTTTAGCAGTATTGAGAAGTATATTAAAATTGTATATATAATTATATACAATTACATATAGATATGAATTTCTCAAATGATTGAATGTAAAGTTACTAAATGATCATCAGTTCACAATCACCTAAAAGTGGAAACAACCAAATGCTCATCAACGGATGAATGAATAAACAAAGTGTGGTCTGTCCGCAGAGTGGGATATTACTCAGTGACAAGAAGGAATGATATACTGAGACATAATGTTACAACCTTGAAAACAGTGTGCTGAGTGAGAGATGCCAGACACAGAAGGTCACAGTGGATGACCCATTTAAATGATGTGTCCAGAATGGGCATAGAGAGAAACCACTGGGGTTTGTGCCCAGAGAAAGGAGCAACAGCTTTATTACCATTCTTAAGCCTGAAGCACCCTGAGATAGAGAGAGTAGTGGCAAAGGTAGGCGTCACCGGCCTGACCTGTGGTGGCGCAGTGGATAAAGCGTTGACCTGGAAATGCTGAGTTCGCCGGTTCGAAACCCTGGGCTTGCCTGGTCAAGGCACATATGGGAGTTGATGCTTCCAGCTCCTCCTCTCTGTCTCTCTCTGTCTCTCTCTCTCTCTCTCCTCTCTAAAATGAATAAATAAAAATAAAAATTAAAAAAAAAAAAGGTAGGCGTCACCCCCAAGTGACAGGGTGGAGTGGAGCTGGCAGAAAAGTACCCTGACCCCCCTCTCTTCTCTTACTCCCTCTGAATTCTGCTGCTCCCTTACCATTGGTTGGATCCCACATGAAGCTGGAGAATGCACAAGCTGGTCTACATAAGCCATATGTTAGCCTCCAGGGGCCCTGAGCAGGGTGCAGAGGATTAAGGGTGGATCTGAAGGTTTCTGGCACTAAAGGCAACTATCAGTAACCAAAGAAATGTGTCCATCAAATGGATGAACCGAGTTAATACATTTAAACACACATAAGGTCAACAAAGAATGCAAATGAAACCGTACATGACCCACACCTTCAACATTACTAAGAGAGAAAACACAGCAACCAACAAATTACCTATGAGCCTCAAACACCAAATTGCAACAGAGCTATTCTGCCCTTGCAAGTTCATGGGTGGGAGCAACAGGTGAAGGAAGCTTAAAAGATTGAGTTAAAAGAAGGAAAGAGGGGGAAGAGGAAGAAGGGGGGGAGAAGAACAGAGTTCATAGGCAACATCAGTCTCAGAACATTCAAGTCCACCCATGTGTCTCAATACTGAGCTCAGATCTGGGACGTCAAAGTTAACAGCACCAACTACAGGGAAGGGGGCTCGAAACTGAGTGAGTTAAAGCTGGCTGGCAACCTGATCAGGTAGTGGCACAGTGGACTGGGACGCGGGTTTGAAACCCCAAGGTCGCCAGCTGAGCGCAGGCTCATCTGGTTTGAGCAAAGCTCACCAGCTTGAGCCCAAGGTCGCTGGCTTGAGCAAGGGGTCACTCGGTTTGCTGTAGCCCCCCTGGTCAGGGCATATATGAGAAAGCAATCAATGAACAGCTAAGGTGCCACAACAAAGAACTGATGCTTCTTATCTCTCTCCCTTCCTGTCTGTCTGTCCCTATCTGTCCCTCTGTCTCTCTCTGTCTCTGTCATACACACCCACACAAACACACACACACACAAACACACACACAAAAGCTGGCTGGCAGCCTCAATAGGAAAACAGCGCTTCTGGGAAAAAATACGATCAACACTTGTTGCTACAACTTGTTTCCAAGGTAGTTGCCTCTGAGCTTAGTTTCCTCATCTGGAAAAGTGAGGAACAATAACAGTATTTTTTTCACTCCATACCTGGCAGGTGCTATTTTTTAGGCAAGGTCTGCTTAGAAGTCACAGCTGCTGCCCCATTCACACCCCTTTCTCTACGTCTGTCATAACCCATCTCCCTTCCTGGACAACCCTGCTTCCTTATCCTGCTGCTTGTTAACACAGGTTATCTGGAAGTGGTTGTGACTTGGGTCACGTACACATTCTAGTGGATTTAATCTGCTGTGTCTCTTCCTAGGGCCATTTTTCTTTGGGGCCTCATTTGTTGTCACAGGTGAGAGGTCCAGACTGTCTGCTAATGAGAAATAGGTCACGTATGAACAGATGAAGGAGGCATTAGGGAGGGCACTCCTCACACCTCTGCTGTCCCACCAAGAACTGTAGATAACTGTCTCCCAGTAATCCCTGCCTTTTCCGTTACTCAATGGCTTGGTGACAGAGAGGAGGTGTCGGCACCTGGGGGAGAGTTGACGGAAGGCATTTCTGGATGACTTCATCTCCAGCCCTTGCCTCTCAAAATTCCAGTGAAAGCAGCTCTACCCTTTAAGGGTTGGGAACGGGGTGGGCATTCCAGAAATTCCTTGTCATACTCAGGCTTTTTTAATCAGGTGACATTGAAGAATTAGCATCCGAGTGCAGGGGGGTTGTGGGAGGGTGAGGAGAGGTCTCGCTCCTGCACCGCACTTGCCTGTCTGGCTAGACTCGCGTTGCTGGAGCAAGACCTCTTGCGTTGAGTTTGCTCAGGGAGATCAGAACCACGGACAGCGATCAGGGCGTAGGGGAGACCCGGCAGGCTGGTGAGCAAACTGGAGCTGGAGGAAAGACGCATTGCAGTGGTGGAGTGTTGCCTGGGGCTGTCCTCCTTCTGAGTCACCCCTTGCGCCCCGCACTTACGTCAGTCCTCAGTAGACTGGAGTTCTTCCTTACCTCTCCAGGAATGGTTGGGGTTGGGGAGGAGAAGAGAAAGCGCCATGCCAGGAATTTTGCAGGAAAGAAGAAAGTGGGAGGCGAGGGACCTGTGGTGCCCCTCGCCCCCGCGCGCTCCCCCCCCCCCCCCCCCCCCCCGTGAGGCCCGTTGCTATACAAGGCCTGCTCTCCCAGCCTCCACCCTTAGCAAGAACTGGTCGCAGGCGCTGAGGGGAGTCTGAGGGGTGCATTTCCCCGCCCTGACCTCAGCGGGCGGGAATGCGGTGGATAAATCAGAGATAACCCTGGAGGGTAGGGCGGGCGGGCTCCCGGGCCCGGGATAAAAGGCTGGTGGATACCCAGGGATCCAGGAGAGCGCCCGCGGACCCGGAGGAGGTTAGACGTGAACCCAAACGCAGCAGCAACCTCTTGCCCGCCTCTCCAGTGACATGGACCTGCAGATGGGGCTGTCCTGGGCGCTCTCGCTCCTTCTGTTCTTGCACCTGTGGCCGCTAGGAGGTCATTCGCACCCGCTAGGTGGCTCTGGCCCCAGCTTGGAACTGTCTGGAGTACAGGTGAGCGCTGTGGGACTGTGTAAACGCGTCAGGAGTGGACACGGGGCAGCAGCAACGAACAGGTCTCCATCTGCTGTTGTTACAAGAGGGCCCCTGGAAAATCAGAAAGCAGAGAGATTGGGAGTGCGGTGGGTTCACTTGGGCACCACTGAGGGTGGTTGGGCTCAGGTGTGGGTTCCTGAGGCTCGGGCTATTTCCACCACTGCAGGAACTGCTGGACCGTCTTCCAAGCTCGGCTGGGGAGCTGCAGGAGGAGCAGGTGACCCCGAAGCTCCTCCTGCCAGGACATAGTTCCACAGATGCCCGGGAGACCAGGCAGGCAGCTTCCACTGGTGGTGGCCAGGCCCTGCAGGGACTACAAACCCTTAAGAAGATGAGTGACTCGGGCTGCTTTGGGCGGCGGCTGGACCGAATTAGCTTCTCCAGTGGCCTGGGCTGCAAACGTGAGCTCCCTCCCTGCCACCCTGGCCACACCCACCCCATGGGTCCATTCCCATGAGTCCCACCATTAGAGTCACTTCTGGGTTTGTTGTCTCTGGCGACCACACTCTAAGAAAGGGACACTTGGGCATCACTTCCTCTTACTGACAGTCCTCAGGGCCAAGGAGTGCTTTTCTGGGAATATTCACTGTGGACACCATTCATTACCAAGCCCATGAGACCCACCCACCTTGAATCCTCTTCCTGCATCTGTTATCAAAAGTGCAGGATTGCTTTAAGGTGGAATCCAGTCAAGTCTGACAGCCCCTCTTTGGAGCAGAAAGAACCCTAAATATTTTCCTCCTGGTTTCCCCTCAACTGTCCACAGAAGGTAGGATCACCAGGGTGGCCACAACCCCATCTACAGATGAGGAAACTGAGGCACGGAGAGACGGGTTATTCCAAAGCCTCATATCCAGATCAGATGAGGATGGGGGTGGGGGGCCGTGGCAGGGATGGCATATGGTGGGGGAAGCTCAGATCCTGCCTCTGTCTCGGCCCTAACACCATCATCAACCTCTCCTCCCTCCCCCCACAGTGCTGAAGAGGCATTAAGAGAAGCCCTGGAGGCAGGCTGACTTGCCATCAACCCTCTGGTCCTCTTTGAAGCAACTCCTATTTATTTATTATTTTTAAAATTTATTTGATTGTTTTATATAAGATGGCTCCTTCCTTTGGGCACACATTTTCTGCGATGAGATAAAGTTGATATTAAAACTTTTTTCTTTTGAAACTGATTTGTCTCAGTGCATTCCAAATAATTCATCATTTCCAGAAGGGAAAAAAAACCCACCAAAAACATCAACAACAAACCCCCAACTGTGTTTTCTCAGAGGTCCCAAAGGAGTGGAGACACAGCATCAAGCAGGGGTGGGGCAGGGGGGGGCTTTCTTTTCTTTAAGGGTTTTCATGCTCTGAAAACGTCAAGAAATACCTCAAGCAATTGAGACACTTTCCAGAAGCTGGTTTGCAAAGCCTAGCAGCTGGTCTGGACACACACGTGAGGGTGCATCCAAGAGTTCACCCACTAGTCTTTCCTCTGCCTGCAATTCTGTTAGGGGCACACTCCCTGGCATTTGTTGTTTCCAGAAGGTCTAAGCCAAAATCTCAAAGACTGGGGGCAATGAGTGCATGCGTGTGCATGTGTGTGCACACAAGTACCAAGGCACACCTGCTCATCTGTACTCCTAAATGGGGGTGAGCCCTCCATTCTTCCCCAAACCTCAACTTCAAGCCTTGCATTCCTGATGTCATCTGGAAGAAGCCTTCAAACCCCCGAGTTTTAAAGTATTTTCATTTCCCAAACACACAAGTCTAGAAGTGTTGACAATAGGCCCAGCATTTCAGGGTGCCCCACCCTGGGCTCTGTGTTGCCACTTCCTCTCTGGCCGAGAGAGAGAGAGAGAGAGAGAGAGAGAGAGAGAGAGAGAGAGAGAGAGAGAGAGAGAGAAGCCTTCATTTTATTTTAAAGGGGAAAAGGAGACAAGCACCGGAGTCCTGCTGTGCGGCCTTAGTCAGCAGGGAGCCCTGGGAGGGGTCGCTGCCCTGGTTTCTGGGGGTCCCCCTTCTCTGGCATTCTGCACTCCAGGCTGAACCTGCTCCTGCTTGTCAGGCGCCAGGGCCGTGCCTTTCATGCTCCAGCTCAACGAAGGAGACAGGACTATTATCATCCCCATTTTATGCGTGAAAAAACTGAGGCCCAGAAACATGAAGCATCAACACGAAGCATCCCACCTGTCAGCACGCAGCCCTCAGGGCCCCGGCTGGGATTTGAGTGCAGATCCGAGTGGCTCTTGAGCCTGTGATCTTTCCTGGAGCTCCTGGCCTTGGGGTTCACTCTCACGCCACTCTGCTCACCCATCTTGTTGATGTTCCTTTAAGAGAGAGGGCACCAGATGCAGTGGGTCTTTGTGCTGTTTCACATTTGAACCCGCCCTGCCTCAGAGATTATGCATATCTAACATGATCTATTGCGATTTAAAAAATGAGGTTTTAGGCGCAATGTATATTTTCCAATGAAACCGTGAGTCATCTATTGCCTAATGTTCCTGATAGCAACTCTATGAAGAAATCTTACTATCTTCCTTTCCCATCTTACAGATGGGAAACCGAGGCACAGAGTAGCGACGTAACTCTCTCGAGGTCATGGAGTTCTTTTTGTTTTGTTTTGTTTTGTTTCTGTGACAGAGACAGAGTCAGATAGGGACAGACAGGAAGGGAGAGAGATGAGAAGCGTCAATTCTTTGTTGCAGCACCTTAGTTGTTCATTGATTGTTTTCTCATATGTGCCTTGACTGGAGGGCTCCAGCAGACCGAGTGATCCCTTGCTCAAGCCAGCGACCTTGGGCTCAAGCTGGTGTGCCCTGTTCAAACCAATTGAACCCATGCTCAAGCTGGCGACCTTGGGGTCTCGAACCTGGGTCATCCACATCCTAGTCCAATGCTCTATCCACTGTGCCACTGCCTGGTCAGGCGAGGTCACGAAGTTAGTAAGTGGCAGAGATAGGATTCAAGGTCACCCAGCAGCAACCCCGGTCCCTAACCACTGCACCACCTGGCCTCCCCCAAGTCAGTGGGTTAGGCTTGCTGATGGGATGGAAGTCTTCCCTCCCAATGGCATTAGGCAGTTCAACATTTGCTGCCACGGCAACCTTTCCTCTCTGCTCAGGTGGTGAAGATCACCCATTCCCAAACCCCGCCAGGCCTGCACCATTCCTCCCGGTGAGTCTGCTCTCGCAGTAATGGGGCTCAGATGCTGGAGTCTGTACGATGCAGATATGCCCTGTTATTGGGCTTTTCCAGGAAAAGAGGATCCTGAAGTGACTGTGAAGGAGCCAAATGTGACTGCTGGGGGATGGGGACTGGGTGGCCTGATGTTCCTCAGGGAGTGACATCTCACTGCGCTCCCTCTGTGTTCGGTGTTTGTGGGCAGCATGGCAGTGCACACATTGTCTGCGGATGCCCCTTAAAACCAGCCTCCTTCATCTGGGACCCTGGCCCCGTCCAACATGCCCCTTCGTAGCTATAGTGGTGGCCTGGACCTCCCTGACTTCCCTTACCAACCTCGTCCTGCAAAGAAGCTGCCAGGTGACATCTCCCCGTGGAGTTTGCCACTTTAGTCTTCCCAGACAGATGTGCTGGTGAACACAGACCCGAGGAGGTCTAGCCGGGCTTCCCTCAGGGCGGGAAGGAGGTTCAGATGAGCGTTCACAGGCTTTGCTGGGTCTCAAATGTTAAGGCTACGGAAGTGAGGACAGTGTTGGGCCTGCAAGCGTCATCTCCTTGCTGATTCTCAAGGCATGCCGAACCGTCCCATCCCTGTGGCAGCTTTGACCCTTCTGAGAATGAGTGGAGGCAAGAAAAAACAACAAACCACATTTCTCTTCCTGCCCAGCCAGGTCTAAACAAAATCATAAACTCAGTCTGCCATTTGTCTGTGGTCGTGGTGTGGTTCTCAGCCTTCTAGCCCTGTCTCTGTAGGACTTTCACGCACTGCCTTGGCTTTAATGGTCAGTCCGAGTCCACGAAGTGGCCTGCTTCTCCCATAGGGTCGGGAGCCAGCTCCATACAGCCGCCTGGATGTCCTGGAGCATGGCTAAACTCACACCCTTGCCTACCCTGGGACTCGAACTCCCAGACTTGTACCCAGAGCCCTCTGGTCTCTGCTAGGCATGCACAGTCCCTGTGCTCACTGCCTCGGGCACCCAGCTGTGATTCCATCCAGCAGCATGGAGGTGCGCTCCCCCACCCGGCCCTCCCGGCAGCCCCGTGGGCTGGCAGGAAGTGCTGGGGAATTCCCGTTGCCCAGGAGCAGCCCAACATCCTGCAGGAATTTGGCATTTAAAGACCCCAACACCCTTGATTCCCAGGTGGCACCCATCTCCTGCTTCCCAGAGTGCTCTGCGGGGAAGGAAGTTTAAGCTCCAATCGCTCCAGGTGGTCACTGACTTCCTCCTTAACCTGGTCACCTCCCCATTCTCCTGAAGATTCCTGGGATCCTCTCCAAAAGGAGCTACTTTTGCAGAGACACTCCTGAATGATTAAACCTCCTGCCAGGGCCCCACCCTTGATGATTAAAGCCGTGGAAGCTTCCTGGCTCCATTCGGCGGAACCGCCCAGGCAGGAGGGCAACGGGTTCACCCCACCTCTCTTCCCAGCCTCTCCTGCTCAGGGTTCTTCACTTCCGCCCCTGGTGTAGACCCTCACCACTCACGTGCACAATGACGCACCGGCATCCCCACCGTGGTTCTTCCCGCATTGGGGAGACAGCAGAACCTTCATGCTTCCGCCAGAGGGTGACTCCCCCTCTCAGTGAGGCCCCCAGGGAGGGCGAGGTGCAGTGTTGGGCACTCAGATATATACACTGTAGGTGGGGGGGGGGTGTTATAGGAGAGACACTGAAGGCAAACTCATTGATCCAATCATTCAGAACATATTTTCTAAAATGTCAGCCCGAGCCAGCTCTGTGCTAGGTGCTGGGGTGCAGGAGGTCCTGCAGCTGATTCGCTACTGCCTCGTTCCTGCTCAGCCTCTGGCTTCCTAGCCCATGCAGCCTTAGCAATGGCTGACCTGGTTCTTACGCCCGCTATCCGCGCCGCCCTCCACCTCGTACACCACCCCTCGTCCTCTGAGCAGAATCAACTGGCAGGCAGAGATTGCCAAGCAAGTTCATGCGTGGACTGGCCCGGGGAGTCTGTTTGGCCCTGACTACTGCCTGAGGGGACTGGGTAACACAGCCCAGAAGTGGAGGGGAGTCAGTGGTCTGGTGGGGGTGGAGTGAGGGTGGGGTGGACCTCTTTGACTAGTGAGAGGAAAGGAAGAGAAGCCCATGGATAAAGTGCTTGTTGTGGATTGAGTTATTTTCTCCCCAAAGATATGTTGACGTCCAAACCCCAATGCTGAGACCAGCTCAGCAGTGGTGTGCACGAAAGGAAGGCGGTGCTGCAGGACTTAAGAAAAACACACAAGACACAACATACAGAAAAGATGGGTCCAGGGGACTCCCAGCCTCTAGGACTGAGAGCCCAGCTCTCTACAGCCTCATCGTATTTATTGGTCTCTTTGCTCATCAAGCAAATTAGCAGAGCCTGGGTTCAGGTGCAGAGAAAGGTAATTAACTAATACTTTTCAGGTATGTAGGGAAAGGTCATAGGGGTCAGCTGTTTCCTTTAAACCAGGGGTCTCAAACTCAACTCAGCATGTGGGCCGCAGAGCAAGATCACAGCCGTTCGGCATCACAACTGCTGTTAACTAAGCTAATATCTAGCTAGGATGCTAGAGAAATGAAAAATACAAGTAGGCCCCTAGGCTTACTTAATTTTATCCAAAATATTTTGATCTTCGTGGACTAGTCTGCGGGCCGCACAAAATTGTTCAGCGGGCCGCATGTGGCCCGTGGGCCGCGAGTTTGAGACCCCTGCTTTAAACAATCTTATCCGGGCTTGCAGGGCAGCATTCTGCCCCTGCAGGACTTGGCGTTCTAAAGTCCGCACCAAAGACTTGTCTCAGGTCCACAGTCTAATTCCCAGCCATTTTCCTACACCCCAACAACCTTATTTGGAAATAGGGTCATTGTAGATGTAATTAGTTAAGATGAGGTCATGCAGGAGTAAGGTGGGCTCCTAACGTAATGTGACTGATGTCCTCAAAAGTAGAGAGAGACACAGACAGGAAAGGTGGCAGTGTGACAAAGGAGGCAGAGGCTGGCATGTGCGTCTGTGACTCAGGGAATACTGAGGAGGGCTGGCGTGACCAGAGGCCAGGAAGGATCCTCCCTTACAGGTTTCAGAGGGAGCATGGCCCTACTGACACCTTGACTGCAGACTTCCAGCCTCAAGATCTGGGAGACAGTACATTTCTGTTGCTTTAAGTCACCTGGCTGGTGATGCTTCGTTAGGGGTTTGGTGCAGAACCCTCATCCTTTTCTCACCTCATAGACTGTTGCAAGAAGCTCTCTGGAGATGGACAGCATGACCAATCAGCCACTAAGGTGTTTTTTCAAAACTGTGGTCAGGTTGGTAACATATCACCTCACATAGGTCCTCTCTCTCGCCTTACCTCTGGTGGGCAGCCCCTGAGATGGCCCCAGGGATGCTCAGCTCCTGGTGTTCTGCCCTTGGTAATCCCCTCCCTGTTAGTGTGGGCTGATCCTGGGGACTTACTTCCAATAAACAAAGTACAACACAAATGATGGGATGCCAAGATGAGGCTACAAAGAGACTGTGGTTTACATAATTGCTCTCTCTCTTTACCTAAAGAAAGTCAGCAGCATCTCTATAGAGGCCCACGTGCCAAGGAACTGACACCTCCAGCAAGGACCGCAAGGACCAGAAGGTGGTCAGCAGACACAGGAGTGAGCTTGAGAGCTGATCCCTCAGCCAAGCCCTGAGGTGACCATAGCCCGGGCCAGTGCCTTAACAGCAGCCTGTGAGAACTCTGAGCAAGGAGCACCCAGCTAAGTGGGGCCACATTCCTGATGCACAGAAACTATCCGATGACAGAGGGGTGCTGTTTTAAGTTGCTAACATTTGGGGCAATTTGTTATGCAGCAATAGTTAACTGATACACTACCTCACTTCCCTTTACCCCCCTCTTTCTTGCTTCCCTTGAACCGGAACTCCTATAAAGATTTAGCAAGTGAATTTTTCCTTGGGCTTTGTTTTCCAGGGAACCTGCTCCCACTTCCTGTCTTGGGGACCTCCATATTGTACCAAAGAAACATAACATTGTTTTGAAAGTCAGAAACAACCATCCCTAATATGCAACAGTGTCCTACCCATTTTTCCCAGCTGGGGTGTCTGCTTCAGACCTCTCGGGTCTGATAGACTCATGCCCTGAACATGATGGGTTGTTCATACCAGTTATGCACACATGTGTGACATCGCTGAACCTTGTGGCTCCCAAAGCAGCCCCCGGCATCCCCATGGAGGGTCGTGAATCCAAACTCTGGGCTAGAAACTGGAGATACTCCAATCCGGATTCTCCCACCCATTTACAATACTCATTACGTGTATGACAAATACGACTGCTTTATAATGATAGGAAAAGAAAGGTTTTCAATTTTATCTGCTGGTGGGAGAGGTGGAAGTGGGGGTGGGTTTGGTGTCCTGTGAAAAAAATATTTATTCCTCCATACACGCCCTCCCCCCCACCCACCCCGCGCAAAGTTGAGCAGGAGCATGAAACTAAGAGACGTTGAGCCATTTTCCTATTCCAGGTTCAGGTCAAAGGCTTTAACAGGACTTGGTAATACGTGTATTTGGGAATTGTCTGTGCTTTCTCGGGGTCTGGTTAGTGCTGGAGGTGGTATTGGTTTTATACAAAGTCCTCAGGGCAGCAAAATGAAATATTCTTTCCCTTGACAGCCCCTTCTGCAAACAAACAAATGAGCCCTGACCAGTAGCTCGGTTGGTTAGAGCGTCGTCCTGAGATGTAAAGATGTTTCAGTCTGTCTGTCTCTCCCTTCCTTTATTTCTAATCTTAATAAATTAGAAAAGAAAAAGAACCCTGGATAACAAGAAACTCAACAAATGACACTCATGCCCCACTCTAGCTGAATTCTGAAATTCTCCTTGGGCCACCTACAGACTTCAGAAGTGGCTCAGGACAGAGGGGCAGCACTAGTCCTCAGAGGCCACCCGCCATGATGCCCTTCCAGAAGGGCTCGCCAGCATCAAAGGCTTGTCTTAAAGGGTATCTACAGGAGACGGGCAGTGTGACGCACGCAGCATGGGCACCCGTTCCTCCCAGCATGGCTGCTCACTGAATCCTCTCTGCTAATAATAACCCTGCCAACCAAGCCATTAAGCACTGAGCGTATTCCAGGGACTCGTCAGGATGCAATGGTTCTCTGCCCCCAGAGCTCCTACTCAGAACTGCACCCGTTTCAATTTCAGGTTGAGTTTAGCTGACCTCAATCAGTTACTGAAGAGGGCTTCTTTCTCCTTCTGCCTTAGAATAAAATCACCGTGGCCCTGGCCAGATAGCTCGGTTGGTTAGAGCGTTGTCTCAAGATGCAAAGGTTGTGGGTTCAATCCCAGATCAGGGCACACACATATGTGATGTTTGGCCACATACTCCTGATTTTCTGCCCTCTCGAAATATAAAACAACAGCCTTGTTGCCTGATTAGCCAAAGAATGAGCAGAACTGGGTAGGGGTCTGGCCAGAATGGAGTTGGTCATCAGCCTGCATTTCCTGGGCTTCCATGGAGAACATTAGGTATGTCGATAGGTCACAGAGGTTGGATGTAGCGCTCTCTTGAGACAGTCCACACACACTCACTTGCCAGACACGCAAAGCTACAGCCCCTGGGCAGGGACAAGGTGATATACTGCTCAGAGGCAATCTGAGAGGCAGGGAATAGGGGTGTATTTCACTGGGCACTGTACCTAAGGAGCAGCAGTATCCATGAAATGTGTTAAGAACATAGGCATTAGGATAACAACTAAGGTTCAAGTCCCGCTTCTGCTGCTTATGACCTTGGGCAAGTGACTTAAGTTCTTAGTCTCCTTTCTGTTCCTCTGTAAATGGTAACAACACAACCCACCTCCTGGTGACATTACAAGCTTCAAACTCAAAGAATCTGAGCTTCTATAAATAGCAAATGAAAATAGGTGTTCTTGGTGTTCATATTTGGGAGTTGAATTCTTGGAACATTCATTGCATTTGGTTCCCGGCTGACTTCGTACTATGAAAAATAGCTCCCTCTTCACCTGACTTCTGAAAGCAACGGCCAAAGTGAGAACAGCCCTGCTGGAGGGAGAGGTTCTGCCCTTGCTGCTGGTGAGTCGGGTGTGAGGCCGGCGCCAGCATCTGGACTAATTTGTCGCTAGCAGCCGGCTGCCTGCCATTTCCTCCTCCTCTCCCACCCTTATTTGGGGCCCCTGACAGCTGAGCTGCAAACCAACTGGATGACTGAGCCGTCACCCTCTGCTTGCCGGCATGGGTCCGGTTGCCGAGGAGAGAGAAGCCTGAGGCATCACTGTGAGATAACCAAGGACTCTTTTTTGCTCTTCTCACACCTTTGAAGTGGGAACCTCTTGAGGCAAATCAACAAGAATGTGGCTCTCGCAGCCTAGGCCCCAGGGGTGGTTGGGCTGCTCAAGGTGGAGGGGCTGTGACAGCTCAGCTGGACCGATAACTTTAAAAGGGCATCTTCTGCTGGCTCCTCACTCAGATGCTTTATCGCTGCAAGTGACAGAATGGGGAGGGCTCTGTCCCTCTTGCGCTCTCAGAGAGCTGGGGGGCTATAAAAGGTGGAGGCGCAGGGAACCTGGGAGACAGAGGGGACCAGGGGAGGTTGGCGTGGACACCAGAGAGGAGAGAGAAAGGGCAGCAAGCAGCAGACCACTTCTTGACCGACACCAGCATGGGCTCCTTCTCCACCATCACTGCAAGCCTCCTCCTCTTTCTGGCATTTCAGCTCCCGGGGCAAACTGGAGCGAACCCCGTGTATGGCTCTGTGTCCAGCGCTGACCTGATGGATTTCAAGGTAGGGCCAGGAGTAGGGGTCATGGTCTGGGGCCAGGGGACTTTATGTGAGACTCTGCACATCCCTGAGACCTCTCTCTTTCTTTACCTGCGCTTTCCTTTTGTAAAGAATTTGCTGGACCATTTGGAGGACAAGATTCCTTTAGAAGATGAGGCCATGCCCCCACAAGTACTAAGTGAGCAGAATGAGGATGCTGGGGCAGCCCTCAGCCCCCTCCCTGAGGTGCCTCCCTGGACCGGGGAGCTGAACCCAGCCCAGAGAGATGTGGGCACCCTTGGGCGTGGCCCCTGGGAGTCTTCCGAGAGAGCCGCCCTCCTGAAGAACAAGCTGAGGGCGCTGCTCGCTGCCCCCCGGAGCCTGAGGCGGTCCAGCTGCTTCGGGGGCCGAATGGACAGGATTGGAGCTCAGAGTGGACTGGGCTGCAACAGCTTCCGGGTAAGAGGAACTGGGAATGGAAATGGGATGGGGAGGGAGGCAACTGGGGTCCCACTGAGTCTCACGTGTCATCATAGAATACCACCAGGGGATGCCTTCTGCACAGAAGCCCACTCCCTTGGAAATTTCTTCCTCAGCTTGGGGGCTGTCCCATGAATCTAGGGACAATGGCATCATCCTTAGCTACAGCTTGCTGAGAAAATGCTGAGGGAAAAAATGTTACCGCCATGAGCACTGGGTACTTAAAATATTCATGGGGCCAAGTCACTGTCATACTGCTGATTGGGAGGTCATGTTCTTCCCCAGAACTGTCAGATCCCAAAGGTCAGTTGAAAATGACCAGGACTGACCTTATAAGCTTCTAATGAGCAACTCATTTATCAGCTCATGGAGCTCAGAGGGTGTCAGGCTGAAGTGGAGGCTGGTGGGAAGTGAGTCCAATCCTACGAAGCTGACTTTTCCAGCAGAGCCAGGCCAACAAGCCAAACGTGTCTGTGTTTTCTTTGTAGTACCGAAGATAATGGCCGGGCCCTGGCAGACTTCCAGAGCCCTTCATCCCCTGGGGTCCTTGACTCAATGTTGTCCCATCTCATTGCCATCGAGTTGTGACAAGCACCCTGTTCAAGCTGCAGCTGCCTGTCAACATTTCTCACATTTTATGCTAAATGTAGATAAAGTGGTTTAACTGTGGCTTTCCTGCCTCTCCCACCCCATGCATTAAAATTTAGGGTAAACCTTCACCTGTGATTGACAGAGGTTTGAAAAATGAATAAACTTCAGCACCATGGACAGAAGCAAACCCCCTCCTTGTTGGTGTGCTTTCTTTGTGGTTCCCAGGTGGAGGGGAGAAGTCAGCCGGTATCTCTTAACGTTTTACCTTATTACCTTAATAATAAGCTTTGCTGTTAGAGCAATTTTAGGTTCCCAGTAAAATCAAGTAGAAAGCACAGATTTCCCATAGTCCCCCTGCCCACTCACATGCTCATCCCTCCCCCACCCCAATCAACGCCCCCACCAGGCGGCACATTTGTTAGTTGATGAACCTGCATTGACACATCATTAGCACCCAAATTCCATAGTTTACACGGAGTTCGTTCTCGGTGTTGTACATTCTGTGGTTTTGGACAAATTCTCTTCTCCCTCCCCCTCCTCCTCCTTTTTTTTTTTTTTTGCTGGGGTTTAGAGATCAAACAGCAGTTCTCAACCTGGTCTTTCACTCCAGGCTCATCACAGGTTCTGAAAAAGCCCAAGGACACTGAAAGGACTTTTATTTTTTAGAGTCGCTCATATTCAGGGCTCTTATTAAAAAGAAAAACACCTAAGCTTTTATCCCCCCAGTTATACCTAATATAGCTTGTATGTGACAGACATTTGTTGCATACCTTGTACATTTTGGTTACAAGCTTTTTTTTCTTTTCTTTTTTTTAAAGGCACATTTATGAAATGAGGGTGCTAAATTTTCTCTGATACAGTTTGAGACAGCTGCAGTAGCTGAGTGATCGGCGCTTTTAAAGACGCATAGGGGAAGAATTGGGGTTTAAAAGCTGAGCAAAGTGAAGAAGGAAATGTTGGCTATGTTCACAAACTGCAAGTTTATGCATCTTTCGGGTACTAATGTGTGTTTAAAAAAATAGCCATTATCGTTCCCTGAGGTAGGTCCCAGGCGCCTGGACTTGTAGATTTTACTGAGGTAGGAACCCTTGCAGAAGACAGTTTCTTTGTATCTGCTCCTGAACAGGTGTCCTAAGCAGGGCCCACCAGGAACTAAGTTTAACTCCAACAGGGTGTAGCTCTAACCTATTTCCCACCGTTGCCTCCATGTGCCTCCACTCTCTGCATCAGCTTCTGTGAGACTCCCCTACACCTACGTGGTCGCTTCTCCGTGCCCTGGTTTATGCTGTTCCTTCCTCCTGGAAGACCTTGTATCCAATGCTCCTAAGAACATCTACTTCTTCCTTGAGGCTCGCTGTGAATGCCACTTCTTCCCTGAAGCCACCCCTGATTCCATGTGCCCAGTACCAATTAAACTCTCCACTGGCAGTATCGTGTGTACAACTATTATATAATAGGGCACAATTTGTCTCGGTGCACAATTGTGTCTGTCCCAGAATTTCAGGCTCTTTGAGAGTAAATGCCCCCTTCCGCATCCCTGGCAGCACACGGCATGGTCAATGCTCCATAAATGTGGGTCAAACTGTCTTGGTGTGATACAGAAATTGGGAAAAGAGGTAAAAAACTAGCAACCCACTCCTTGTAGAGGGACAGGGAAGCCAAAAGGGAATTGATGGTTAGGGAGTGGAGACAGGGAAAGAACTCTAACCTAACCACTTCCAATAAAAACGTGCCTCATGAGGACATCAAGCACAGAAGGGGGGGTGGGGACTAAGAATCGGAGGACTCACTCACATGGACGGGGGCAGAGAGAGTAAGACGCCCCGGTCCAAACCTGGCCCCCGAGGTCAGGCACTGGGGGAGTGGCAGATGCTAGGAGGGAAGGGCGGTGATGAGCTGGTCACACTCCCAAGGTGCCACAGTGACAGTGGGTAGCCTGAAAGTGACAAATACACAGAAAATACCCTTGGAACTTAGGAAACTTGGGGATGGGCGGAGGGGCCTGAAAGCCTGAGACTTTCTACCGCCGCTGGAATGGCCACTTGAAGCAGATTGGTTAGAGAGAAGTCATGCTTCTGGCAGAAGCAGAATTGAGCAAAGAGCAATGACACACGGCATCAACAGACGCCAGCCACAGGGTCTACACAGCTACAGACTCAGCACTGGTCTCCTCTCTTCTGGTTGGCTCAGGGGAGTTGAGGGACAAATTCCTAAACACAACACTGTGGGGAACACGATGGGTCCTCCCCTAACTACTACAGGAAGCAGCCGCTGGAAGGAACGGGCTGTTTTTACAGGGGAAAATGATCAGTAAACAAGCTCTGACAGTGACAGCATGGAGGGAGAAATCGAGGGGGCATAACACTGGGTTTTCTGCCGGGACCTATCGTGTTCACTCAGCTCTTAATACATACGGTAGTGAGTGGACCCCTGTGAATGGAGAAACCTGCTGGGAAAATGATGAGAGAGCTGAGGCTATAAAACTTCTCTCTAGCTCTGCCATTTTTATATACAAGTAAGAGAGGAGGTGAAGAATAAAATCCAAGCACTACTTTAAAGAAGGAACACCGTGAAGACAGAAGGCGAAAGGAGACAGATGAAGACATTTTATTCTGACACGGTAAGGTTATAAGGAGAACTTCCGAGTTCCAAAAGTTCAAATAAAAATAGGATTTTACAAATTAAAAAAATACAATTTATATACACAGTGGAATTAGCTACATTACCACTGGAACAAACAGTGCAAACAGAAAAAGAGGAAGCTGTTATGACCAAGGTCCACAGGAGCTGTGGGGCAATACTGTGTGTGGATACTCCTGGCCTTTCCGGAGGTGCCTCGTCACCCAGGGGCGTCAGTGTGCGGACTTACACGAGAAATGTCATGTGGTCGGCTGGGTCAGGCAAGTGTCCACTCTAGCCTGGAGCTGCGAGTTAGACAAGGTCATGAGCATATCATCCCTCAGAGTGCAGCGGCCCCCCAGCTCTGGGGACTCAACCCCCCACTTATACCTCAGCTGGAGAACCACGAGACACCAAGCTGGAGAGAAAAGACAACCACCTCCAGCCAAGCCCAGGGCCCCTCTGTGGTTTTATCTAGGGAGGGCCCACGCCACTGGGTGGTACCAGGGGGTGGAAAACACAGGTCTCTAACAGAAATCAAAGGAGTGAGGCTAACAGTTATTTTGTTACAAGTGGGCAGTCTTTGGGCTTGTCTGGAAAGGAGAGACGTCACAGAGGACAGGCGTGTGCCTTCCCAGCGGGGCCTGGGCCTGGCCCTCCCTCGTAGCCACCAGCAGTTCAGGAGGAGGAAGGTGCTCGTATTCTGCCATCCATGTCTGGGCTACACTGATGGGAACGGAGTACCTGGTGACGTACTGTGCACGAGGGGTGAATTCTGACCATGTGTACTGGGCGGCTTTGAGGGAGGCGCCTGGCGACCCAGCCCCTGGACGCCAGAGGTCCTCCGCAGGACGTCAGCCCTGCCAGCCTCAGTGAGGGCTGGCAAGGGGGTTAAGTTCCTGCAAGGGGCAGGCACACCGTTCTCCTGACTTGTGCAACTGGCTACCTTCTTTATAAAAGGAAGAAATCATGTGATCAAGCTCTGGACGCTGCTTTAAAACAGAGTGGCAGCTGGTTGAACACAATCACATGTAGAAGGGCTTGCCTTGCTTCCTGAACAATTTAGTGGGCATTTCATCCACATTTCACAAACCAAGTGCATCCAAGGAAGCTGAAAAACCTAGACCAAAGTACTTTTGGTCAAAGAGATAAAAAAAAGCAGAAAGGAGGGGACACGGTCTGCTGGAGAGGACCCTGAAGCGGCCCCTCACTTAAGTGGAGTTATTCATTCCAGTGTGTTGAGCTCAACTGACACCACTGAGGCAGCAGAGCCAACTGACACCACCCCCGCCAAATGGGTCTCAGCATCCAAGTCAATGCAGGGCGGGGACAAGAACAGGCCCCCGGGCAGCTGCCGTGATTAAAGCAGAAGAAAGCTAAACGCCAATAGACGCCATCTTGAGTCCCAAAGCACACCTGCCCCGGAGCTGCCTGAGGGGCCCAGGAGGCCGACAGCCATGTGGAAAGGACAGAAGTGAGAGGGCTGTAAGAGCAAATGCCCGATCCCCAATGTCCAGTTCAGGGGCCCGTCCAGAGGCCCAGCCAGCCTTGAGAAGCCAGTCACAGGAAGACAGAGGGAGGCTCCCTTTGTTTGACGCTCCAGCCTTGGGGCACGTCCTGGCAGGGAGCCCTCCTCCCCACTCCAGACTGACCCTCCAGAGTTTCCATCCCTAAGCCCCTGAGCAGGCTGCAGGATGGTAGCAGAGGGAAGTGACACGGGTGTGTGAGGGCAGACACCCTCGTCCTCAAACATGCCATCTGCTTTTATCACAACACTTGGACGTTTCAAGCGACGTCCTGTACCTTGTAGTGGTGGCTGGCTCAGTAGTCCCTCACTCCTGTCCATCAAATAATCGTACCATTCTCCGGAGTCAAGCAGTTTTACCTGGGGTGCCCTGCTCTGGGGTGCCCTTTTAGTAAACTCGGGGCGGGAGGGGACACCGCCAACTCAGGCTGTGGCTCTTTCACCAGGAAAACACAAGTAAAAATGCATGGAAAGTTTAGTAATTGAGTGGAGGTGAAAAGCAGCAGGGACGAATCAGGGTAAAAACGTGTCACCGAGGGACCATGAGTCATGTGGGAAATGGAGACAGAGAGGATGTTAAAAACCAGGGTCAGTAACTCTGACCGTGTGATCGGACTGGTTGCTCGGAGACCGTTAGCGGGAGTGTAATGCTGTGTTCCTGAGCAGGGCAGGGTTCTAAGCAGATGGAAACCACGGGGCCAGCTCTGAGCACCAGCGCTCACACCTGGGAGTGGACATTCCCCGGAAAATGCACTTGCAGACGTTGAGCTGAGAGGCCCAGCAAAGGGTGGCCTCCCTGAAACATGAGCCATTTTCTTGGTGCCCAATTCCTGAATTTAGTAACTCACTTTGCTTTGCACCTGGCATCCTCCAGCGCTTGCCTTGACCACAGGCCCTCCCTTTATGGTTTAAGGCAATAGCTGGGTTTCCCAGAAGAGGAGCAAAGAGGGTCAAGAACGCTGCTCTGGGGGTCACCCTCCAGCGGGGGAGAGCTGGCACCCTCTCTGGTCCGAGTGGTAGTGGGGTGGAGGGCTGGGGCCCATGCCGACACTGAACGGAAGCGACTAGGGGAGCAGGAAATGGGAAGCCACTTGCTGAGAAAGTCAGACACGTCCAAACTCGGTTGGGTCAAACCAGCCCCAGGATCTCTGACCAGCAAAGCGTTCGAGGACGAGGCTTTCCTAGCGAGTGGGTGACGGGATCCACCATGCTGTGGACAGCCCCCCGCGGGCTGAGGCAGTGGGAACAGCGAGCTGCCTCCCCAGCGAGCTCTGGGAGCGGGCGCTGGCCCGTGGCATGAGGCCGGCTGCACGGGCCCTCAGATGGTTTGGTAGTGCTGCCGCAGGCGGGCCTGCAGAAATTCATTTGTTAGGTTGTGCCGGGTGATGATCCCAACGATCTAGGACAAGGAGGAAAAGACCCAAGTCACCGCAGAGCAAAACCCAGTGGGGCAAGAAGAGGCCCAAACAGAGCTCACCCAGTCTGTCCCGAGATGTGGAGGAGACACAACCGGGTTCTGTGCAGCGCAGGACCTGACATCATCAGGACACTCATTTCAAAGGCTAACTGATCTCTAGATCAGGCATCCCCAAACTACGGCCCCCTGAGGCCATTTATCCGCCCCGCCGCACTTCCGGAAGGGGCACCTCTTTCATTGGTGGTCAGTGACAGGAGCACTGTGTGTGGCGGCCCTCCAACGGTCTGAGGGATAGTGAACTGGCCCCCTGTGTAAAAAGTTTGGGGACCCCTGGTCTATAAAGCAATTTTTTATTATTGTTATTTTTTTTACAGAGACGGAGAGAGTCAGAGAGAGAAACAGACAGGGACAGACAGACAGAAACGGAGAGATGAGAAGCATCAATCATTAGTTTTTTGTTGTGCGTTGCGACACCTTAGTTGTTCATTGATTGCTTTCTCATATGTGCCTTGACCGCGGGCCTTCAGCGGACCGAGTAACCCCTTGCTAGAGCCAGCAACCTTGGGTCCAAGCTGGTGAGCTTTTGCTCAAACCAGATGAGCCCGCGCTCAAGCTGGCGACCTCAGGGTCTCGAACCTGCGTCCTCGGCATCCCAGTCCGATGCTCTATCCACTGTGTCACCGCCTGGTCAGGCGGGACCCCTGGTCTAGACGGAATGAGACGCACAGGTAACTAGGGCTCATAAAACTGGATGGAGGTCAAAGGGATAAGTTTAGCTCCAAAACAGGCTGTAGTCGGGGCAGCTAACATCTGGATCTGCAAGTCTTTTTTTTTTCTTTTTACAGAGACAGAGAGAGAGTCAGAGAGAGGGATAGACAGGGGCAGACAGACAGGAACGGAGAGATAAGAAGCATCAATCATCAGTTTTTCGTTGCGACACCTTAGTTGTTCATTGATTGCTTTCTCATATGTGCCTTGACTGCGGGCCTTCAGCAGACTGAGTAACCCCTTGGGTCCAAGCTGGTGAGCTTTGCTCAAATCAGATGAGCCCGCACTCAAGCTGGCGACCTAGGGGTCTCGAACCTGGGTCCTCCGCATCCCAGTCCGACACTCTATCCACTGCACCACCGCCTGGTCAGGCTGCAAGTCTTTTGTGTATGTGTGTGTGTGTGACAGAGACAGAGAGAGGGACAGACAGGAACAGACAAACAGGAAGGGAGAGAGATGAGAAGCATCAATTCTTCACTGTGGCACCTTAGTTGTTCATTGATTACTCTCCTATATGTGCCTTGACCAGGGGCTCCAGCCAAGCCAATGAACCCTTGCTCAAGCCAGTGACCTTGGGCTTCAAGCCAGCAATCATGGGGTCATGTCTATGATCCCATGCTCAAGCCAGTGACCCCACATTTGAGCTGGTAAGCCCACGCTCAAGCTGGATGAACCTGCACTTAAGCCGGCGACCTTGGTTTTTTTTTAAAGATTTTATTTATTTATTTATTTATTTTTTTCATTTTTCCGAAGCTGGAAATGGGGAGAGACAGTCAGACAGACTCCCACATGTGCCCGACCGGGATCCACCCGGCATGCCCACCAGGGGGCGATGCTTTGCCCCTCTGGGGGTCGCTCTGTTGCATCCAGAGCCATTCTAGCGCCTGAGGCAGAGGCTACAGAGCCATCCCCAGTGCCCGGGCCATCTTTGCTCCAATGGAGCCTCACTGTGGGAGGGGAAGAGAGAGACAGAGAGGAAGGAGAGGGGGAGGGGTGGAGAAGCAAATGGGCACCTCTCCTGTGTGCCCTGGCCGGGAATCGAACCCGGGACTCCTGCATGCCAGGCCGACGCTCTACCGCTGAGCCAACCGGCCAGGGTAAGATTTTATTTATTCATTTGAGAGAGAGAGAGAGAGAGAGAGAGAAGGGAGACACAAGGGGGGAGGAGCAGGAAGCATCAACTCCCATATGTGCCTTGACCGGGTAAGCCCAGGGTTTTGAACCGGCAACCTCAGCATTCCAGGTCGATGCTTTATCCACTGCGCCACCACAGGTCAGACGACCTTGGGGTTTTAAACCTGGATCCTCTGCATCTCAGTCTGATGCCCTATCCACTGTGCCACCACCTGGTCAGCCTGGATTTGCCTGTCTTTTAAACAGGCACCTGCCTCTCCAGCTCTCTGTTCCCACCACCTGTGCCTGCTGCACGCACGTGCAAGGGAGGCAGAGCCCATGAGGGCTCCTGACAGGCTGTGACTCTACAGCTTGTAAGTTCCATCTTCAGAACCACCCGAGTCACTGTCATACTGATTTATAATAACATATATTTGGTCTTCATCCAAGTTCCTCCAAAAAACTCTTAAAACTCTTGGAATTTCCTAAGTGATGAAAGTAATAAGGATCTTTTATTTTTCCTAATATGCCCCCTTTAACCATACCTGAGTGTATGTTGACAATTTGTTTTAAAAAGACCCTAAGGATGGAGGCAGGTTGCCAGAGGAACCAACCATGTGAATAGGAGAATAGAATTTTCAGCCCCAGCCCCCTACTTGGGGTGGGGGGTAGAGGTTGGATCAATCACCAATGGTCAGTGATGTGATCGATCATGCGAAACCTCTACTAAAATCTATGAAATACAAGGCTCGGGGGACTCCCGGCCTGGCAAACATGGAAGGTGCTAGGAGGGCGCACGCCGGAGGGGACACGCTGCGTGGCACCTGTGCCCACATGCTCTGCCTAGGCAGCTCCTCCATCTGGCTGCTCCCGAGCCGCACCCTCTCACAATAAACCTGCAATCCAGTCAGCAGATGGTCTTCCGGAGCTCTGTGATCAGGGACTGTGAAAACCCGATTTACAGCCAGGTCGGAAGCACAGGCAACATGGGGACCTTCACTGCCACCAGAAGTGGAGGTGGAGGGACGGTCTCGTGTGCCCTTAACCTGAGGGACCCGACACTCTCTCCATGTAGAGTATTAACTGCCGTGCAGACGGCCACAGAAGGGTGTAGATGAGGGACCCTGCCCAGCTGTTGACAGACAGACAGCAGGGTATGAGTGTGCAGAGGAACGGCCACTTTCCACAGCTGCTGTGGTGACTCACCCCCGGTGGTCACCCAACACCACAAACTCCATAAACTGCCAGGACTGGTAGTACAGTTGTAAGGAACAGTGTGACCCAAGCAATAACCTGCATCGGAAAGCACTGTGCTGTGACATCTGACCTTGGCGATGAGTCGCTCTTTGGAGGGTGACTTGGCGACATGTATAAAAACCCTCAAATAGCCTGACCAGGTGGTGGCGCAGTGGATAGAGCATCAGACTGGGATGTGGAGGACCCAGGTTCAAGACCCCAAGGTTGCCAGCTTGAGCGCGGGCTCATCTGGCTTGAGCAAAAAAAAAAAGAGCTCACCAGCTTGGACCCAAGGTCACTGGCTTGAGCAAGGGGTTACTCAGTTTGCTGAAGGCCCGCGGTCAAGGTGCATATGAGAAAGTAATCAGTGAACAACTAAGGTGTCACAATGAAAAACTGATGATTGATGCTTCTCATCTCTCTCCATTCCTGTCTGTCTGTCCCTATCTATCCCTCTCTCTGACTCTCTCTCTGTCCCTGTAAAAAACAAAACAAAACAAAACAAAACTCCCCAAAAACCCCCTCAAATAGGTGCCCACTGCAGAGAAAGCTAACTACGTTCTCCACAATAGAGCCCACTGAGGAGCAACTGTTCAGCCAGGGAGTGGATGCTATCAAGCCACCAAGTATCTTTTTTTTTTTTGTATTTTTCCGAAGCTGGAAACGGGGAGAGACAGTCAGAAAGACTCCCGCATGTGCCCGACCGGGATCCACCCGGCACGCCCACCAGGGGGCGATGCTCTGCCCCTCCAGGGCGTTGCTCTGTTGCGACCAGAGCCACTCTAGCACCTGGGGCAGAGGCCAAGGAGCCATCCCCAGCGCCCGGGCCATCTTTGCTCCAATGGAGCCTCACTGCGGGAGGGGAAGAGAGACAGAGAGGAAGGAGGGGGGAGGGGTGGGGAAGCCGATGGGTGCTTCTCCTGTGTGCCCTGGCCAGGAATCAAACCCGGGACTCCTGCACGCCAGGCCGACGCTCTACCACTGAGCCAACCGGCCAGGGCCTCAAGCCACCAAGTATCTTAAGTGAATGTGTCTGCCACGGAAAGTCATTTTCTATTGATTAAGCAGAGTATTCGGGTATTAAGCAGGATAAACAGTGATGGCATTTTCATCAAAACTCAGTATATAAAATCTCTATTTCTAGATGCAGAAAAAAAAGATAAAGAATATACTTTGAAAAATGAACATGGCTACCTCTGTAGAGATAAGGGTTTGGTATTTCTTTTTGTTTTTTTTGCTTATTTATATTTTCTTATTTTTCTACAATCAAATAGTGATATTGTGTAATAAGAAAAAAAGGAGTTCTAAGAAGAAAAAATGCAAAATTCTGCAGCAATAATTATTAGGTGTTTCATCTCTTCAAACCTTCCAAGTATTTTGCTTGAAATCTCTCTTTTACATGCCCATCACTGGTGGGGAACTGACACAACCCCCCGACCCCATCAATGCTGAGAGAGATGGCCCTAAGCTTTTCTAGGCCACAGCAAATTGGCGCCATCTGGTGGCCATGCTGAAAATAGCGCACAAGAAACAGGGGCAGGGGGAAGGTGTTTGAAGCGGCCCCAGCCCCACCTGCCCACGCTCTCCTCACTCCTGCTGAGGGTTTCAGATGAGGTTTCAGTCTAGAAACCTCCCTGCCGGGTTCTGTTGTGCTCTCTGTGCCGGAAAGCCCTGACTCACAAACAGTGCTGGGGTTAGAGTCCTTTCTGGACGGTGGGTGGGTGGAGGAGGCAGGTGCGGCCGCACGCATGCACTCTTCCTTCCTCCCCAGGACCCAGACTCACCTCTCCCACGGCATTCACCACCGGCAAGTGCCGCAGCCCCATTGTCCTGAACAGGTTGAAAACTTGGGAGACAGTGGTGTTAGGTGAAACAGTGAAGGGTGATGGGTTCATGTATGGGGTAACGTCCTGTAGAGGAAAAACAACGCAACTTAACCGCGGCCAGTGGTGCCCTGACCGGGATGAGAGACAACCCAGCACAGGCCCGCGGCAGTCTGTCCCCGGCGCCCCAGTCCCTCAGGGACAGCCCTTCTCACCACAATCATCCGTGGGTTCAGCAGTGTCAGGTCCAAGTCGTGGATGTCGGGGTACCGCGGGTAATCCTCGGCCATCTCGGCATAGGAGAGGCGCGGCTGGCTGGCGCTCTGCAACCCCAACCAAGGCACTGTCCTTACATTGAGCTCAGCAACCAGCAGGGTCACTGTAGAGCCCCTCCCTCTTTCTGTCTGTATCCGCCAGCCACGCCCCCAAGAGCATGGCGGCGCAAAGCAGTAGCCAGGACAGGTGCTTTGAGGCGAGACACAGTGACCCAAAGCCAGTTCTCAGCCTGTTCCCAGCTGTGTCACCTGGGCAGGTCTCCTAATCCCCCTCAACTTCCCTTTATTCACCTGCAAAACGGACAGGGGTTATTTTGAAGTTTAAATGAGAAAAGTGCTAAGAGTAACTGTGTGGGTTGACTTGAGTCCTCCCAAAAGATATGTCCACGTCTTAACCCGTGGGGCCTGTGAAGGTGGCCTTATTGGAAATACGGTGTTTGCTGAGGTAATCAAGTTGAGATGAGGTCATATTCTGTTAGGGAGGGCCTTAAATCCAGTGACAGGTGTCCTCATAAAAAGAGGGGACACACAGGGAGAAGACCATGTGATGAGGATGCAGATATGGGGGGGGGGGTAAGTCCAGAGTCTAGGAACGCCACGGATTGCTGGCAACCACCACAAAGGAGGCAGGCGAAGAAGGACCCCCCCCCCCCGGGGCACCCAGCGAAAGCAGGGCCCTGCAGCGCCTGGACCTATGCTCCGGCCTTGAGAACTATGAGTAAACTGCTGTTTGAAACCGCTGTTAGTGGCAACTGAATATGGCAGCCACAGGAAACTCATACAAGAGCTGTGCTACTACCCCTCCCCGTCTCACAGCTGCTGTCACTGGGCACCGGGGCCACCACAAGTGACCACAAGTACTGATCACTGCTATTTCCCAGTCTCCCTCCCCTTCACTGCACTAGCACACAGCTTTCTCCGTCCACCACTGGACCCCCAGCGCTGCGTCCAGCTGGCACTGGCTGGTCTCTCCACGCAGGGAAGGCCTGTCACCTGACCCACTTCACATCTATAACCACCTTGTCCTTGTCCCTGTGCTCCACTTATCACCTCCACCCACTCCCACCAGGCTGGCCCCCCTCAGACCACACCCTCACCACCCGCCTCTCCACCCATGGGCCTTTCTGTCCTGCCCCATGTCAGCTGCTCTCCTGTAGGCCAGCCGGACCACAGATGACCTCAGGCTGACCTCCCATGGACAAGACCCAAACCTGGAGAGTCAGTTTACAAACTAGCTCTCTAAGCAACTGTTTCAGGTTCCAGCTAAAGGGGTGAAGTGTGTGAGGGTGAGTGGGTCTCCGGTTGTCAAAGACCACTTGGAACAACACAGCCCCCTACCCCTGCTTATCTCTAGAAAAAACAACGAAAGAGGAAAAAGAAGCCACAGGGGAATTCATGGGAAGAATAGTATTTCTTTTGACAACACCTGTAAGAAGATTCATGCATTCCAGAAACTAAAGTGTAGAAACTAGATTAAAAGCTGAGACACCAGAGAACAGGTTCAGAGACTAAGTGTAGGGTGACTGGGTGGATCCACGCCATGCTTAGCGCCAACTGGAGGACGCTGACGGCAGCAAGGGAGCCGTGGGCAGCATGTGCCCTTGGCAGCAGCCGCTGGCACCGGACTCCCAGTGTCCCGTTCTCCCTGAGGTGGAGGGCGGTGCTCCTACCCTCGTGCCTTCCAGAATCCCAGGGCGGACAAGAAGAGAGACTTACTGACTGACTTTCGGAATAGCAAACTCCTCGGACCAGCAGGGTGACAAGCTGCGACCGAAGGATCAGGCCGTGGAAGGTCAGAGGACGGAAGCGTTCCTCCATGGTCCAGTCTTCACTTGGGGACTGGTCAGGGTATAGGTTGGGGTAGGGAGTGTATCTGTTACATAAAAACCAGATGCTGCCTAGCACACCCTCAGCAGGATCGCGTCTCACCCACATCCCAGCCCACTCCCCCCAATTAGAGCCACCTGACCACGCCCACACGGGGGGGGGCGGACCCTTCCTGAACACCCCGCAGGCCGCATGCGCAGTGGGAGGAGTTGTGCGCTCACCTGCGCTCCAGCATCTGCTGCAGGAGGTCCTCCTTCTCCCCCAGCTCCTCTGAGGTCACGTGCTCGTCACACATGTTCCGCAGCTCACTTGAGGGGTAGGACTTCATGGACTGGCTGCGCCTGCGCTGCTCACCGGCTCGGGTGAGGATGCTGGATTTCTACAGACAGGGAGGGGTGATGATGTACAGCTTTCTACCAGAGAGGCCGTGATGGCTGCACGTGGGCACACCAACACAGCATCTACTTGGCCTAAGGATTTGGGTGGTGGTGAGGGTCCAAAGCATGTGCGGACAGGAGTTGCAAGAAATCTCAGTGGCTCAGGGGCTGTGATTCACTGGAACCCACTGGGGCCGCAGGGCTTGCTGCAGAGCCCTTGGTTTCTGCCGGCCCAACATCCCTGCTTCACTGATTTGGCAATAGCACCTCAGTTCTGTAGTGGGGACCAAACCCTCATTCATGGCGTGTTTTGTTGGGACTATTTCTGTGTCCTTCAGCCTCCAAAGCCAAGGGGTGGGCACACGACCCCGGCAGTGGGACTCTCCTGCCCTGATTTCAAGCCAGGAGCATCCCGAGGACAGGGCAGTCAGCTCCGAGGCTTTATGGTTTCCTGGAGTGTCCATAGCCGCCTGCATGCCCAGGGCACGCTGCTCTGGCCCTCCAGCTTTCCTGTCGGTTTTGTAGCTTCCAACTGAGTCTTCTTTTTAAGTAGAAGAATTCTCTTTTTAAGGCCTAAGTCCATTTCTGTTGTTGGCAACTCTTGAACCCTCCCTGATGCAACTTGCAAACTGTAAATAATGAATCCAGAAGACTGTTTTTTAAAAGCAAATCTGTCCACGTGCTTCCTAGGAGAATGGACACGTTCTGATGGCCTAACAGAGTCCATACTCGTCAGGTCTATGCTCACTGTCTCACGTAATGAAGAATGCTGACTCTCCTTAAGAGCCAACCACAGCTACCTCATCTGTAGGGCGTGACAGGCACTAGTCAGTGTGAATATTAAGAAATCACTTGTCAGCTGACCAGTGGTCACACAATGGGTAGAGCATCAACCTAGGAAGCAGAGGACCCAGGTTTAAAATCCCGAGGTCACCAGCTTGAGTGCAGACTCATCTGGCTTGAGTGCGGGGTTGCTGGCTTGAGCGTGGGATCATAGATATGATCCCATAGTTGCTGGCTTGAAGCCCAAGGTTATTTACTGCCTTGAAGCCCAAGATCGCTGGCTTGAGCAAGGGGTCACTGGCTTGGCTGGAGCCCCCTGGTAAAGGAACTTACAAGAAAGCAATCAACAAACAACTAAAGTGCCACAACTATGAGTTGATGTTTCTCATCTCTCCCACGAGAAAAAAAAAAAAAAAACCACTTGTCACCTGTCACCTACCTCTCTAAGGCTGTTTTCTCACCTTGAATTTGATGTTGTTACTGATGAGCTGGTTGCCCTTCATGAACTCCCTCTCGTTGCCACGGTTCTCGGTGACCACTGGGAAGGCGTGGTGGACCGTGGTGCGCAGGATGCTGACCAGAGACTGGATACGGGTGTGCGGGTAGACGTAGGTCAGGTCAGGCTCCATGATGTCACTGGCCCTCAGTCTGAGGACGGAGGGAAGCCACCCAGCCTCACACAAGGGCCCACGGCACCCTGGGAGCAAGCGTGATGGGCTGCACTGGTTCTCCGACTGCCTGGGCCACCTGGGGTGCCTCTTCTGAACCATCTCTTCTGCTCCTGCCCTTCCCCGTGCCCGTGCCACCCTGTCCTACTCTGTCAAACCGGGGGGCTTCTACTCACCCCTCGGCTCAATATGAAAGGTCCCCTCACCCCAAACCCCAGCCGCTTGCCCAGGGGATGGATTGGCACCCCCTTCTCAGCGCTCCATGGCACAGTCCATGAATCACCATTAAAATGCCAACTATACTATTGGAATTAAAATAAAAAACAAATGTTTGGGTGCCCCTTCAGACTAGGGATGGCACCTGCAGCCCACGGTCCAGTCCAGATCTGTCCTGTTTATGGACTGTGTGGCTGCTTCTGCACTACAGGGACAGAGCTGGGTCACGGTGATGCTGCCCCATGGCACACAGAGCTGACAACGGTTGCTATCCATCCCTTTACAGAAGCTGGCTGACCCTGACGTTAGACTACAAGGGCTCCTGGGACAGATGTCCAGAGACAGGAGGCCCACACTATCTGCGGGCTGACGGAGAACTCGGTGACACGCCCAGCATGATCTCTACAGACAGGACGCGGTTTGGTTAGGCCCACGTGGGACAGGCTAGTTTCCAGACAGGACTGAGCAGACCCTCAGTGTAGACATCCAGTCCTAACACAGACCTTGTGCAGAGCCCTCACATCCTGTGTAACCAGATACCACAGGAACCAAACAAAACCACAACTCGGGCCTGCCCAGCCGGCCCCTTTGTCCCCTGCCCTGCCTCAGCTCCCAGCCACACTGACCCGCTCAACTGTTCCTGATGTGTTTGCTGTTGTAATGACCTCTCGTTATTTACTGTTTCACCTGATTCCATCCAAAGAATCTAAATAACCATTTCCGACCCTAACACCCCCATCCCTTGGGCCCTGGGGTTCCTAATTCTAAAACTGGGACGTCAAGAGACGTCATGGCCTCACTTGTCCATCTCCACCTCTGTCTCCCATTCCAGAAGCGGCACTCCTCGCAGGCCCACGTGGATGTCATAAATGCCCATGTTGAAAAAGTCCCCTGTCCACTTGGCCACCTGAAACACAAAGTGAACACTTCAAAGGAAGCTGCTGGGGGTGAACTTGGCCCTGAACCTGAAAGAAGCCCAGAAGGGGAGCGCTCACCATCAGAGTGACCATAATGGGAAGCCCGTAAGAGATCTCATTGGTAGATTCGATCAGGATGACCGTGAGGCTGATGGTCATGCGGACGACTCCGCCCAAGAAAGCCGCAGCGCCAATCAGGGCAAAGGTCCCTGAGTAGATGTGGCCCAATCCGATGTAGCTGGTGGAGAAAGACAATGAGAAAGGAGCTTAGAATCACACGGGGGTGGAGGGGCAGGGCCCATGGTTCGCACACTTGTGTCCATGTACACGTGAGCAAGCTCAGGCGCGCGCATGCGCGCGTACACACACACACACTGCACACACACACACACTGCACACACACACACACACACACACACACACACACACACACACACACTGTACCTTTTGAGGATGTTGGCGACCAAACGTCCAAAAGCAGCTCCACACAGCAGAGAAGGCACAAAGAGGCCGCTCGGAACAGAAATGCCGTATGTCCAACACGCAAGCAGGAAGTAGAGGCCGAAGAACAAGGCCAAAGTGATGGGGCTAAAGGTACCTGCAGGGCAAGTGCAGGCCTGAGTCCCACCACCCGATGCCCACCACGGCCCTCCAGGCTGCCTTGGCCCCCAATAGGTCCTTCCATACCCCAACCAGTTCCCCTCCAACACAGGAGGCAGAAACGCTAATCTCATCTGGGTCGGTATTGCGAAGGAAAGTCCTGTTCTTGCTCAGAACAAGGGCAAGCCCGGCTGTGTCCAAGGCCCAACGGAGGGGCAGAGGGAGAATTACCTGTTGCACGCAGGGACGGGTCGGCATGCAGGGACTCACCCTCCTGATGGAAGAGCTGGAGGATAGCAGACTCCTGGGGATTGAAGAAGAGCGTGGCCATGTCGTTGTAGGTCTCATTGGGACAGAAAAAGGTTTTGATACTTGAATTCACAGCTTCTGATGCGACCTAAGAAACAGGAATCAAAGTCAGCACAAGGTCAGTATACCTGACCAGGGCACTCGAATCTTCAAGTGGGAGGTCCCCAGTGAGTTCGGGCATCCAAGCTTTTCCCGTAAATTATACAGGGAGCAAAAAACAGATCTATACCCAAAAGCAGCCAACTGATATCATATTCCTTGCATTTTGAGAATGAAGGAATCAGGATATGGGCCCTCATTCATCCATACTCATAAAGAGAATATTACTAGCGTGATTCACCATGGACTTGGCCCTGCCTTTTCTCCCAGTGCTAATTTTCTGTGTGATACCCCTGGAAGCCCGGCCCAAGACCCCAGGGACTGGGGAAGATGAGACAGGTGATAGACAAGTGGCTGGGAGTTGACAGGTTTGTGCAGGAGCGTCCAGGGAACAGCTTGACCTAATACCCCAACTTTGGTTCCAGATGGAAGAAACCTCCGCCCTGAATTTGCTGCAGAAGCGACACTGCTTTTGCATGAGGCCTGATGCAGAGACTGTGCTCCCGGCTGCCTCCTCCCAGGCTCTACCCAACTGCTCCCCCCTGCCCAGGTCTACCAGCTGCCTCCCCACAAACTCTATTTGCCTGAAAAAAACCCCAACTGGAAAAAGAGATTATTTCTCCACATTTCAGACCTCTCATTCTCTCCATCATTGTGTGTAGCAGGACGAAATTCTGGGACTGCCTAACTCATCAGAGGGAAAGGGTGTGTGGATTATGGAAGTTCTTGTTTCCTAGCTGATGGTGTACGACAGTACAGGGGGTGTAGTTCACACCTGTCGCTAGGCACACAAATAGAGTTGTTACAGAGCTCATTAAGCGCATGGGTTTTTCCCGGACTCATTTCTACTGATAACACTGTAGAGATGCCCTCAAGTAACGATGACACTGTAATGATGCTAGGTGATGGGTCTGTACAATTGTACCAAGTGAACCTGGCTGGGCTGTACCGCTGGATAAAGCTGCCACAGGAAGGACAGTGCCCCCCTACTGGCAGGGAAAGAGGAATGTGTGCAGAACAGTGACCTGTGGACAAGCCGAGACAAACTGCAATAATCAACGTGTGGAGTTTCCGAAACTCATCTGGAGGAATACCAGTACTGAAGGCTCCCTGGAGAGAGTCCTGCAGCCAAATGCACCGAGAAGCTCCAGACCACTTGCTGGAAATCAGAGTGAGTGTTCACTAAAGGCAGAGCACAGGCTCCATAATCAGACAGATGTGGCACTCTTTAGTGACCTTAGGAAAGGTATTTCGTTTTGTGATGCTTCCGTTTCCTCATCTATAAAATGGGAATAATCCCTACCTCATGCTATATAATACCAGCTGAGTGATCTTGGTCAAGACCTCACTTTGTCTCCGTTTTCCCCTCTGTGAGACAGGGATAACAAAACTAGCCAACACGGTAGTGGCAAAGATGGTATGCAAAGTGTCTGTGGACTATCCGGTACAATAAGCATTCTAAACCTTCATAACTCTTAAATCATATAAATCAACGTTTCTTGGAACACATTTTAGCAAATACCAGTCTGGTAATGAGTTGGTGGCCTTGGGAATAACTAGTACCAGGTCAGCAAAATTCTTCTGTAAAGAGGCAGATAGTAAATATTTAGACCTTTTCAGGCCACATATAGTTTCTGTCGCATAGTCTTCTTTGCCTTTTCTAGCTCTTTAAAAATGTAAAAACCATTCTCAGCTTGGGGGCCACACAGAAACAAGCAGGTGCCAAGGGCCCAATTTGGCCCGAGAGCCACAGTCTACCCACCCTGACCCGATACAGTCTAGCTGTTCATGGACTGGTCCTGGGGACACTGAAGAAGCCAACCAAGACAAAGGCCTGAGAGGGGGTCTGAGGGACACCTGGCCACTCAGGGGCTACAAGAAGACAGGTAGGGGACAGCAGTCCCCATGCCCCGCCCCACAGGCCAGAACCATGCAGGTGACCGACCACAGTTCAGCTCTCAGGCCCACCTCGAGGCTGCACCAAAAACACAGGCTCGAGTAAGCTCTGCTTCCTACGTCAGTGACCTCGCCCTTTCAGGGAGAGGGTCTGGAAAGGACCGCACACTCCCCCTGAGAGGGGGAAGGAGAAATGCAAACAGGACGTGTGCCTGTGAGTGACCCACCGCCACACACTCCTGAGAGGGGGAAGGAGAAATGCAAACAGGACATGTGCCTGTGAGTGACCCACCACCACACAGTCCTGAGAGGGGGAAGGAGAAATGCAAACAGGACGTGTGCCTGTGAGTGACCCACCGCCACACACTCCTGAGAGGGGGAAGGAGAAATGCAAACAGGACATGTGCCTGTGAGTGACCCACCACCACACAGTCCTGAGAGGGGGAAGGAGAAATGCAAACAGGACATGTGCCTGTGAGTGACCCACCGCCACACAGTCCTGAGAGGGGGAAGGAGAGATGCAAACTAGACGTGTGTCAGTGAGTGATCCACCGCCAAGGTCGCTGGGTGCCCTGAGGCAGGCACTCCCTTCTCCCCATCTCAAGGTGATGGTCTCAGTCATGGGGGCCGGGGGGCGAGGTTGGTGGCACATTTCAGGCGTGGGGAGCTAGAAGAGTAAACGAGGGACTGGAAAAGAGGCAGACGGTCCACTTCCTGAGCTTCTGTTCCCAGTTCGTTTTGTAAGAGAAAGAGAAAAATAAGAGGGGAGGGGAGAGGGAAAGCAGGAGGGAGGAAGAGGTTCCCCTCTATGATACCCAGGATTATTCACAACATTGGAAAAGCAGGTGCAAATCGCTCCGGTAAAAAGGCGACCACACATTCCTTTCTCAGCAATCTGATCAAGTGTGGAACAATGAACCCGGCACACTCATTAGCTCTAAACGAGGCACATCGCACAGTTCTGAATCCTTCTTGTGGGTGTAGGACAAAGGTAGCAGGTGCACTGGGGTTACCTGGAGCAGGAACGAGTCATTCCCGATTTGACTTGAAGACATCTGTCGGCATTCCCCTAACACCATCGAGGCCATGAACACCACCACGGTGGTTGCCAGAGACACCAGCAGGCTCTCCAAGACTCTAGGAAGCACAGGACAGGTGCTATTAGGCAATAATCAGACACCCTGGTCTTGGGAGCTCAAACATGCAAGCCTGCCAACCCTCACCCCCCTTCCCCCAAAGAGCATGCACAGTCGCCCCCAGTCAGTCAGCACATGTGCAGAATTTGTCAGCGACTTGCTGTGTCCCAGCAGTTCCTTTGTAAAAAGTGGGTGGTCAGGGACATGGCTGCTGTGTCCCCAGCATCTCTCTGAGGAACAAAATGGCCTTTCATTTCAGGTCCCAGGGGTGAGAGTCTCACGGATCCTTCTGACTTTATCATGTGTCCCAATGTTAAATCAGGAGAGGCTGGGAGTCAACCAGCAACTATGAGATAAATTAAGCTCAGCCTTAGCCTTTCGGCCTGTCTGACAAAGACAGTAGATCTGTGACCCCATCTACATTTTCAGTCTCAGATGTGACATCAAGCGGGAGTGGGAAGCAGGGTCTGTTCACGTGATCACCTCCCCCAGGAGAGAGGGCCCGTCCACACAAAGCTCGGGGAGCCCCGGCAGGCTGGGGGAGGCGGTCGCTCAGGTACCTGACAAGCTTAGGTTTTGGGTGCACGTTTCGCATACGGTACTTTGCCAGCCTCTTGTTCAGACAGTTGAATGTGGCTCCCAGGAGGCCCCCAATGACCCCCATCACGATGAAGAAACCCAAATCCACAGCTGTCCAGAGATGACATTGTTTATCAGAATCAGAGCACTGAGAGACAGGGCGAGGGAGGGAAAGAGAAAAACCACAATGCCCATGAGAACAGGAAGGGACGGAAGAGGAGCAAACAGACACAGGGGTGATGCTGCCCCGGGCAGGCGCGTGCACACGAGACCAGAGGCCAGGGATGCCCCACGCGACGCCACACCTTCCCTTCTGATCACTCCTCTCTGGTACTGTACTCGGAGCAATCGTCGTGGGTCAAGCAAGAGATTCTGAGGGAAGAGGACCAAACATACCTTAAACTCGCCGAAGTTCAGCAGGCCAGGGAGCTGGAAGGAGCCCCAGCTTCCAAACTGAATCCCCGAACGGAAAAAGTTGAGGGTGAAGGTGGCAGACATGGAGCAAAAGAGCTAGGGACAGGAGACAAAACAAGAACATTCAATAGTGACAAGTCCTCCTCTCTCCCTGACCCTCCTCATGATACCTGCTGCTCCACACAGGACCCTGCGAATGCCAGGTCAGACACGGGGATGTCGTGGGCCCCACAGGAAGAGCCCCCAGTGTGGGCAATGGCGCAGCTGGCTGCAGGAAGCTTTCACCTCAACAGCCCGGGGTCAGAACCCACTTATGAAGAGCCAGTCACACTCCAGATCCTGTGCCAAAAGGAACGGAAATTCTAAGAGCAAGAACATGCCACTCCAAGGTAGGAGACGGGGCTTCAAGTCGGGCTTTGCTGTGGCCACCTGATGGCCATGGCCAGTTCCACGTGTCCACGATGGGTGGCTCATCGAGACAGGGTAATGGCAGATGGGTGTGGGGAATGTGAGGGCACGCCCAAGAAAAGTATAGAAAAGTCTACAGTTTGGCAGTTATGGCGTCAGAAGCGAAGGAATTTCTAATAGAGTCAAACCATGCTGGTCCAATCAGAACTATACTTTAAATCTGGGAGCGTGGTTACGTGTAGGTTTTCACAGAGGGTCTTCCTCACCACTTTCCACGTGAGCCCCTGGTTCCAGAAGGACGAGCCCTCCTCCAGGCTGAACAAGGTCCCCCCGATGGGAGCCCCAAAAGCCGCAGCCACGCCGGCAGCAGCACCTGCTGATACGAAGTCCCGCTTGTCTCTGAGGAGAGAAGAGCCGAGCAGTTTACTGGAGAAAGAGCCCTCAGACCGCAAAAGGCACTTTTTCCTTCCTTATCTGCCAACTCTTTCTCACGGGACCCCTGAACTCAGGGCTGCGGGCAGGTCTCTGGTGAGGCTGACTGGGCAGCAAATATGTCTATCTGAGAGCTCTCCCAAGCCCGAGTTCCCCCAGGAGCAGGGATCTCCTGACGTCAGTGTCCCTGAACATGGAATTGCAGCACCAGCTCAGTCCCTGCTGAGCCACAGTCTCCCCAGAGCACGCTGGACGTGCCAATGCGCTGGCTACACACAGAGGAGCAGGTAACAAGGACCTGCAGGAATACCAAGATGGGAAGGTGGCCCACAACTTGGACCCACGGCCTGATTCCCAGGCCCTTCTGTGCTGGACAGTCTAACACAAACAAGTCCCACAGGTCAAAAAAGTACCAAGAAAGGCACCTTCCAACGGAGAGAGGGGCGCACCACGCTGCTTTGGAATGTGAAACACACTCTCCACAGCATGCTTGTGGACTGACCTGGCCATACTGTCCATCCCCACTGCCCGAGGTGCGGGGCTTCCAGGCCTTAGGTCATGACAGAACTGAAGCCATGACACCAGCCAGGCCCTTGTTACTTATTTCGGGACAGCAGCTCAAAGCCCATCTCCTCTCTGACACCAGGCTTCGCACGCGGCCCGGCCAGCAGAGGAGATGGTGAACTGGCTAGTGCGAGTATCGGGTCTGAGGGGCAGTAAATGAACAGTTTATTTTTTCAAGAATATCTAATTCCTATTACCAACAAGTAATAACAAGTGTTGGAGAGGGTGTGGAGGCAAAGGAACCCTTGTTCACTGCTGGTGGGAATGTAAACCAGTACAACCACTATGGAAGACCATCTGTTGTTTCCTCAAAAAATTAAGGACAGCCTGACAAGGTGGTGGCGCAGTGGATAGAGCATTGGACTGGGATGCAGAGTACCCAGGTTCAAGACCCCGAGGTCACCAGCTTGAGCGCAGGCTCATCTGGTTTGAGCAAAAAAGCTCACCAGCTTGGACCCAAGGTCGCTGGCTCGAGCAAGGGGTTACTCAGTCTGCCAAAGGCCCATGGTCAAGGCACATATGAGAAAGCAATCAATGAACAACTAAGGTCTTGCAACGAAAAACTGATGATTGATGTTTCTCATCTCTCTCCGTTCCTGTCTGTCTGCCCCTGTCTATCCCTCTCTCTGACTCTCTCTCTCTCTGTCCCTGTAAAAAAATAAAATAAAATAAAATAAGGACAGAACTATCACATGACCAAGCAATCCCTCTTCTGGGAATATACCCAAAAAACCTGAAAATACTTATTCGCAAAGACATATGCACCCCTCTGTTCATCACAGCATTTACGGTAGCCAAGACATGGAAACAGCCAAAGGGTCCCTCAATAGAGGATTGGATAAAGAAGATGTGGTATATATACCCAATGGACTACTACTCAGCCATAAGAAAAGATGAAATACTGCCCTTTGTGACAACATGGATGGACCTAGAGAATATTATGCTAAGCGAAATGAGTCAGAAAAGCTAAGAACCACATTTCATTCATTCATATACGGGATATAAAACTGAAACTCATAGACACAGACAACAGGATTGTGGTTACCAGAGGGAAGGGGTTGGGGGAGGTCGTAAGGAGTAAAGGGGGCCAAGTATATGGTGACAATGACTTGACTTTGGATGATGGGCACACAATTCAATATACAGATCACATATCATAGACATGTACTCTTGAAACCTGCATAGTCTTATTAGCCGGTGTCACCCAAATAAATAAAAAAATAAAGAAAAGCGGAAAAAGAAAATCCAATTCCTAACCTTTCCATACCTGTCACTTCGGAAATAGGGGAAGTTAATCTGGATCTTCCGGAAGGAGATACTCTGAAACTAAAACAAGAGAAAACGCAGTCGGAGGGGGGCCCCCAGGGCCCGCCCTGTAGGAACCCCGGGCGAAGGACCCCTAAGCACCCCTGGGCAAAGGTGCTGCAAGGGGAGCCCAGAGCAGCAGCCGGGAAACAAGTTCTCTTTGGGAGGAACTTCCTTTCCTGCACTTAAATTTTGACAATCTTCAAAAAGTGTATGTTGTACACAGTCAATAGTCGAAGAGAAAACGAGAAAGGAAAGAGCCCAGCGAAGGGCTGGGAGGAAATGGAAGCTGCCGCAGCAGAAAGAGTCCGCCCTGCTCGGGACGGCGGCAGGAAGGGCTGAGCGCCCCCTTCCGACCTGTCCACCAAAGACTCGTGGCCACCCCGTCCCCGCTCACTTCTGGGAGGCCGTAGGCTGAATGTGAGGATGAGAGGTCAGAAGACAGGCTCTGGACAAGACAGCCTTCCCTCCTGTGCTTCGACCACTCACTGCCAGTCTCTCCTGCCCCTCAGAACGTGAGGAACACGTCTGTCCACAAGTGGCAGACCACAAGGAACAGAGCCGTCTCCAGCGTGCCACTGGAATCTGGAACAGCCTGTAAGGATGGGGGCTTCGGAGTCTTGAGCCAGCTCCGCACCCCTGGCCGACACTAGTCCTGTGCTACATTGGGGCCATAGCACAGCCCTGTGCCCGGAGCCACCTCTGACGTGGCTGCGGGCCCCAGGTGACTTCCACTAGAACGGGCTTTCTCTCTGTCCCATTTCTGCTCCTAGGACTCAGCAGAGCCTCATTGGAACTCTGAGGTGCCCGTTACCCGCTCTCTCGGAGGACAGGTCACATAGTTTTCTCATCAACCACACTGACATCAGATTCCAAAGCCATGTGAGGGTGTTCCTAGTGGATTTTTACTCCAAACTGAACCAGAGAATGCCCCTGCCTGGGGGACCACTGTGAGGGACTCACCCTTCCAACCCATTGACCGTACCTGAGGGAGGCCAGCTCCCACCACCGCTCCACTGTGGATCATGGGGCCTTCCTTCCCCACAAAGAGCCCTGGGGACAGGGGAAGAAGGGGAGACCGTGAGTCAGGGAGCCCTCTGCTGTGTAAGCCCTCCTCCTGATAACTACAGAACAGAGAGGATCGAATGACTAACAGAAAGCGTGAGTCAAATTCCCATCAAGTAAGAGAAAACATTCTTTAAACTCTACACTAGGTGCCAGCAAACCACAGCCTGTGGGCCAAGCAAGCTCGCTGACTGTTCTTGGACAGCTGGAGAGCTAAGAATAACTTTTACAATCTTACCTGGATATGTTTTAAATGGTTATGTAAGGTTAAGTACCTAAATAATATTTTCTATTTTGCCTCCTGGCCCACAAAACCTAAAATATTGAGTGTCCAGCTGTTTACACAAAAAAACTCGCTGACTTTGCTAAAAGCCAACTCCATAAACCAATTGGGTGGTTGGTCTACTTGAAAACTGAACAGTGACTTTGTCAGAGCCTCTGAGAAGTAACTTACTAAGACTGTCTGCATTTAAAGAAATAAGCCATCAACACAAAGTGCAGAGCTGTTTGAGGAAGGGCCCTCCCATCCAGATTAGCTTCATTTACACCCCTTGAAGACCTGACGGTAAAAGCCAGAAAGACCCTCCTTACCTCCAGCCACACTGAACAGCACTCCGAAGGCTTTGCAGAGCAGGGTCCGGAGCCGGACGATTCCGGGCACCTTCACGCCATTCAGATAGCATTTGATCTCGGGTATCCCAGAACCTGCTGCCACTGGCTGGTGGAAGAGTAGGCACACCTATACACTCAAATCCATCGGTCCTGGCCTTCCCTCATCACCCTCACAACAGAGGGATGACCGATTACATCAGCCTCAGCCTCAGCTGGTGGGCCTGGGTTTCTGACTCAACAGGCGTGGGAGTGGATAGGAGGACATGCATTTCTACCAAGTTCCTGGGACTTCAGCATCACCTGGGGAGCCATTCAACAATCCATGTAGGCACCTCACTTTGGGAGATTCTGATCTCATTCATTTGAGCTGGGACTCAAGTAAAAGTCATTTTTAAAGTTCCCTAGGGGATCCTAATGTGCTCCGTAAGGGGGAAAACCACCTTCCTAACCTAGGTGTTTGCACTTTAAGCTCAGCAGAGGCTAAAACCTTTACTTTCAGAAACATGTCTAAGTGAACGAGAGGCCACTTTCTGTAGGCATCGATATTCCAAGTCTAACTCGGTGTTCTGAGCTTCCAGTAATGGCGATGGGAGATAAGGAACGCAGGACCCAAAACCTCAAAAGCAAAACAGCAGCATGCACATGCCCTTACCTCAATTAGGACGAGAAGGCTCCCCAAGAAGACAAAGATCAAGTTGAAACCCAAGAGTTCAAGGAGGGACAGGGCGAGGCACCCTTTCTGGCTGCATTCCTCCACCGCTATGGAAAGTGGGTTAAGGGAAATGTGCTCGCTCTGACCCGTTGACTCAGCAGTAAAGTGTTGGCCCAGAGTGTGGAAGTTCTGGGTTGGATTCCCAGTCAGGGCACAAAGAAGAAGTGACCATCTGCTTCTTTACCCTTCCCCCTTCTTTCTCTCACTTCCCCTCCTGCAGCCATGGTTTGAATGGTTTGAGCAAGTTGGCCCTGGGCACTGAGGATGGCTCTATGGGCTCACCTCAGATGCTAAAATAGCTTGGTTGCCCAGCAACAGAGCAGCAGCCCCAGATGGGCAAAGCATTACCCTGCATGAGGCTTGCCTGGTGGATCCTGGTAGGGGTGCATGTGGGAGTCTGCCTCTACCTCCCACCACTCAATAAAAAAAAAATAAAAAAAAGGAAAATGTGCTCACCAAACAGGGCTTTCCTGTAACCCCCTGAAACAGTGTGGCTTCTCCTCTTCTAAAACATGTCTCCATATTATGAACAATAAAAACTGCCTGAACTGTCGTCTACGCTGGAAACCACTTTTAACTACGGAATGGTTATAAATGACCATCATCCGTACCCTCCCAGCCCTAGCTTTAGTAAATGCAACGTGATGCCATTATTTGCTCCGGATATTTTTTATTGTGCATCCTTCTCTGTGAAAATATAAATGGAGCCACTTTAAGGTGGAGTCAGAGCTGCCATCCCAGAGGATCTCACGTATTACTGCTCAACCCTTTGTAATGTCAGAACTGGGCAAATTAACCTTTGGACTGGGCCTAAAGCAGTTTTTCAACAACAGTTTGCAGAGAACAAAAAAGCAGACATTGTGACTAAGGCTGGCATCACTTGTTAGCTTACCTGCACCTATAGAAATTACTTCCTTAGCTTACTAACACCCAAAGGCATTTCTTCCCCTCGTGTAATTTTTCCCCTTCCCCTTCTTATAAACACCCTTTGCCTTCACCTCCTGATTGCAACACTATCTGGGCTTCTGCCTGAATCTACCCTTCCCAACAGCTATTCTTTGAATTTAGAGTAAATGCTGGTTGCCTCTCACTTCGGCCTTTCAATTTTAGGTTGGCACTTGTATATTTTCAAATGTATCTGGGTTGCTCTCTCTACATGTTTCTAAAATTAATATAATAATATAGTATTTTAAATACATCCTCCAACTTCCTTTTCCCTCAGTTGATACTATGTTTCTGAGAATTAGCCATGTTGACACACACAGTTCTGGTTCGTTCATTTTAACTTCTGTTCAAAATTGTATCAAATGAACATACCATGATTTTTCCATTTCCCCATTTGGTTTGTCTAGGGAAGCTTACTATAGAGCTGCCATATGGCTCCAGCCACAAAGGCTTCTGGGAAGGTCTGCGCTCTCTGTGGCTCTGCAACCTCATGCTGGGCCAACTGCCCCAAAGCCAGAATGCCGCCACCCAGTCACAAACGTCATGTCCAGGAGGGAGGTGAATGAGTGCACAGAGTGTAACAACTGCCTGATGTTATCTTTTAACTAAGAAGCACACTGTCCTTTCTGGTGGTCTACGAGACTACCCACCCTATGGTTTTGCTGTTAACTTCCTATAAAAAAGGGACCCCCATTTTGGGACGGGTGTGGATTTTGCTCTGCCTGCTGCCACCGGGAGGAAGCAGCTGCTGTGCCCATGTATGTAAGTTCTCCTATTAAAGCTCTTATGAATCTGGATAAGGCTGTGTGTCAGTTATTTGGACTCCATCCCAAATTTAGACTTTTGGGGTTTCCCCCAACAGTGTGATTCCAACATTTTGCAGTCACAAAGCTGCAATGAACATGTCTGTACCTGTCGAAGGTCCGCAGCTGGGAAAGGAGTTCCTGAGTCACGGCAAAGTGCCGTTTCCTATTTACGACATTTCCGTTTTCCTGATCAGTGCCGAGTGAGCCCTTTTCCACAGGTTTATCTACTGGCGGGTCCGTTTTCCTCTACTGGGAACTGCCTGTTTGAATCCTTTGCTAGTTTTTCTATTGGGCTGTTTGGGCTTTTTTTTTTTTTTTAAGAGTTTAGTTCTTTCTATAGTCTGAATACAAATTATCTGTCTCTTAAACGCAGTGAAGAACCTCGCTGAGGCTGTGAACTTGTTTTTCACTTGTTTATATTGTTGTTTTGGGACCTTTTTTTGTTTGTATAAATAGAATATTTACTATAAGGTAATCATTTCTTTGTTTATTTTATTGCTTTTAGAGAGAAAAGGAGTCAGACAGAGACAGGAACATCTATCTGCTCCTGTATGTGCCCTGACCAGGGATCGAACCCGGCAACCCCTGCGCTTTGGGACGACACTCTGACCAACTGAGCCATCTGGCCAGGGCAGAATACTTACTTTTATGTGGTTGAGTTTTCTAATCTTTCCCCTTTCACTGTGTGCCTTCTGGTGTTTTAAGAAATGATCCCCTACTCTCAACATCGTGCAATCCCTTAAAGGTCTGTTATGTCTGTTTATCTCTTTAGTCTGTCTGCAATTCATTTCTAGTACAAAGCAGAAATCTAATTTTATATTTCTCCAGATGGATAACCAACATGCCAGCATCCTTTATTAAATCATCCGTTTTCTCCTCGCTGGTTTATTGCACTAACTGTCACTCACTGCCCTCCTATACCCACACAGGCCAGTTTCCGCTTCTCTGTATTTCTTGGTGGCTAACTGGGTGTTCCTGCACCATGTGAAATGTTCAATTACTCTGTCTTCAGTTATAGAAGTCTTGACATCTAGTAGGCAATGCCCCTGCTTCTTGTTCAAAACTGTGTCAACTACTTTACTCTTCCAAACAAATTCAGGAAGAGAATTTTCAAGTTCCGTGAAAACTTCTATTAGTGTTTTCACTGGAACTACATGGAATTGATAGATTGGGAAAAGCAGGCATCTTGGTGGTCTGTGTCTTACCAACCATGACCATGAGTATCTCTTTCTTTATTAAAGTGTTCCCTTTGTGTCCTTCAATGATAATTAAAAACCTTCAAGCTGAACGGCCAATAAATAGCTCTTCACGGATCATTCTACTGTTAAACTCATTTCTAGACAAGAAAGCAAAATCAGAAACGGCTGACATCCTCCGGGAACACCAAGAACCGTGGAAAGGATACAGGTCTGTACCACTCCAAACTTGAGCTGGGTGAAGAGGCGCACAAAGAAGTCCACAAAAAGACCCACCTGTGGAGAGCAAGGGGGCCCTCAGCCACACAGCGTTTCCCAGTGGTGTTCCAGGCACCGCCCTCAAAAGCACAGACACCCCCGCTGCATTTACGGCACTGGGCGCGTACACCGGCTGGGCATGCACACTGTGGTACTGACCAGCCCCGGGTGAATGGGCTTTCACTAGTCACTCTGGCTCTCCAGAAGGGCTTGCTCCAGCCTGGCCCGACTGCCCACCAAAGGACAAAAGAATGAGGTATAGCTAGATAGAGAAGAGAGTAAAATGAAGAGAAAAAAGGGTGCAGGAAAAGATGTGAGACCCAGGAAGACCATGTGTCTTCAGTGATGTCCAGTTGGAAGAGCGCCTAGCTTAGATTACTGACGGTGACAACATCCACTCAGATCAGCGATTTGAACTGGTGTGCCGCAAGAACTTTGAAAACATAGATACCTGACTATTTAGTTAGGGGTACTGACTTCTGTTCCCTTAGGTTGTTAAATAAAAACATGACAATAGCCAACACAACAATAGCCATCTGGTGTGAATGCCCTGTCTTGAATCATAAATATACAGCTCACATGATAGAGTTGCATCTTATTGTTCACGTCCCATAAGAAGGTTGTGTTTGATTGGTTAATTCTTGGTACTAGAACTCCCTTATTTTTTGCAACTGGCACACCTGATTTATTTTAAGTCACTTTGGCGCAAAAAAGGGTAGGTGATTACTATTATTTTTAGTTGATTGATTTTAGAGAGAGAGAAGAGAAGCATTCATTTATTGTTCAACTTAGTTTTGTGCTCACTGGTGACTTCCCATATGTGCCCTGACCGGGGATCAAACCTGCAACCTTGGTGTTTCGGGATGATGCTTTAACCTACTGAGCTAACTGGGCAGGGCCTACTAGTATTTTATTTTTTGGTAAATCAATCAAAATTATACCTATTTTCTTTTGTCAGATTGGCCAAAAATATATATTTTGGTGTGCTGCAGAATTTTAGTAATTAGTTTATATGTGCCATTAGATGAAAAAGGTTGAAAATCGCTGATTTGGATATACATGGTTTTGCATATTTGTTCTTACTATTTTATGTAAGTCATTATTTTGACTTATAACTGTCCTATATAGTCGACGATCACCCTGGCAACAAGAGAAAACCCCTGATACTCCACCATCCCACTCTCCTAATTCCCTGCTCTAGGCTTACAGGAGAACTGGAAGGACTTCTGGGTTTGTAGGTTCCGGATCAAAGACTTTTTGCTTTGAATTCCAGACTTCCCTCAGGCCAATGCCAGAGGCTTTTAAATATTAAAGCAATAACTGGTGACAGATCAAAGGAAAAGAGCCAGTAGCAAGAGGAACAAATAGCTATATTAGCAAGGCACGTCTGCCTTTCTATAACATGAGGGCGCAAGATAAAGTTGCTAGTGTTGATAAATGGTGTTTCAAGGAGTTTGGTATGAAAGTGGCAGGGAGACTAACAATTAGGGGCTAATGATTACACCTATTACAGGGTGCAATCAGAATCATATACAGCAACCTTGGTACTCTGAAATTTCAATAAAACAATTAAACAAACCCAAGTTACCCCACACGGGTATCCATCAGACTGTTACCAAAGTGACCTCTGAATGCCATTAGTTGTAACTAGTAAAATGTTACTTGACCTCTGAATTTACCACAGTAAAAATCTGCCAAGTACCATGAAAACAAACAAAAACTGTGGTCAGCCCTTGTGGCTATATTATACTAAGTGTGTGTTTCCATTTTATGGGTATATCGTGTAGACTTAAGTATGAGACTTATGGTCAATTCTAGAGAAAAGTGACAAACAGACTGATGCTTAGGAATATATATAACCTCTATTATGGACTGAATGCTTGTGTTTGTCCCCTACCCCAGATTCATGGTGAAATTCTAACCCCCAGTATGTTGGTATTTGGAGGTGAAGCCTTCGGGTGGTGATAAGGTCATACGGGTGGAGCCCTCGTGAATAGGATTAGTGCCCTTATAAAGAGACCCCAAGAGGGAAAGGGGACTGGGGGAGGGCAAAATAGGTGAAGGGGATCAACTATATGGTGATAGAGGTAACTATAATAGATTTATAGTAATGAACACTATGTAGTGTATACAAATACAGAATTATAGCATAGTATCGTGATTAAAAAGAGGGAGACCTCAGAGAGCTCTCCTGCTCCGTTCTGCTCCGTGAAGACAGAACACAAAGAGGGTCATCTATGAACCAGGAAGCAGGCCCTCACCAGACACTAATCTGTTGGAACTTGTCTTGACTTTCCAGCCTCCAAAACTGTGAAAAATAAGTCTGTTATTTAAGCCACCCAGTCTACGGAATTTTGTTATAGCAGCCAAAATGGACAGAAACACCCCCTTATTCTACCACCGTATTGAGCGAGAATCAGATTTGACAGCTATCATTTTGATTGACTGCTAACTTTTCCAGTTTTTCCTCTCCAGGTTTAGCCAGGGTAAGCTGGCAGTTATGGTTCCAGACCTTGCGCTACTATACTCTTTGGTAATGCTTCATAATCTTTTCTTGTTGGTGATTCATCTGTGAATGTGCTGACCCCAGAACCGTGTGCATTCAGGGATATTCCTCTGTCCATAACTGCCAGCTCCACTTTCTAGAAAAAATGAGCAATGTGCAGAGAAGCAGCCCAGGACAGCACAAAAAGCGCACTGAAGTCTACGGTGTCCTGTTTACTGGCACATTATGTTAAAGGCATAATGTTTACGGTTTTGTTCTCACTACTTTGCTTTTCCCCTACAGAGTGACCTCAACATCCACGGAGTGCTCTCCCTTCCATGTTCTCGACCTGACTGGCCCATACCTTATCACAAGAGACAGGGCTTGACCAAACCTTTCAGTGCTTTAAAGCAGTGGTCCCCAACAGTTTTTGGGCCATGGACCGGTTTAATGTCAGGAAATATTTTCACGGACCGGCCTTTAGGGTGGGACGGATAAATGTATCATGTGACTGAGACAAGCATCAGGAGTGAGTCTTAGACGGATGTAACAGAGGGAATCTATCTGGTCATTTTTTAAAAATAAAACATCGTTCAGACTTAAATATAAATAAAACAGAAATAATGTAAGTTATTTATTCTTTCTCTGCGGACCGGTACCGAATGGCCCATGGACCGGTACCGGTCCGCGGTCCGGGGGTTGGGGACCATTGCTTTAAAGAACACCACAGTTGTGTGGCTTACTTTCATAAAGTGCAAGCAAAAGAGAAGTATAAAAAAAAAACAGTGGCAGGTTATCAATTAAAAAAAAAAAAGGAAAGGAAAAAAGACAAGGTAGTCCCTGTTATGACCAGCCCCCTCCAGCCCTCTGGCCTGCCGCCCCCCCACCCCCTCATGCCCCGCCTGCTCACCAGACCCGTGCAGACTCCAATGGCGAACACCACCATCCACTTCACCGCTTCATACCTGCGACCTTTCTGTGCACGCAGGAAAAGAATGACTCAGTTTGTTACAGGGTTATGTTGGTGTCAGGGAAGGAACACATCCTGGCCAACCAGTTTTAGAGTAAGTTTCACAAGGACAACAAGTGTGGTAAAGATGATGTGTAATACAGAGGGTGCTTCACAATGCAGGAAAGATGAACTCTAAGAGGCTGGGTCAGTGGGTACTCTGGTCGGCAGGATGAAGGTCGAGGAATAAATGCCAGTATCTCATGAAAGGGGTTAAAAGCGCAAGGGGTATAGGTAAAGGAGCTATCATCAGACCTACTCAGTCCTAAGAGATTAATAAGGGACTCACCTTATTGTCCATGGTCTCCAAAACTTCCAGGTAAGGGTCATTGACACAACGATCATAATCCAAACTCTGAAAAAGGGATGTGTGAGTAAAGAAGTCATAACATAGTATAATGTGATCCCACGTTGAGTAAACATAATTAAGATTATTTGTGCATGACCTGTGGTGGCACAGTGGATAAAGCGTCGACCTGGAAATTGCTGAGGTCGCCGGTTTGAAACCCTGGGCTTGCCTGGTCAAGGCACATATGGGAGTTGATGCTTCCAGCTCCTCCCCCCTTCTCTCTGTCTCTCCCTCCTCTCGCTATCTCTCTGTCTCTCTCTCTCCCCCTCTGCCTCTCCTCTCTAAAAATGAATAAATAAATAAATAAAATTTAAAAAAAAAAAGATTATTTGTATGTCAGCATATATAACGCAAAAACATCTGGGAAATCTGTTAACAGTGTTTATCTCTGAGGTGGTGTTTTAGGAGGTGTTCACATCTGGGTATCCTTTGAAATTTTCACAACAAACAGGGTGTACTTTCTGTATCTGAAAAACATTATATTTTGACAAAACTAAAAAACCACAGTAAAAATATTCTGGGAAATTGAACTCATGCATGAGTAATTATGTATAACAAATATTTTAATCATGTGAATAACATTACATTCTAAAATCAAACAGGGAAAATAATTAAAATGTTGAAAAATGAGGATACCTTTCATACCAAATACAGTACTTATTAGAAATGATTGGCCAATTAATTATTTGCTTGATTGTTTTGTCTAATAATGCCATGACTCCACAAATATTTAAAAGGTTTTCAGATGTCCACAATAGGCAAATCTACAGAGGCAGAAAGTAGATTAATGATTGCCTAGGGTCAGGGACAAGGGGAATGGGCAGTGACTTTGCTAATGGTACTGGGTTTCTTTCTGAGGTGATGAAAATGTTCTAAAATTGACTTAGTGATGGTTGCACAGCTGTGAATATACTAAGCCAGGGGTCGGGAACCTATGGCTCGCGAGTCAGATGTGGCTCTTTTGATGGCCGCATCTGGCTCGCAGACAAACCTTTAATAAACAAAAAATAACGTTAAAAATATAAAATATTCTCATGTATTACAATCCATTCATTTCCTACCATTCATGGTTGCGGGTGGCTGGAGCCAATCACAGCTGTCCTCTGGGACAACACCAAATTTTTATTGGATAATGCCTAAAGTACACGGGTCGTTGTATGACTCTCACGGAATTACATTTTAAAATATGTGGCATTCATGGCTCTCTCAGCCAAAAAGGTTCCTGACCCCTGTACTAAGCATACTACTAAATTTTACACTTTAAGTGGGTAAATTGTTGCCTGGCTGGAAAGCTTGGTTAGACTAGTGTCCCGATGTGCAAAAGTTGCGGGTTTGATCACCGGTCAGGACACATATGGGAACAGACTGATGTTTTTGTCTCTCTCTTCCTTCCTCTCTCTCTAAAATCAATCAATAAATATTTTAATAACATTAAGTAAATAAATAAATCAATGGGTAAATTGTATAGTATGTGAATTATATGCTAACCCTAACCCTGAATAAAGCTGTTTAGAGGCATTTACAAATACAGGCCCTGGCCTATTTGCTCAGTGGATAGAGCATCAGCCCAGCGTGCAGACGCCCCAGATTCAATCCCTGGTCAGGGCACACATGAGAAGCAACCATCTGCTTCTCTTCCCTTCTCTCTCTTTCCCCTCTCACAGCCAGTGACTCAATTCGTCTGAGCATTGGCCCTAGGAGCTGAGGGTAGCTCAGCTGATTTGAGCACTGGCCCCAGATGGGGGTTGCCAGGTGGATCCTGGTTACAGGACATGCAGGAATCTATCTCTCTATCTCCCCTCCTCTCACTTAAAAAAGAAAAAAGGAAAAAAATGTAGTGCCAGACATCAACCTTTCTTTTTTAAATCGATCAGTTGAGAGCCTAACATTCTGTAAATATGTGCTGATCTGTTATTATTTTTATTTATTTATTCATTTTAGAGGAGAGAGAGAGAGAGACTGAGAGAGAGAGAGAGAGAGACAGAGAGAGAGAGAGAAGGGGGGGGAACAGGAAGCCTCAACTCCCATATGTGCCTTGACCGGGCAAGCCCAGGGTCCCGATCTGGCAACCTCAGCATTCCAGGTCAACGCTTTATCCACTGCGCCACCACAGGTCAGGCTGTGCTGATCTGTTATTAAAATCAGGTTTTATTACTTCTCCTTTTCCATGACTAACAAACCTTTTTTTAAACAGTTCTCTTTTATTTTTTTAAATTATTTTTATTTATTCATTTTAGAGGAGACAGAGAGAGAGATAGAGAGAAAAACAGAGAGAGAAGGGGTGGGGAGCAGGAAGCATCAACTCCCATATGTGCCTTGACCAGGCAAGCCCAGGGTTTTGAACCAGCAACCTCAGTGTTCCAGGTCGACGCTTGATCCACTGCGCCATCACAGGTCAGGCCACTAACCTCCTTTTATTTCTGCTGTATATGTTGCTCTTTGGTCTGGAGGCCCAATAACTTTTTAAAAAATTTTACAAGTGTCCTGCAGGGCTGTTGCCTGTGGTTATGGGCAAAATGGCAACTGGCCAAGGGGACAAGTGGGGGCTAAAATGCAGTCCAAATTCAGCCAGGAAGGGCACCTAGTGCTCACCTACAAAGCACCTTCAGTGGACCATGAACTTGAGATGTTGCTATGGCCCAGAGGGGTAGGTCTTTTATTCTAACTCCTTTTCTCCGAAGGGTGTCTTTTTCTAATTCACAAGAGCAAAAGTCAGATTAAATAAACTGTGGCACAAAAAGGTAGTATTTCTTAACCTGTATAATTATGTTAACAAGTGTTACCCCAATAAAATGCACTTTAAAAATATTTCCCTATTTTAAAAGATATTATAGAAAAGTACCTAGCAATACAAAAATTGTTATCAAGGAGAGAAAAAGAGGTTAAAATATTTAGTAAAATTTTACCTCTGTTATTTAAAAAAAGCATGTATGTAAGCATAAAAAAGATATTTATTAAGGTAGCAATAGTCATCTTTTAATGAACGGGTTATGGGTTTTTCTCTAGCTTCTTTTTGTAAATAGTTTAAGAATTCTTTATCACAACCATGGCTTTTTGGTCATTTCAAAAGTCATCATGAACTGATCATATTATGTTTCACTCCAGTGTTGGCTGTACACACACACACACTCTCTCTCTCTCCCTGAGTCCCATATTGAAATCAGGAACTATAGTCAAGAACATTTCAGAGACAAGATGCTTGAGTAGGAAACAATCTTCTGAAAAGTTCTCTTAGAAGAGAAGCAAGGTCACCTGACCAGGCGGTAGCACAGTGTTTAGAGCTTTGGACTGGGACGTGGAGGACCCAAGTTTGAAACCCAGAGGTCACCAGCTTGAGTGCGGGCTCAGCCGGTTTGAGCAAGGCTCACCAGCTTGAGCCCAAGGTCACTGGCTTGGTCTGCTGTAGCCCCCCGGTCAAGGCACATATGAGAAAGCAAAGCAATCAATGAGAAACTAAGGTGTCGTAGCGAAGTATTGATGCTTCTCATCTCTCTCCCTTCCTGTCTGTCTGTCCCTATCTGTCCCTCTCTCTCTGTCACAAAAGAAAAAAAAAGAAGAGAAGCAAGGTCTACTGGCCCACACTTGTTATGAACATACACTGTCAGTGGCTTTGTCTCTGGATCTCAAAGTTATAAAAGCAAACTGTTTAATGGCAAATACATATTCTATTCAGGTTAAGGTGCCACAGTTCTATAGAAGCATGAAGTCACCCAGACCTTGTTTTGCAGCTGAGGTGAGAAAAGGACTTGCTAAGCAAGCCCTTTCCCAGAGGGACGTTACCTTTTATCACTTATTCTCTTGGAGAGAAGGTCAAAGAGCACCTTTGGTTGGAATCCTAATGCTTCAGTCTTAAAGGACCAGGTCAACCACTGCTTTTGTTACTCAAAAAGCAACTAAGACTCTCACCTCATAGTCTTTCCTTGGAAGGATCTCATCCTCCTCCTCCTGTGTTTCTCCAAGGATGGTCTAGAAAAACAGATCCACAGAAGGAAGACCATTTTAATGACTAAAAGTGAAAGAAGGCAGAACTGTTTACTGAAATCCGTTGCTAGTTTCTAAGTCATCTGGAGCCATTATCATCAATGAGAACAAGACCACAATAAAAACCCTTTTGGGATAGGAGGTAATGTGGGTAGGGATCCAGCTGAGCACTTCATTTCTATTGACACATTCTCCAAATAACCACTCTTGTCTTCAGGAACGTCAAAGATGTCCATTGCCAGCTTAACAGGGAAAAAAAATTCACATTCCATCTGACAATGTGCAGAATCTGAAATCAAATGGGACCTGTCAACTCTGGGAACTCAGCAACTCAAGTTTTCCCAGGGTGCTTTGCAGGGAAAAGCTGGATTGTCAATGACCCAGAAAGGGTTAGAGATAGAGTGAGAAAGGGCTGGAGAAACTAAGCCAGTTGCGTGATATGCATAAAGTCCAGTGAAAGGGCTTATTCCAAAAATGCTTGTTTCATTCAAAACTCCTTCCAGATGGAAATAAAAAGAAAATATGATTGGGATTAATTGGAGCTGGCCTAGATTCTCTCTTAGATTCCAGGGAGAAGTTATGAGAAAAAGACTTCAGATTGGGGCACGTGAAGCAAGGCAGATGCTGCGAGAGCCCAGGATACGGTCCCCAGGCTCCACCCGCTGCCACCTGCGGGCCCAGCTGGGTCCAGCCCCACCTTCGGCAACGCCTCTCAACGTCCCTTAGCAACCGCCCTTCCTCAGGCCGGCTCCGCCCGCTCCTTACCAGCTCCTCGGGGGTACGGGTCTCACGTTCACCGCAACAGCAGCACCACCTGCAACAGCAGCACAGGGACCCCCTGCACCCCGCCATCTTCCTCTTTTACTGCCACTCCGGACCCCTAGTGCCAACCCTCTCCCACCCGGGATCTGCGCCTCACGTGACTGGCCCTCGGAGGGTCACGTGGCCCTCTGGAGCTTAAGGACCGAGACTAGGAGTGGCTGCAGACGGGTGGGGCGAGGTCCCGTGTCACATGACGGCAGTGGAAAGGCTTCAAGAGGGACCGCTAGGCGCGGCCATGTTGGGGGCGGAGCTTCCGGTCGTCTGTCAGGGTGGTTTTCGCTCTCTGGTCACGCCTCCCTTAGCAACAGACTCTTGCGCTGCGTCCCTCCCCCGCGTGTCCCGCCCCCTTCGCACGCGCGTCCACAGCGACCAGGTAGCTGAGCTAGCGCGCGAGCTCTGAGCCACCTGCAACAAGAGGGTGAGTGACGGCGTGGCCCGGGGTCGTCGGGTAGAGACCCGGCATCCGGGGACCACCACGTGGGGCGGGGACTTACCTGTGTGCGGGGAGCATCGAGGCCGGCCTGCACCTCTGTGCGTTTTATTCGTGGGACTAGTGTAACCCGCATTAGCTGTCACGCCCAGCGACCCCCAAACCCTGAAGCGAAAGCCCCGGCCTGGAAAGAGGCCAGGTGATGAGGCGGCTCTGAGACGGAGGTGGTGACCCAGCTCCCCGGGACCCGGCCTCTGTCCACTTTCCCTCTCCCGTGGCCCAATAACCCGGTGACTCGATTCGCGGCCCTCGAGCCACATGAGCGTGGGAGGCGTTTTTCCGACTTCAGCCATGTAAACCTACCCTACCTCCCCACTGTGCACCTGGAGAAGAGCCTTGTCCGGCTGGCATTGCTGCCCCCGGTGCGCCTTGCGTCTGGCTGGGCACGGTTGTGGGCTCCATATGCCCCCACTGCTCGGTGTTTGGCATCGATTAAGTAAGTGCTCAGTAAATGGCAGAGGGTTCTTTTGAGATCAGAGTGATAACGCCTGGTCGGTTAGCACTCAGTGCTGGCTGTCACATTACCTTGTTCCAATCACTGAAATACTAGAATACCAGTCAAGGCAGGAAACCGCCCTGGTCTTGGAACTCCGGAGGGGAAAGAGAGGAGACAAACCTGTGAACCCACAATTACAACCCAGGGTGCTGTGGGAGCCCAGCTTCCAATGGATAAGCAGTGGAATGAGAAAGAGGGCGTGTGCCTGGCACCTACTAGGAATGCAGTACGGCTTTCTTGAACAAAAGAAAGGGCAGATCATTGTTAGTGGTTCCCTCTCCTCCCTCTCTCTTGATTTTGTGCCAGCAGACAGTTAATTCCTCTTGAATTCCTGAGAAAGGCCAGCTAGGCTGATCTTGACACTCACCCCATTGGCCACCCTCACTGAGAAGCTGGAGTTTTATGTCATAATCAAAATGGGCATCCCTAGATAGAGAAAACGTTGGCACAAATGTTCTTAGTGGTCTTGACTCCTTGACTTTGGGTGTGTCACTGTGTGTTATGTGCCCTTGTGTGTGTTTTGGGGGAGAGGAGCATTGGATTTCATCAGTTTCTCAAGACCTAGGACCCCAAAGTGGTTAAGAACACCAGCTTAGCTGTGGACGTTCCCTGATAGGAACCAATTTGGGCCTGATCCTTTGATTTCCATGTCACCACATACCAGATTTTCAGGACTGTGTTTGTACATAGTTGTGCAAGAGAAGTGTTTTAAGTTTTTGTCTTATTTTTCCCACTAACCCTCCCCTGGCGCTGTGCCCTGTGTTGGCCTGCCTGTGGTTGCCATGGTTAGGGCTGCGGATGTGGTGGCTTTGCAGTCACTATAATTACTTTAACTGACTTTGGTGGTGTGTCTAAGTGGTGGTATGCCTGGAAGGCAGCCTTTGTTCTGAGTTGGACGAAAATCATGCTCTTACTGAACTTGGGTCTGCTTACTTTTGGAACCCAGCCAATGTCAAGTCTTTTTGGAGTAGCACGAACACACGAGAAATCTAGCTGCTCTGTCAAGCACTCGCCCCTTCCGTTCTGCACACAAACTGTGCCGAGCAACAGATGTTCCAGGCAGGACCGGGCCCAGCTAGTTCTTCTTTGGAGAGGGACCTAGTGGCTCTGATATCTGTTGGCCTCTTCTGCACCAACCCCTGCAGTCTCTCTCCTGCCTTCCCTCTTCCCTGGAGGCCTTGCCCCCGCCTCCCTCCCCCTTCCGCAGGCCAGGCCCCAGCCACACTCAAAGCTCTTTCTCTGTCACTGCTCCGCCCATGAGGGAAACACCCGCAGGGGAAGTTTCCTGTTTCTTCCCAGCCCATTCTGGGTCTAAGCTGACAGAGATGGACCGTACAAACCCTGAGGTCCTCCCAGCCAGGCACTGCTTCTCCTCCCTAGGAACGCGGGCCTTGGAGGCTGGCATCGTGAGGTTCTCAGTGCCACCCTCCCTCAGGTAGCTGTCCCTGAGGATACGTGGGCTGAAGGAGCATATTTCTGTACGGGTGGGGGCTGTCATACCTGGAGCCAGGCAGCAGCGGAGGGAAGAGCTCTGAGTAAGGCAGTGCAGTCCATTGTAGCTGTGGTGTGTAGAGCCAGCCGGTAGGGGCATTGTCACCCTGCCCTCAGCAGCCTTAATCCTGCGTGAAAATGCAGCAACTGTCACTTGACCCTGACACTCTGGGGTTGGCTGCCTGCTGGCTTCTGACACCCGCATCCCGTGCAGGAGGAACTCTGCCATGGTGAACGAAGCCAGAGGGAATGGCAGCCCCAACCCCTGCCTGGAGGCCAGCAGCGGTGGCATCGAGAGCTCCAAGGATAGTTCAAGATGTTCGTCACCAGGGCTGGACCCCGAGCAGCATGACAGACTCAGGGAGAAAATGAGGCGGAGGATGGAATCTGGTGACAAGTGGTTCTCCCTGGAATTCTTCCCTCCTCGGACGGCTCAGGGAGCTGTCAATCTCATCTCAATGTGAGTTGATGTCAGGTTGAGGAGTAGGGTCAGATTAGGAGGCGGGGGTGGGAGGAGAAGGTGAACATTAGCCCCACTGCACACAGGTCACTTTGACCCGGAAGGAAAGGCAGGGGGGGGGGGGGGAGGAAAGGGGGGTGGTAGGTGGGGGGGGGGGGAGAGTCCATACAGGGTTGGTCATTTGATCTGTAGCTTCTTAGTTGTCAGTAAAAGTCCTCCCAAGCATCTGGACTTTTAGACACACTCTTCAATGGGTTAAAAATGTTGCTTCTCTCAGCCTTCTTTGGCGGAACTTAAAGCTGGATCGTGAATACAGTTTAGGAAGTCACAACGCAGCAGCAGCTTGGAGAACATTTTCAGCAAGTTAGGAATTTGGATTATGCCTCTTGAAATCTAGACATGCCAACTGAGTTACGTTAGCACTTTATGAATCTCACTTCCTTTTTTTTAAAGTTTATGCTTTTTACCATTTGCACGTCTCATGTTTCGCTTAAAGTTTAAGGAACCAGCATGTTTAAATATTCCGTTAAGGAGCTTGTAACACAGCGCATGTGCAATCCTGTGCCTCTTGAGTCTGGTTCCTAAACTACGGGATGGGGGGGGGGGCGGTGAACATGATAGACATGTGTGCCTGCTGACCTTCTTTTCTCCTGTTCCTAGAAGGAGGATCTACTTGCCCCACGGAGGGCTCCCCAACCTTTAGCCATTGAACTCGACTCACCAAAGTGTCTACAGACACTTCAAAATGGTTGCGCTGTTTGTTATCTCCACAAGAATTGTAATCATGATCATAGCAGCTCACTGTGTACCAGGCACTGTTCTAAGAGTTGTAGGGCATTGATCATAATATTCTTAGAGTTATTATCAAGTAGGTTCCTATGTCACATTTCTGTGTTACAGAAGTGTGGAAACAGGCTCAGAGAAATTAAGTAGTTTTTCCAAGATCACACAGCTAGTCAGTAGCAAAGCCGGGATATGAGTGACCGTCAGTCTGATTCCAGCCTGCTGTGCATCTTCCCAGACTCCATGGGAAGCTGGTGAAGGGTGGTGGGTTCCCAGGAACTCTTCTTCAGAAAGAAATTCCCTACAGGTTTGACCAGATGGGGGCAGGCGGCCCCCTCTTCATAGATGTGACCTGGCACGCAGCCGGAGACCCTGGCTCGGACAAGGAGACTTCCTCCATAGTGATCGCCAGCACTGCTGTGAACTACTGTGGCCTGGAGACCATCCTGCACATGACGTGCTGCCGCCAGAGCCGGGAGGAGATCACGGGGCATCTGCACAAGGCCAAGCGGCTGGGCGTGAAAAACATCTTGGCCTTGAGGGGAGGTATGGCGCCAACACTGCTCTCTTGTCTTGCTTTCCCGAAGGTCCTTCTGTCCCTGAAACGGTCCTTTAGTTTTCTCCGGGTCCCACACTGAGCACACTCGGGGCCCCGTCCTGGCTGGCAGCATCAGTAGGCACTGCCCAGACGGGGCCACCTCTTAACCTCTTGACTCCAACACAGGAGTTCAGTCGGGAATGCAGCCGGTGCCTGATAACCTGTGCCCTGACCACCCAGCCTCATCGATCCCTGGCTGCACCCAGCTCTTGGCCCAGACAAGGGTGCAGTTCTGGCGTTTGTCCCAGGAGTGGAAATAGCTGCTTGTGCCTCTGGCCTCACGTGTGGGAGAGGGAGTCCAATGGGTGGGGCTGTGAGGCCTTGGGCCCCCCACCAAAAGACCACTTCTCACTGAGTAGAAACTTCTCTTGAGAGGCAACAGCTCCGCCCTGGCCGGTTGGCTCAGCGGTAGAGCGTCGGCCTAGCGTGCGGAGGACCCGGGTTCGATTCCCGGCCAGGGCACACAGGAGAAGCGCCCATTTGCTTCTCCACCCCTCCGCCGCACTTTCCTCTCTGTCTCTCTCTTCCCCTCCCGCAGCCAAGGCTCCATTGGAGCAAAGATGGCCTGGGCGCTGGGGATGGCTCTGTGGCCTCTGCCCCAGGCGCTAGAGTGGCTCTGGTCGCAATATGGCGACGCCCAGGATGGGCAGAGCATCGCCCCCTGGTGGGCGTGCCGGGTGGATCCCGGTCGGGCGCATGCGGGAGTCTGTCTGACTGTCTCTCCCCGTTTCCAGCTTCAGAAAAATGAAAAAAAAAAAAAAAAAAAAAAAAAAAAAAGAGGCAACAGCTCCAAGAGGGTGGGAGGGTGAGCAGGGGGTTGGGTGAGGGTGCCTGGAAAACCCAGGCTTGGGTGAGAGGGGATCCCAGATGCTCCAGGCTAAACTAAGAGCAGCAGCTGTCCCCTGTTGTCCCCTGCTCACCACCACCAGCCCCGTGCCCGCAGAGCCAGCACTTTGTAAATGTCTGGCAGACTGGGCGCTGCCTTCCCTCCCACTGTGTACCAAGTGCTGTGCTAGGGAGAGGAGACACAGATTTGGATTACACGAGGGCCCTGCCTTTGAGGAGCTCATGGTCCTGGGTGTAGGGGTAGGGAGAAAGAACAAAAAGGCTACCCGGAGATCAGTGAGCCCCTGTGACAGTGACCTTCACCAACCCTGCAGACCCTGTAGGTGACCAGTGGGAGGAAGCAGAAGGAGGCTTCCACCATGCAACAGACTTGGTGAAGCATATCCGAAGTGAATTTGGTGACTACTTTGACATCTGTGTGGCAGGTGAGTGCCTGGAATGTCCCAGTGGGTGGGGATGGAGAGGGGAAGGAATGAAACGCCCAGAGAGACACCTGTATTCGGTCCAGGGTCTGGTAATCCTGTGCACCATAGGCCTGGGCCCGTGCCAGAGGAGGGCAGAGTAGAGGTGAACTTAACAATGTCCTGACTCACCTTCTATCATCCGCTACCCGCCCAGGCTACCACCACCTCCTAAGTTTCTGTTTCCCTGCCTTCTCATGTTCTTAGCCTGCTTCCCCAGCCTGTTCTTCTTCTTGAAAACAAAAGAGGAATATTTATTAAGAGGCAGAGAATCTCGGAACCCAATATCAGGAAGCAGTCAGAAACCAAGGCTCTTCCTCGTTCTCTCTGTGGCCGTAGAACCCCCAGCTCTGCCTCCTGCTGCACATCTCCTGAGAGCACCTGGTTAGCTCCAGCTGATAGCCAAGGCTGATTGGCTGGCCTCATGTCAGTTCCAGATTCTCGGGAGAGAGAATCAGATCAGCTCGACTCTAGTTCAGTTGGCTACAGAGAGGAGGCTGGGTTTACCTGCTAGAAATGGACGGTATGGCCTTGCCTCCTACCCCCACTGACAGGGTTGGGCCTCCAGCTTCTCAGATGGGGGCTTGGGTGTGGGGAGGCAGTGTGCCAGGGACACAGGACATCTGGGGATTCATTGGCACGTCATCTTGGCATGACATTGTTTCCTCAAATATTTTGAGGGAAATATTTTTTTAATAGTAAACACAGCCACATTATAGAGTAATATATCAAAGTGATCTGAACTTTAAAAAATAAGCCATGTGGCAGGTGACTTAGGGCTTAGTCCTAGGTCCCATGTACAAGTCCATCCACTCTTCTCAGTCAACAGGGGTGTTTAGGTGGATGAGTCAGGGTGGAGTTAGCAACATGGCAGGTATTTCCAGGTGTCGGAGCGGTCATGGCTCACTCCGGCCATGGTACAGTCAGCTAGCTGGGGAATGTGCATGTGTGCAGTGGACATTACAGGCCACAGGGGGAAGCCAGCAGAGCTGTGAACATCCAGTCGCTGTGGGTTTCGCGCATTGGTCATTGTAAAGTGGCTGAGAAAGGGGATCAGTGGGTTGGAAAGCACCAAGTTGGCCATGACAGAAAATAGAGTAAACTGAGCACTATCTAAAGGTCAGCAAATGCTAGACATGTTTGGTGATGTTAAGGTGTTGTAGCTATAAAGTTTCAGCTATTCAAACCTCTTTGTTTCTGGAATTCTTTTTGGAAAAACAGCCTTGTTATTCACACTGTGTTGTGGTGCTAAATCCTCCCATTTCTCACAACTATTTTTGATGACTAGGGGGTTTCTTAAGAACAAAGCTGCCTTATCACAGAGAAGCAGCTTGGCCTCCCACGAGTCTGGGGCTCAGGCCCGCCCCGCCTGGCGTGGGGTCCTGCCCTGGGCTCAGGCTGGGGAGGCCGGCATTCTGCCTGCAGTCTCACTGAGCCTGTCGTCTTCTTGTGCCAGCAGGGCCAATAGTGACTTCAGTGGTTTAGGGGCGTGGTCAAGAGTTCCTGGAGCTAGTGAGGAGCCCAGGGAACGTCTGCTCCCACCTCCCAAGCAGTTCCACCGTCCAGTCCATCGTGGTATCCCCGGCCTGTGGGTGTCCTGGCTGCCCCAGGAGCTCGTTATTTTGTGGGGCTGCTCGGTCCATTGTCAGCAGCCTTTGAAACCGACCCTGGTTCTGACATCAGGAGCGCAGGAAACCCATTTTCCCCGTGACGGACCTTTCACCTTTTAGACGTGGTTACCATCTTCTGTACTTTTGTTTGGTTCTTCCTCATGCCACATGGTGTCTCACTTTTCACCATCTTGGACTTCTGAGTTATTTTAATGTTAAATTAAAAGCACCACTTTAGCCCAGAGTCCAGCACCATACCACAGGTGCTGCCGGACTGTGCTGAAGGCAGCCTTTCTCTCCTCTGTGGCCGCAGCGCGCAGGCCTGGCTCACCTGGCTGCGTGCAGGAGACCTGAGGTGGGACAGTGCAGGAGGTTAGGGGCCGTCTGCCTCCACTCTCAGTAGGGTGGCTCCAAACCACCTCTCATCAGTGGTCATCCCCAGGGTGAGGGGCACATCAGTGGCAAGCCCCGTCACTCACTGTCTTGACCCGTCCGTGCCATAGTGCTGGAAGGTCTGAGCTGGAGCCATGTGGGCGGAGAACTCGGTTCCCAGCCCTCCAGTTCCTTCACCACTCACACTGGGCCGGTGGAACCCGCCACTCCCAGCTGTCCTCCCTATTGACAGGTTACCCGGAAGGCCACCCCAACGCGGAGAGCTTTGAGGCTGACCTGGAGCACCTGAAGGAGAAAGTGTCTGCAGGAGCTGACTTCATCATCACCCAGCTGTTCTTCGAGGCGGACACATTCTTCCATTTCGTCGCGGCTTGTTCCAGGATAGGCATCACCTGCCCCATCCTCCCTGGGATCTTCCCTATTCAGGTGAGGGACCCAGGAGGGCCGATGGCTCCTTCCACACCCCATCCTCATACAGGCCTGGACCCCGGGGGTGGTGCTCAGTTCACAGTAAAGTTCTTGGACGCACCTTGGATTTCCTGTCAGATGCTCCTTGTAAAATGTCTCACAGCCCCATTTTGGTTACTTCTAATTTCTCTCTCCTCCCCCCCCAAAAATCAGCAACAGTACCTGTTGGAGGGGACTGTTGTACTTTGGCTTACTGACAAGTGCCGTTACAAGGAAGTATTATAACACTCATCCTAAATTTTATTAAAGTTTCCCAAACCTAGCTGACATTGGACTCATTTGATAAGCTTTGTAAAGGGTGGACTTCCAGATCCCATATCTAGAAGTTCTGACTTAGCAGATCTGAGGCGGGCCTGGGATTTACACGTCACTTCTGAAGTTTTGCCGGGGATTCTGATGACCCATGAGTCCTGGGAACCACTGGCTACAGGGCTGGCTCAGACTGATGGCAGGCGTGCTCTGGGCAGCTGCTGTCCTCCGCAGAGTGGACAAAGCAGGACCAGGCAAGGACCCTCGTCCAGTATGGTCTGACCCTCTGGGTCCCTCTGGGTCTCACTGCAGTTGGCAAGGAGAGCTGGTAGGGGCAGAGGGAGGAGAGGGGTGAGAGACAGGGTGAGACGTGGCTCCACAGCCCCCTGGTGTCTCGGACAGAGCTACCACTCCCTGCGCCAGCTCGTGAAGCTGTCCAAACTGGAGGTGCCGCAGAAGATCAAGGACGTGATCGAGCCGATCAAGGACAATGATGCTGCCATCCGTAACTATGGCATTGAGCAGGCTGTGAGCCTGTGCCAGCAGCTGCTGGCCAGTGGCGCAGTGCCAGGCCTGCACTTCTATACCCTCAACCGCAGTGTGGCCACCACCGAGGTGCTGAAGCGCCTGGGCATGTGGATCGAGGAGCCCAGGTGAGGCCGTGGCCCTGAACTCAGGCCTGGGAGCCCCAGCAGGAAGTCAGTGAGCAGGGAAGTCAGAGAGGCCACAGTGCTGGCCACCTCAAGGGTGTGGGGGTCGTCTGTGCCACAGCTGGTGGCACACTTAGGGTTCTTTCCCATCTCAGCAGGAAGTCCTTGTGCACCTTAATGTTTACAAGTCAGACTGAAGAACCCAGGCTCAGTGGGTTCCTCTTCCTTCTCCCTCTAGCCAGTCTCTTACCCTTCCTGTCCCCTTCTCACCCAGGCGGCCCCTGCCCTGGGCTGTCAGTGCCCACCCCAAGCGCCGGGAGGAAGATGTACGCCCCATCTTCTGGGCCTCCAGACCAAAGAGTTACATCTACCGCACCCAGGAGTGGGATGAGTTCCCCAACGGCCGCTGGTGAGGCCTGCAGACCGCCCTTTGAACAAGGGTCCTATTTCCAGGAGGCGGGAGGCAGGAGGAGTTGGCGTACTTACTTGATCCCTACCGGACCGCTTCACAGGAATGGCCCCTCGGTGGTGTGTGGGACAGCTGTCCGGTGAGGAGCCCAAGGTCAGGAATGCGCCTTGACCTCTGGGCACGCCCTCTGCCAGGGGCAATTCCTCCTCTCCAGCCTTCGGGGAGCTGAAGGACTACTACCTCTTCTACCTAAAGAGCAAGGCCCCGAAAGAAGAGCTGCTGAAGATGTGGGGGCAGGAGCTGGCCAGCGAAGAAAGTGTCTTTGAAGTCTTTGCCCACTACCTCTCGGGAGAGCCCAACCACAATGGCTGTGGAGTGAGTGCTGCTGGGGGGGGACCCTGGCCACCCCCACCCCTGCTCCCTGTGGGCCTTCCCACCCTGAGCCTCGTCTCTGCTCTGGGCGTGGCACCTCAGCAAAGCAAGAAGGCTGGCTTGACAAGTCCCCACCTGGGCCCTGGCTGGTTGGCTGAGCGGTAGAGCGTCAGCCTGGCGTGCAGGGGACCCGGGTTTGATTCCCGGCCAGGGCACATAGGAGAAGCGCCCATCTGCTTCTCCACCCCTCCCCCTCTCCTTCCTCTCTGTCTCTCTCCTCCCCTCCTGCAGTGAGGCTCCATTGAAGCAAAGATGGCCCAGGCGCTGGGGATGGCTCCTTGGCCTCTGCCCCAGGAGCTAGAGTGGCTCTGGTCGCGGCAGAGTGACGCCCCGGAGGGGCAGAGCATCGCCCCCTGGTGGGCAGAGCGACGCCCCCTGGTGGGCATGCCGGGTGGATCCCGGTCGGGCGCATGCGGGAGTCTGTCTGACTGTCTCTCCCCGTTTCCAGCTTCAAAAAAAAAAGAAAGAGAAGTCCCCACCTGGGGGCCTGGCAGGGGTTTATGGAGGCAGAGGCAGGCTGCGTCTCTGACGGGCCATGAGAGGGACAGGCCCAGGGGACCAGGTCCGATTGTCACCCCGCCCCCTCCCCCAGGTTACTTGCCTGCCCTGGAACGACGAGCCCCTGGCGGCCGAGACCGGCCTGATGAAGGAGCAGCTACTGCGAGTGAACCGGCAGGGCATCCTCACCATCAACTCCCAGCCCAACGTCAACGGGAAGCCATCCTCCGACCCGGTCGTGGGCTGGGGCCCCAGCGGGGGCTATGTCTTCCAGAAGGTAAGCAGGGACACGCAGGGCTACCCTGCCTTGACTGGCACCCAGGAGCCCGAGATGGGGACAGGGAAGCTTCCTCTCTGGGGCCCCTGCATTCTGATTGGCAGTGGGTCCGTGGATGGGAGCTCCGCTTTAAGTCATACGTACCTGGGCGGGTAGGTCCCTCGACTGCTCTGAGTCTCAGCTTTCTCAAGTGGGGACAGATCACGTCACGCTCTGGGGGTGAAACGGGACAAAGCATGGATAGCTTAGCCTGTGAGAGAACCTAGGAAACGTTCTCTAACTGGGGCTGTTCCTACCCGTCCGAGCTGACCCCTTTCTCCACGGGCTGCTGGAGTTAAAATCACACTTACACTGCAACTCCAAGCTCTGGAGTTAGAGTCAGGGTGTGACGAGACCAGCTCTGCTGTTCGTCACCAGAGCAGCTCGGGGGCTCAGCTTCCCTGAATGCTCCTCACCTGTGAAGTAGGGATGACGGGGCCCACCCTGCAGTATGGTGAGTGTCAGAACAAAGGAGTTTGAATAAACCCAGCTTAATGCCTGGTAGTGCTAGAGAAGCCCTCAATGCCACAGTCGCCAGCTAGTGAGTGGGGAGGGTGGAACATGGCAGGCCTCTCTCACAAGCCCTCGTGGGCCTTCTCTGCAGCTTCAGAGGTGGCTTCTCTGTGAAGCCATCCCTGGCCCACTGGGAGGGGGTGGCGGGGGCCCTGGGACCTGCCCAGAACGAGCATCCTCACATCCCTGCTCTCCTCCTGTTTGCTTATTTGCCAGCTGCAGTGTGTGACTCAGTCCACGTGCCATCACTAGTCCTGCTGCCTTACGTGTTCTGTCACACCTGTGTGCGTGGGGCCCTTCCTGGGGACTGTTGGGGGCAGGCATCTGACGTGTCACTGAGCACCAAGAAGTTGGCCAGCAGGGTCCTGGGATGACACGACGGGTGCCTGCCTCCCCCACAGGCCTACTTGGAGTTCTTCACGTCCCGGGAGACAGTGGACGCGCTTCTGCAGGTGCTGAAGAAGTACGAGCTGCGGGTGAACTACCACATTGTGGACGTGAAGGTGCGACACTGCAGGGCCGCTCCCCCACCCGGCCCGGCGAGGGAGGCCTGCCCGTGACAATTAGCACAGTACAGTTCAGTACAGGGTGCTGGGGACCCAGTGGAGGGACAGCTAAACTTCGAGGTCACAGAACACTTCTTGAAGGGGTTCCGTGTGGCTTGAATCTCTAAGGAAGAGAAGGGCGTTCCGGGAAAGGGTGGAGGGCGTGCAAAGGAGATGTCCACAGCCCTGTGGGGACACTGCTGGCTGAGCAGGGAGCCGAAGTGGTAAGCAGGGGCCAGGTCCTCGGGAGTTGCCATGGTCCTGCTTGGAATTTCAGTTTTTCCCTGAAGGCAGGAGGGATTCTTTCCCAGCAGTGAAGTGACTTGGCTCTGTGTTCTATTTAAGCAGGTCACAGTGTGTAGCTGGTGACTAATGGGCCCAGAGGCCCTTGGGGTAGTCTTAGTAACAGAGAGAGGCCCGCTGGGTTAGACAGGAGGGAATGGACCGGAGGGGACACAGGCGGAGCCACTGGGTGTGGAGCCGACTGAAGCGCAGAGGAAGAAGGAAATGCGCAGAGGAAGAAGGAAATGCCCGGGTGGCCTCTAGGTTTCGGGTTCACAGAGCTGGAGGGAGGGCCAGGTGGAGGGTGTGGAGCAGAGGGCTCCCTGGCCGTAAGGGCTCTAGTTGTCTTTGTCCCGTCTGCTCTTACTCCCCCCTCCTCCTTTCCCAGGGAGAAAACATCACCAATGCCCCCGAACTGCAGCCTAATGCTGTCACTTGGGGCATCTTCCCTGGGCGAGAGATTATCCAGCCCACAGTGGTGGACCCTGTCAGCTTCATGTTCTGGAAGGTGAGGGGGCTGGGAGCGGGCCTGCCCTGCCCACCTGGCAAACTTGGGCAGGCAGTGTTGCTGGGAATCCCAGCCCCAGGGCTGGCAGACCTGGCCCTCCTGGCTGCACCTAGACTGTGAGTCACTGTTTATTTCTGTGCTGCGGGTGGCACTGGCAGTGAGCCTTACTCTATTCCTGGCAGTGCCCTTTTGGGCTGTGGCAGCGGCTCTTGTGGCACTGAGCGTGGGGTCTGACCTAAGGGCAGCCCTTGCCTGTGTATGTGTCTGTGTGTGTGACTGTGTATGCACCCCTGTGCACGTCCAGGACGAAGCCTTCGCCCTGTGGGTCGAGCAGTGGGGCAAGCTGTATGACGAGGAGTCCCCGTCCCGTGCGATCATCCAGTACATCCACGACAACTACTTCCTCGTCAACCTGGTGGATAATGACTTTCCACTGGACAACTGCCTGTGGCAGGTGGTAGAAGACACATTTGAGCTTCTCAACAGGCCACCTCGGCATGAGGGAGACAGGCACCATGATCCTGCACCCTGACATCGTTCACCTGGGCCGGCTGTGTCCCGCCTCCCTCCTCCCCAGGACTGGTTCTCCTGGGGACCCCTATCTCCGTCTCTCCCCAAGCCCTGGTCTCCACTCTCCCGCATATGGTGGCAGCTAGACTGGTGGGAGGCTTCTGGGCTCTGGCTGGACCCGAGTCTGCCCTCTGGGAGCCTGGTGCTCCCTGCTCAGCTGGGAGATCTTGATCTTTTCTGCAGAGAACCTCCATGCTATGGAGGACAATGGTGGCTGCAGCACTGTCCTCCCTGAGAAGGGAGGAGACGGGCTATTGCTGAGCCCTCGCACTAGGCAGCTGCCAGGAGCTAGCCCGGGACTGCCGGTGACCTTGCACTGGGGTTAGCTACCAGGAGCCAGCCCGGGACTGCCGGTGACCTTGCACTGGAGGTGGGGCCTGTGGAAGACGGGAGGGCAAACATGGGCAGCGGGCACTTGCGGCATTGCTGAAGAGCTGTTACAGAGTGAAGATGCTGCCCCCTTCTGCCTCCAAGGCATGGGTGGCTGGGCACTTTCAGGGAGTGACTGAAAGGGCAGATACTCCCTGGCACCAGGCCTGGGTGGGTCGGGCCAAGGCCTGGTTACAGGCATCTCTGGCCTCCTTTTCCTCCCTGAGAGCTCAGCAGGGCTTTCGTCTTTGCTGTGCTGCTTTTGAAACAGTGTCTCTGTATTCTGGTGGCTCGAGATAAAGTACTTCTTAACGGTTCAAGGTGTCTGAACCTTTGTGCTTGGTGGAGCCCTTGGCCTCCCCCTTGTCCCCCTGCTCAATACCGTCAAGACAAAGATGAGGTTTGCTTGAGCAGGGCTTATTTCTTCCGGGCTTATTTTTCAGGCAGGACCTCCGCCTGCCAGTGGCTTCAGCCCTCTGGGACCCCATCCTGGAATCTGTCTTCCTGGCATTGCTCCCCAGGAATCGGCCCTCATGCCCTGCTGCCCAGGGTGGTGACTGGCAGGTGCACATAGGCTGGTCCTGGTCCTTGTGTGGCCCTGGCTGGCTAGCTCAGTTGGTTGGAGAGTTGTCCTGATTCTACCAAGATTGCTGGTTCAATCCCTGGTCAGGGCACATACAAGTGTCAACCGAGTGCATAAATAAGTAGGACAACAAATTGATGTTTCTCTCTCCTTCCCTCTCTCTCTAAAATCAAATAAAGAACCCAGAGCAGCCTATGAGCACACCTTCCCTTTCTTGCAGGCAGCTGGCCAGGAGCCAGGGAGCAGCAGGACTAAGGAGGGCGTTTTGTCATTCACAGCCCCTGAGTCCCCCTCCACCACCGGCTGGGGTGATGCCCTGGGGCCTGAGCGCTCGTGCTCTGGACGGTGGGGCGCGGCTCCTTCCTGGGAAGGCTGGGCTCAGTTCTGCTTTTCTTTCTGTGGGAACAAGTCACAGCTGCAGCTGGGCCCCCTACTCCACCTCAAGTCCACCACCCACGGGCTCGGGCAGCTTCCGGCCTGCCCCTAGGCTGATGCCCACCTTTCTTGGGTCCCAGGCTGCTGGCTCCTCTCCTCGGGGGCCTGGTTGCCAGGCTCTGGTGCTACTTCTCAAAGGCCTGGAATCAGGAAGGAGAGGGAACATTCAGTTCCCTCCAGGGCCTTCTGTTTGTGCTAGGCTAACATCTGTGCCCAGCTCCTTGGTCCCTTAGGGGAAGAAGGGGTCGTGGTGGTTCCCCCCCACCCCCATGAGCAGGCAGCTACCTCTGCCCCAGGCCACATACGTGGACTCAGAATAGATTTGACCTGTGATCTAGGAAGCTATACTAGGAACAAAGGGTAGGGGCAGTTAGAGACTAGAACCTACATGGCCCTATGTGAGTAGCAGCGGTGCCACAGGCCAGGTTTGTTACCAGAGTGACAGGTCGGGGCTAAGCACATAGCTACCGGCTATATCAGGAGCTCCAGAATCCAGGCTGTTTTCTCTAAACAAACAGCCCTCTCCTGAAAATGAAGGGGTCCTGGGTGGCAAGCAGGGAGGGCCGGCAGCTCAGAAACATCCAGCAGTGGCGCTGGTTCTGGAAGGGCCCGCTCAGAGCCGGGGCTGCCCCACCCGTACCTGAGAAAGGACCACCCAGCTGCTGTCTCGCTGTAATCATCAAGCCAACTGTAGCCACCACATTCGCCAGGCCCTTCTCAGGTGCCACTGCCTGAGCTGTGGGCACAGCTGGTGAGAAGGCCCCAAACTGGGCCAACCACTGCCCTGGGTACCCGTGCTCCCTGCAGCCCCCAGCCCCTCGGTGGCATCAGAACGAAGGGAATGTGACAAGGAGCGTGTCATCTGAGGTGTGTGAACATGCAGAATCCTCAGCCTGTCCCAGGTTTCAGACAGAGGAGGTCCTAAGACCATACTTTGGGAGACTTCACTCTAGGCGTCAGGGTTGAGACTGGGATGAGATGGGACACCGGTGTGAGGCTGGGGAGGGAGGAGGGGCCCGCCTCACTCACCAGTGACCGTGTTCCCTGAGCATCTACCCAGTGCTGCCACATCGCTGCCAGGCACCCGGCCTGCTGGGAGCCCTGGAGCAGGCAGAGCAGTGTCTCCAGGTGCCAGTGTCATAGGTACTTCCTCCTGGGGGGAGGGGCCTGTGTGCATTCTGACCGTCCAGAGCAGGGGTCCTCAAACTTTTTACACGGGGCCAGTTCACTGTCCCTCGGACTGTTTGAGGGCCGCCACATACAGTGCTCCTCTCATTGACCACCAATGAAAGAGGTGCCCCTTCCGGAAGTATGGCGGGGGGCCGGATAAATGGCCTCAGGGGGCCGCAGTTTGAGGATGCCTGTTCCAGAGCATCATGACCCCTTCATGGCCAGGAGAAAGAGCCAAGCCATGCGTCTGGGCCAGCTCCTCCAAGATCCCGTGGGGATAACCACTGGCCAGAGAGGCCCAGCCTTGGCCACAGCTCAGGCAAGGTCCTAGGCCCTGGGGAAAAAAAATTTGCTGAGAGAAAACTTAAAGTTCTCACCTAACAAAAAAAATGATAATTATGTGAGATGATGGATGTGTTAAATGAATTGTGATAATCATTTATATATATATATATGTACACATATATATGTATATGTATAAAATCACATAGCATACCCTAAAAAAATAAAATTTAAAAACAGTTTTAAAAAAAAAAGGTCCTAGGCCCTGGGCCCCAACCCCACCCTCTCCACTCCACTGCTTACCCCAGCCACCTCTCATCCACCGGACCCTTGCCCTTGAGGGCACTGGTTTCAGAGCCGCAGTCCTCTCCTGGTTGGTCCTGGAGGAGGCCAGCGCTCGCCCGTCCAGGCCACTGCATCCACAGCCAGACAGCGCTGTTGCCTGGAAAGGGGAATCGAGTCAGAAAAGGTTAACACACTCATTCTGGAGGGCAGATGCCTCGAAGCTGAGCACACGAAGAGGGGAGAACAAAAGGGCTGAGTTCATTGTTGTGCACCCCCTCCACCACATCTGGTGAAGCCAGGGGGCCCGGGGCTGCTGCGCATAGAGAAGTAACAGGTGAGGCAGGGCAGAACGTACTGTTTTCAGAAAATAGCTGAGGTAGTCCAGAAGAGGAACAGGTGGGAAAAATACAGCTAAATACAGATGATGAAATAGCCAAGGAGTGCAAAGCTCATCTCCAGGCCCTTGAGGGCTGGTGGCCTTGTCACCCCTGCACTTCAGACGTTGTCTTTCCCCGGGGGCAGGTCTCCTTACTCTGAGCCCAGGACGATTCCGTCCACTTCATCCACCGAGGCTGTGATGTGCTGGGCTGGGCAGCATGGGCCCCGTGCCCTGTGGCCTGCAGCTGTGGGCCTAGGAAACAGCCAGAGAGGAAAACCTGAACCAGATGGGCTTGGCCAGGATTCCTTTCCTTTCCTGCCTCCTCCTTGTGTGGGCACATGTGGGACAGTTCACGTGACCACATGTTCTCCTGTGAGCCCAAGGCTCCTAGAAGAGATGGAGAAGGTGCCCAAGAGTAGTGAGACCATCAGCACACACCACTGCCCTTCCCCCATCCTCCCCTGGGGCTGGAGATGCAAGCAGCAGGGTGGATCAGTAGCACCCAGCACTTGGCCAGAGCTTACCTGCACCAGGTGCGGCCAGTAGGGCCGACATCGCTCTCTCACCTAGACTTTACAAAATTAAATCACTTGCCTGAAGCCTCACTTCTCCGGAGTGGCCTGACTCCAGAGCCTAAGCCTCCAGCCACTGTTCACACAGACCCCAGGCTTTCCCAGGGACTCTGTGCACCATAAGATGGCATAATACCTGCTCGTGATGTCAGATGAGGGCTGCCTGGGCGTGTGTGGCCATGTGGCACAAAGGAAGGGGCCTGGAATTCAGCACCCTCGTTCCTGTTTTTTTTTTTGTTTTGTTTTGTTTTTTTTTTTTTAAGTAAGAAGAGGGGAGACAGAGAGACAGACTTCTGGGTAGAGAATGTTATGAAAGAAAAAATTTTTTTCATCTATATTTTTTTATTTCTGTAACGAGCATGTTTTATTTTTCCACTAAGAAAATAAAAACGACAAAAATTGCTACCATCTCATATTTCTAACTTGATGCTAGACTGCACCATGACACATAATGAGTTTAGGCGCTTCGTAGACTGTGACCCCAGCCTTTGCTCAGTTGGTGCCCAGTAAATGTCTGCCGATGGACTGGAGTGAGCCGTCTTCCGGAGCCAGGAGGCTGTGTAAGAACTCGGGAGGGGTGGGGTCCACAGGCTACTGGGCCCCTGGAGAACCATCTAACCAAACTTGCCACTATGGGCTGGAACAAGCTGATTCTGAGGTCGCTAGCCCCCCAGTCATTTACCTCCTACTCCACCTGGGCCCCACCTCACTCACCTGCTCCCATGGGGCGGCAGTGCTCAACAGTGCCAGTTGGCACCCCCTGCTGGCCAGCCTGGGCCAGTGCCTGAGGTCAGCCCTGGGCCAGGGAGGGCTGTGCTGGTCTCCTGGGCTTCCGTGGGCATTTCCAGACACACTCTGAGCAGTGCTGATCCCCATTGAACCCAGTGGGTCCGCAGCAGGTGCCTGTGCCCAGCCTGCTGGAGCTGGGTGATGGCAACCCGCTGGACACAGCCCTGGGTGGCTGACTGGGCCCAGGCTTCTCCGAGGCTGAGAGAGAGGGAGGAGCCCACACCCAAGGCCATCAGTGACAGGGTCTATGGAAGCTGTAGGGAGCCCTTCCCAGCCCTGGCTGGTGCCCTGCAGGAGGAGACCTCTAGGCAAATCCCAGAGCCCTGCACCTCCTCCTCCTACACCCCCCCCCCATTCCTCTGCTGGAGAAAACAGGTTAAAATAGGCATGAAGAGCAGCAGGCTATCCAAACAGGGTCAAGCATCCTGTTTAGAGAAAGGAGAGTCCTGCCAGCTACATTTGGCCTCTCCTTTCCGCACAAGAACCCCAGTTTATTGAGCACCAGCCGTGTCTGTGTCCATCTCTGTGTCTGGCCCCAGCCCTGAGCTGAATGTTTACATTCGTTATCTTTAATCTCTGGGCCGCCCTGCAGAGCAGGCCTATTATATTCCTTTGACTTTTAATGTTATACTTGCCCAAGAGGGGACACAGCTGGAGCGTGCAGAGCTGGCATCTGATCCCAGGACTAGCTGCGATGACCAAGACCGCCCCTTCCTACCACCCCAGTCTCCTGAGCCCTGGCACCAGCCACCGAATACCCACTACTTCTGCTAAAACATGCCCAAGGCTTGAGCTGGAAGCACAGTGAGGGCACTCACCTGGTGCTCAGCTTCCGGGCAGCGTGGGCTGGGCTGAGCTGGTGCAGGCAGGACTCTCATGTACCCACAGCATCCAGCACAGGGCCACCTGGGCCTGGGCTGGAGCTCTCTCTTTTGCCTGCTGGCGGGCCTCACAATGCTGGTCCAGGGCCACTCGCCATGCTACAAAGGCCTGCTGGGCCCGGGCCCTCCTCACGTGGCTTCCCCTGCCTGTCGGCCTGGCCCTCCTGCACATGGCTTCTCCAGGTAGCAATGGAGGCCTGGGCCACACAATGCTCACGTGCACGGGCTGCGGCCACTTGGGCATCCCGCCATGTAGTGAATGCAGCCCCCAGTGCCCATCTCCTCAGCCCAGCCTGGAAGGCTCGATACTGGGCCTGGAGCTTCCCTGCATCTCTCACAGATCCACACCAGGCCTGGAAATGGCTGTGGAACAGGAGCAGAGAGGCACCCAGCTGCTAAATTACACCTGTAACCCCCCCCCCCACACACACACACACAGTCTTCTAGGTTATACACGGCTTCACCTACACAACCCTGTGCCTTAAAAATGTAGGGACCGATGCATAATGGGGAAAGCACTTTCACTAAGGACCTTGGTGCATACACACACTCCAGCTCGGGGGCAGATGCTGCCCAGCAGCCTATGTCGACCCAGAAGCTGTGGGTTCAAGTCTCAGATCCACTGGTGGACAGCCACCCTGCCTCCCCTTGTAAGTCCGCTCTGGGGCACAAGGTCAGTGAGGAGAACACAGTCCCCCACGCCGTGAGGGGCCAACAAATGCCCACAACCTTGAAATGCAAAAGCACAGAGGTCAGCCACTCTGCGGCCATCAGCTTGCTGGCTGTGGGGACACTGTGAATGTTTGCAAATTTGTCACTGAGCAGTGGGAGGAAGCAGCATCTGTGCCCTTTACTATTTAAATGTGCATTAAAGAATGGTATGCGGGCCCTGGCCGGTTGGCTCAGTGGTAGAGCGTCGGCCTGGCGTGCAGAGGTCCCGGGTTCGATTCCCGGCCAGGGCACACAGGAGAAGTGCCCATCTGCTTCTCCACCCCTCCCCCTCTCCTTCCTCTCTGTCTCTCTCTTCCCCTCCCGCAGCCAAGGCTCCATTGGAGCAAAGATGGCCCGGGCGCTAAGGATGGCTCCTTGGCCTCTGCCCCAGGCGCTAGAGTGGCTCTGGTCGCAACAGAGCGACGCCCCGGAGGGGCAGAGCATCGCCCCCTGGTGGGCAGAGCGTCGCCCTCTGGTGGGCGTGCCGGGTGGATCCCGGTCGGGCACATGCGGGAGTCTGTCTGACTGTCTATTCCTGTTTCCAGCTTCAGAAAAATACAAAAAAAAAAAAAAAAAAGGATGGTATGTGAGTTTTATTAGAACATCTCTATTCAAGATTTTTTTAAAAAAATATTTATTGAGTACTTTTTTTTTTTTAATTTATTTATTCATTTTTAGAGAGTTGAGGGAGAGACAGAGAGAGAGAGAAGAGACAGAGAGAATGGGGGAGGAGCTGGAAGCATCAACTCCCATATGTGCCTTGACCAGGCAAGCCCAGGGTTTCGAACCGGCGACCTCAGCATTTCCAGGTCAACGCTTTATCCACTGCGCCACCACAGGTCAGGCTCTATTCAAGATTTCACTCTCTTCTTCTGGTCCCTGTACACAGACATCCCCTGTGCTGACTCCTCAAACACCACGCAGTGTTAAAACACAGGTTATGATAGATGTCTGTGTTCATTTCTGTCTTAATCGTATCCTCTGAAACCAAAGGACAGGCCAGGCCAGGAGGTGAAGTGCACAAAGCAGATAATGGAAGGTTGGTGGTCATGTCTGTACGGTTCCAGACTGGGGTCTCCCTTGATGTACCCCACTCCCCAGGTCCAAGGCCTCTAGCCTGGGCTCCCCTAGAGCTGCAGAAATAACCCTGGCCCCTGGGCTCTCTCCCTGCTTTTCCTGGGGTGTGGATGACGCACAGCCACCCACTCCCAGCCCCACCTACCTCTGCAGTAGGAGCCACTCTGGCTCGTCTGCCCTGTGTGTCAGATGAGCTGCCACCTGCTGCCGGCTCTGGAACACGGCCTTCCGCAGGCCCTGGAGGCCCTGCTCCCACCGCTGATAGCCGTACTGTTCATGCGGGAACTGCTGTCCTGTGGACAGGGAGACGCTGACTTATCACTGGGTGCTCGCACTAGCCTCGTCCCTGCATCCTGGGTGACTGCGGGCCCCTGCTTAACCAGCCCTCAGCCCTCTACCCACGTGGGAACAGAGGAGGCCACCTTAACTGTCTAAGTTAAAATGCTTTGGTTACAATGAACAACTCAAGTGGCGCAACTACGAGTTGATGCTTCTCATCTCTCTTCCTCCCTATATTCCTCCCTCCTTCCTTCTCTCTCTTTCACACACACACACACACACACACACACACACACACACACACTGCTTAGGTTATAGGTGTTCTACAGATAACCAGGCCAACCCAACTCATAGAGGGTTTTTTTGTTTGTTTTGTTTTGTTTTAATTTCTTGGCAATGTTTAGGAATCCTGAGAATTTCATAAAAATCTAGAATTCTAGCTTTTCTTTAAAAAACTAGAAGGTCTGGCAACACTGGGCCAGCCTTTCTGGGCAACTGGACAATTGGGCTGGAGAAGCAGCTGTCTCCTGTGGATAGCACATGAGCTCTCCAGAACAGCAGGCCCCCACCTGCCAGCCCATTGACATGCGGTGTTGGTATAGTGGGACGCCTCCCAAATGCCACCTCCTGTGCTGGGCGCTGAGAGCACCATGACTCAGTGTCCAGACCTGTGACTTCTGAAAGCCAGGCAAGGATGACGAGGATGAAGATGAACAAGAAGCCTGCTAGGTGCTGGGTTCTGAGCCAAGCATGTTGGGGGATTGTCTCACAGGATGCCTACAGCCCCCAGTGGGGTGGTACTACTGTTATCCTCATTTTACAGGAAAGTAAGCTGAGACTCAAGTTAAGGAGCTTGTTTCAAGTCCATACAGCCAGGGAATGGAGGTGGGGACGAGTGTCCACGCCCCCAGGTCCTGTTCTGCTGGTCCTGGGCATGCCCTGTTGGGGGCCCACTGTTGGGCTCTGTGCTGGAGGCTATGGACTCCTGGGTCTCCCTGGTGGACCCTGGCCCTTCCTCATCCTTGGTGCCCTGTCCCCATCCCCTAATTACTCTGCCAGCAAGAGTGCCAGAGGCCCTGGCCGGTTGGCTCAGCGGTAGAGCGTCGGCCTGGCGTGCGGGGGACCCGGGTTCGATTCCCGGCCAGGGCACATAGGAGAAGCGCCCATTTGCTTCTCCGCCCCCGCCCCCCTCCTTCCTCTCTGTCTCTCTCTTCCCCTCCCGCAGCCAAGGCTCCATTGGAGCAAAGATAGCCCGTGCGCTGGGGATGGCTCCTTGGCATCGCCCCCCAGTGGGCGTGCCGGGTGGATCCCGGTCGGACGCATGCGGGAGTCTGTCTGACTGTCTCTCCCCGTTTCCAGCTTCAGAAAAATACAAAAAAAAAAAAAAAAAGAGTGCCAGAGCTGCAGGGCACCTGGCACCTGTCTCTGGCCCGGTCCTGGGCCCCTGCTCTGCCTGCTGTCTCTGCTCCAGCCACTGCCGCCATTGGCCCAGCACAGCCCTGCAGCTCTGCTCCCAGGCCCAGCAGGCAGCCATCTCTCTCTGGGGCCCCTTGTGCTGTTGCCCAGTGGCTCAAGCTGAGGAGGATGCTGGGAAAGGGAGTGTCCATCTTAACAGCAGTCACTGCCACCAGGGGCCAGACTCGCCCACCCCTCCTGCAGCAGCAAAGAGGGTCCTGGGGTGACTTGTCTCCTCTCCTGTTTCCATCTTGGAGGAGAGTGGGTTGCTGGGGGCTGGAGGGCTGAAACACTACTCTGCGGGTCACAGTGACAGGTAGTGGGGCTAAGATGGAACCCCAGACCTCCATCCAATGCCAGGTCCTGTATTCAACCTCTACAATAGATAGTGCTATGAATGGAGTGTTTGCTACATGCCAGGCACTGTGCTAGGGGATGTCTATGCCCCATCTCATTGATTCCCATTGTAATGAATACTATTATTACTCCATACAAATGGAAGATGAGAGCACAGAGAGGTTAAGTAACTTGTTCAAGATCACACAGCCAGTGAGGGGCAAAGCTGGGATTAGAACCCAGGCAGACGGACTCGAGTACTGTGCTATGAAAGAATGAATGAATGAACGAACAACAGTTGTGAAATCTCTGAGAGAAACAATTGCCCTGACGAGTGCCCACCCTGTCCTACCCCCTCCACAGGGCACAGTAGGAGGGCAGGGGGAATAGAGATGATATGAGTCTGGTGGCTGATTGCCTGGGGTGTGACAGGGGAGCCCCCTGGGATGCAGACCCTAAGGGGATGCCGCTGTGATGGTCAAGGATTGACAGGAAAGGGGCCTTTGGGAAACAGTGAGTCCACAGAGTAGTGGGCAACATGGCTCACCCGTCCCAGGGAAGGGTCCCTTCCGCTTCTGCGGGGTGCACTGGTGCCACCTGGCTGCACCCTGGGACTGCTGGGCCTGCACCTTCCAGAGCAAAAGGCACTGCCACTGCTGCCTCTGCCCAGCTGCCTGTAGAAAGCTCAGCTGAAGGGTCCCCAGGAGGGCTGGGGTCCTGGAAGCCTGGGGAAGGGGGTGTGGAGTCCTGGGTGCCCGACCCCGACCCAGCCCTACCATCTCCCCCCACCTGTCCCCTACTCACCCTGGCTCATCCCTACCCCTGCCCCTCACCTTCTCCAGTGAGCTGCAGGGTGTGCTGTAGCCCAGTGAGCTGTCTCCTCCCGGCATGCCGCCCTGCGGTTCTGGGGCTGAGGCAGTCCTGGCACTGGCTGACGGGGTGCCAGGACCCCACACACTCTAGCACCACGCTCTCAGGATGTGCCTTGGCCTCTGCTGCTGCAGGCCCTGGAAGAAGGAGCTATAGGAAGGGGACAGGTGAGTCCCTGGGCCCAGCCTCATCCCCTGGTTAGATTGGCTGCCAAGCAGGGCCCACCTCCAGTTGGGTCCCTGGAAAAGAGCACCACCAGGTGCCAAACACGGGGCCAGAGCTCTGCACCACTGCCTCCCAAGCCAGCTGCACCCTGGGACCACTGGTGGCGGGCTCTTAGAAATAACGATGCCCACTAGGGTCCGACCCCCAGAGATACTGATTTCACGGTTGGGGTGTGGCTTGAGCCTCCTGACTTTTTCCAAAGTTCTCAGGGTGACTCTCCTGAGCAGCTAAAACCAAGACCACCACTCCTCCTGTGCCGATCACCTGGCCGATCCTTGACATGCTCACGGGGTCAGTGGGGGCCACGCAGATGATGAGGGATGGAACTGGGCTGCAGGCCCAGGGACCCCAGACTCAAGAGGCCACATGCATAACTACACTAGTACTTCTGCCTCTGCTCAGTAATACCAACAGGGAAACAGGCTTGGGGGCTTTCCCCAAACTCCAAACAGCAGCAGAGCTGAGATCCAAACAATCATCTTGGACCATCAGGCAGCAAAGATACCTCACAGGGAGATATTTACTGTCTGATAACAGAGGCCAGAGGATGGACTAGGGGTGGGAGAGGTGCATTCTGAAGGATCATGATGAATTGAGTTTCCCTGCAGTTCCAAGAGTGCATGAAAAGAGATTGAGGGTCCAAGTGGACCAAATAGGTGTGGCACTAATGGATGCTAGGTATATGGCTTTCAAGGACAGAATTCTGAACCCTACAACTTCTTCTGGCTTATGTTCTGCCCGACATCCTGTCAGGGAAGCTGGCCCCTCCTGAGGCCACCACTCCCCTCACACAAAACCACCTTCTTGAATCCCCCTTCTTGCTCCTGATTCACAGTGTGATTTGAAGCAGGCTGCTTGACCCCTCTGCACTTCAGTTCCTCTAGCTGTATAATGAGGCAAATGGGGGCAGGGGCATAGCAGGCTCCTTCCTTATTCATTTACAGTATTTATTCCGTGCCTACCACAGGCTGGGCACCTGCAAGGTCCTGGGAGGCAGATACAGTTTCCGCCACCAGAAGGCTCCCATCTAGCCGGGAGATGCGGGGAGAGATGATTCTAGAGGCTGGGGAGGGAGAGGAGCATTACACCAACCTCTGCATTGGGTTCCAGCCACCATGGCAGAACTATGTGCCTGTGCCCCCGGCCACCTCACGGTCCCCATAGCTTTCTGCTTAGTCACTGTCTCAGTGTCCCTGGGCTACCTCCCCTTCCCCCCACCCGCTGGGCACCATTGTTCCAGGCCCCATGCTGGAGCCACTGGGAGGAGCAGGACGTAGCCTGGTCCAAACGGGACAATCCTCCCAGTGCTGAGCACTGCTCATGTGCCCACCCCTGCCCCAACCCCCAGCCGCAGCCTGGGGGCACCTACTCGGCCCTCTGGCACTGGGAGAGCCTTGTCCTCCAGAGCAGCAGTATACAACAGAGGGCCAGTTTCGGGCAGGCTTCCTGCAGGAAACCCTAGCCTTGCCCCTGGGGCAGCCCCTGGGCCTGGGCCACCCCGCCCCAGGCCATGGGATGTGGCTCTTCCAGGGGCTGAACTGCAGAGGGCTTGGCTCAAGCTGGCGACCTCAGGGTTTCAAATCTGGGTCCTCTGCATCCCACTCTGGCGCTCTATCCTCTGCACCAGCCTGGTTCCCTGAGAAGCAGTCAAGAGACAAATCAGCCATGTCCCCGTGACCTTCCTCTGCCCAAAGCCATTGATGGCTGCTGCCTCAGGCCCCCCTTGGGACCCTCGGCCCTCACGGGTGCTTCACACCCCACCCCCCAACCCTCCTCTCCCCCCCACCCCCCAACCCTCCTCTCTCCCCCACCCCCCAACCCTCCTCTCCAGAACACCTCAAAGACCCTGTCCTCCCCTGTCAGGCTTTAGTGGGGGGCAGAAGCCATGTGTCTCACTCAACCCAGGAGCTTCCCAGGACCAGGGACCATATCCCCTTCCTGGCGGGAGATGAACAAAGTCTCTCTTGCTTAGAGAAGCTCATGATAGGGACGAGGTCCAACTAAGGCTGACACATTCCAGGGACCCCTCCTGGACCCTCCTAGGCCCACCGGGCTGCACCCCTGGGAAAGCTCCCAATTCCACCACCTCCCATTACAACAATCCATAATTCAGCTTGGTCCCCCAGCAGAAGGAGTGTAAGTGATGCCGCAGATTGCTGGGCTGAGAGGGAAGAGAACTCCCGCTGTCTGCTTCTTGCTCACCCGCCCTCTGCCGGCAGAGGGACAGCTGTGTCACCTTTGCCCCAGCTGAGGCCTGGAGCTGCTTCACCCACATTGACTGTTTCAGGCACATCCTGGGGCTTCCCATCTGGTGGTCAGCCCAGTGGTCCTGAACACTGGGTCCCGCTTTTCACCAAACACTGCCAGGCTCTGAAGCACCTGGACTAGCTGAGAGAAAGCGCAAGTGCTAATCGTAAACACTGCAGCTACAGCCGCCTGCCACATGCCAGACTCGCCACTTGGGGAAGTCACTTTGCCTCTCTGGGCCTCAGCTCTCATCTGTAAAATGGGGCTTGACACCATCACCTCTGGGTGCCTGGATGGCGTTAGCAGCCTCCTACCTGACTGCCCACATCCACTCCTGGCCCCTCTCTATTCAGTTCCTACTGATAAACAGAGTAGGGTTTTTTTTTTCAAATCTCAAATCATTTTACTCCCCTGCTAAAACCCTCTTGTGGCAGCCCCCTTGCTTGTATGAATCCTCCCCAAACCTGCAAGTCCCCCTATCACCACACACACACCTTCCCAAATGCATCTCAAACCACCCCCGGCAGCCCCCACCCTGAACTAACAGGGCTGAACTTGACTGCTGTTTTTTGAGTTTTCTGTGCTTTGTTGTCACGGGTCTTTGCACATGCTGTTCCCTGAGGCTGGAGCTCTTATCTGCTCTCCCTCCGCTAGTCAACCCCTCAGCCTTCACACCTCCACTGAACTCCAGTGGAGGTCAGCTCCCTTTCTTAAAAACTTCTCATTGAAAACCCCAGCGGGAAACTACCAGATAAGCAACTGGGTTTCTTCCACAGATGAATTGCAAGAAAAAAATTCAGGGGAGCCCATCAATGACAAAGACTTTAACAGCCTCTTGAGCAATTACAACATGGGGACCTTATTTAGATTCCAGTTCAAAAACACTGTAACAAGATATATGCTTATAAAAGAATGGGGAATTCGAATGCTGACCAAATATTTGCTGTTATTAAGGAATTACGGTTAATTTTTCTGGTGTGAGCATGGCCTTATGGTCATGAGTTTTTTTATGTTGTTTTTTTTTTAATTTATTATTTTTGTGACAGAGATAGAGAGAGACAGGGACAGATAAGAAGGGAGAGAGAAGAGAAGCATCAATTCTTTGTTGCGGCACCTTAGTTGTTCATTGATTGCTTTCTTATATGTGCCTTGACCGGGGGACTATAGCAGACTGAGTAACCCCTTGCTCAAGCCAGCAACCTTGGGCTCAAGCTGGTGAGCCTTGCTCAAACCAGATGAGCCTGCGCTCAAGCTGGCAACCTCGGGGTCTCAAACCTGGGTCCTCCGTGTCCCAGTCTGACGCTCTATCCACTGCGCCACTGTCTGGTCAGGCTGGTCCTGTTATTTTAAAGAGCCTTTATCTTTCAGAGATGCAACAGAAATATTTATGGATGAAATGGTATGGTGGCAGGACAGTGGGAAGTCAGGGAAATTCCACACCCTCCCACTTCCGCCTACCTGTGGAGCCAGGCTCTCCAGGGCTGGGGGTCCAGTGGGGCCACCCGGGCTGTATCTGCAGTAGGAGAGCACCAGCCCTGGGGGGGGACCTCCCCAAGCTCTGAGTCCTCAGTGTGGCCAGGAGGCCTCTCCCTGGACCCCCTTCTCCTGCCTGGCCCATTCCTTCTGATGGCACCACAGGAGGAAGACTGTAAAGGGATGGATGAGAGAGAGGAGAGAGGTGAACAGAGGGGAGGACCGGGGCCAGGAGGGCCACCGACACCCGGGACACCAGGCAGTGTGGCCTCAGGCCAGTCCCTCCACATCTCTGGACTTCAGTTTTCCCGTGAGTGAATGATGTCTGAGGGACTTTCCAGATCTCACCCTCAAGCTTCTGCTGGGCCTGGACCAGCGTCAGTGGCACACAATTTCATACTGTGTGTCCTCGAGCTGGCCACTTAACTCCTCTGTGCCTCAGTCCCTCTGCATCAGTGAAATGAGCACAACACCTTGCCGAGGTCACTGTGAGGCTCAGATGAGAGGGTGTCCAGGCAGCAGCCAGAGTAGATGCTCAATAAACAATCATTTACCTGCCCTGCCCAGACTGTCTGCCCTGCTTCCCCAGGGCCCCACATCTCACCAGCCAGTTGTTGCAGGGCCTGCAGGATCTGGACTCTCCTGTCTCCTCCATCTGGTCTCAGCCCAGAACATGATGGAATCAGCCGGCTCCTGTCTCCTCCCTCAGACACCCTACCAGGGGTCCCCAAACTTTTTACACAGGGGGCCAGTTCACTGTCCCTCAGACTGTTGGAGGGCCATCACATACAGTACTCCAGTACACTGACCACCAATGAAAGAGGTGCCCCTTCTGGAAGTGTGGTGGGGGCCGGATAAATGGCCTCAGGGGGCCGCATGTGGCCCACGGGCCGTAGTTTGGGGACATCTGCCTAGACTAAGAGTGAGGTTGCCCAGAGAGAAGCTGATGCCCAGGGCCGAGGGAGGGCACATGATCCAACCTGTCCATCCCAGCCCGGGGCAGATGCAGCCTGCCCCAGGAGCAAAGGGGCGCTTAGCCACCCCATGTTCTTTCCAGGTACTTAGTTCACTTATCCCTGATTACATGTGACTTGGGAGGGGGGGGGGGCGTTCTGCTTTGGCTTCATTCTCTTCAATACTATTCAGACTTTTTACAACAAACATGTATTAAAATAGATATTATTTAATTATTTTAAATGCATTTTTAAATTAAAAATAAGAACAAAAGTACATGGTAGTGGAAAATAGGAGAAATTAAGAAAATAGCCAACTTTAATTCTACTGTTTCAGAGATCAGCACTATTTGCCTTTTAGTTTTTAGAGAGTGGTGAGGGATAAGACATTTATTTTTATTTTTAAGAATGGTAAGAAACAGGTAACAGAAAGTTACCATCTTGCCTGACCAGACGCAGTGGATGGAGCGTCGGACTGGGATGCTGAGGACCCAGGTTAGAGACCCCAAGGTCACCAGCTTGAGCGCGGGCTCATCTGGTTTGAGCGGAAGCCCGCCAGCTTGAACCCAGGGTTGCTGGCTCCAGCAAGGGGTTACTTGGTCTGCTGAAGGCCTGCAATCAAGGCACATATGAGAAAGCAATCAATAAACAACTAAGGTGTTGCAATGCGCAACAAAAAACTGATGATTGATGCTTCTCATCTCTCCGTTCCTGTCTGTCTGTCCCTCTCTCTGACTCTCTGTCTCTGTAAAAAAAAAAAAAAGAAATTTACCATCTTAACCATTTTTTAGCGGACAGTTTGGCAGTATTAAGTCCTTTACATTGTGTGACATTTTAGTATTTGTCCTTCTGGTCTTTTTGTTTTTTTTTATGTGCTGTTTTAGGTGCATAGAAAAAAATATCTTAGATATTATTTGTTTATTTTTTTGTCATTTAACATTGTCATAACCATTTTTCCTTGTCATCAAAAATTCTATACAAATATTCATAAAAATATTTCCAGGAAGGGGGACACATGGGGAGGAAAATAAAATTTCCAACTACACTAAATGTTTTTTCTTTTTTTTCTTAAGTGAGAAGTGGAGAGGCAGAGACAGACTCCCCACATGCACCCTGACCGGGATCTACCCGGCAAGCCCTCTAAGGGATGGTGCTCTGCCCATCTGGGGCCGTTGCTCTGTTGCTTGTCAACAAAGCTATTTTAGTGCCTGAGGTGACAAGGCCATGGAGTCATCCTCAGCACCCAGGGCCAACTTGTTCCTACCAAGCCATGGCTGTGGGGGAGGAGAAGAGAGAGAGAGAGAAAAAAGAGAGAAGGGAAGGGGTGGAGAAGCAGATGGTCACTTCTCCTGTGCGCCCTAACAGGGACTCGAACCCGGAAAATCCACACGCTGGGCTGATACTCCACTGATGAGCCAACCATCCAGGGCCTTGGATGTTTTTTCAAATCAAATGTGCATGACTGTCATGATCAGAAATAAAAATGAAAGCTATTGAAATGAAAAATAAAGGAAAAGAAAGTGGGGAGAAGATTTTTAAGCTTCATAAATATCATGTTGCATGGTTGCCAAATATTCATCACATGGTTAAACCATAATTTTCTCACTCACTGGGCATTTAGGCTAATTCAAAGTTTTTACAAATTACATAATGCTGTGATGGACATCTTTTTGCACACATCTTTGACCACCTCTGCTGGTTGCATCCTCATTCTCTTGTGGGGGCAGGGAATGGGGGACAAGGAGGGAAGGCCCAGGCCGCACTGACCAACCTGGGGTGTCCCCAACTACCTGCTTCTCTGGGCAGAGTCCACTAGTGGCTTCAGTCCTGTGGGGTCTTGGCTCTGGCCTCCCCCCGAGGGTGGGGGTCCTGGCCCAGTCTGGATGTGGAGCTGCCCTTGTTTCCGCTGCTGAGTCAGATTTCACCACTGGATCAAGAAAGAAAGGGAAGAGGGACGTTGGCTTCATTTCAAATGTGGTCTGAGAGGGAGCACCAGTAGCCAGACATTTGTAGCACACTCCAAAGCCTGTGGTTTTACCCATTAGATTATTACCCTGCCTCTTTGGAATTGCATGAATGAAAGGAGAAATGGAGCCCAAGATTCAGGGCTTTTCTTGGGAGACCAAACCAGGAGCTGGGTCCTCCCAGAACACCCCTTTCCCAAGGAGAAAAGAACATAGAAGTGCCCTCCCAGTCCTGGCCTGTGAACCACTAGTGAAAAATAGCAACCACTCAAACAGTAGAGGGCTAGCTGTGTGCAAGGTGGGGTCCTGAGTCCCTTTATTTATCTAACCTGACAACAACCTAAAAACTATGTACTATTATTATCCCATCTTAGAGATACAAGACTAAGGCATAGAGAGGTTAAGTAACTTGCCCACAGCCACACAGCCAGAAAATGTGAATGTAAATTGTGGAAGCAGGGTTTGAACAGAGGCACAGCTCATTCAGGCATCTGGGCGGACAACCACCCACTCTACTGGTGATCGCTCAAAAGGGATAACCTGTCCCCCAGAAGAATCTCCAGCCCCAGAAACATCTCCTCCCTGTGACCCAACTTGGAGGTCCCTGACCTTCTGGAAGCTCTGGGCTAGAAAGGCCCTCCTGTGTCGGTCCTATGCCACCTCCAGCTGATCCTCCCGGAGCCACAGTGCCCAGCGCAGTGCCTGCAGGCCCCTGTGCAATAGCTGCAGGCAGCCCAGGGCCACTGCCGCCACCACAGCAGCCCGCCACCTCTGCACCATGTGCCACCAGGCTCTGAAACATCTGGACAGCAGCTGCCGACTAGGGATGTACCAGGGCTGATCAGCAGGTGGCTGGGCCTGCCCCCTCAGCCCCAGGGATAGCTAGGGACTCAGCAGCTCCCAGTCACCCTTCCAGCACTGCCAGGGGTGACACCCCAGGCTGCAGCAGAAAGGACTTCCCTCTGTTGATGGTTTGGGAGTCTCAGACTGGATAGCCCCTAGAGACGGGAGAATGCCACAACAGTAACAATTTCCAAAAGCAGAAGTCCCTGTGTCCCTGTTCCTGGGGCCCTGGATGCCCCTGTCATCCCCAGCAGGGACAGTGTGGAGGGGGTCCCAACCCTTAAATCCTGTGTGGGTGGGGCCTAAGGGCCGCATCTCCAGCCCCTCTCCAGGCAATGGGAGAGGAGCTGCCCCAGCCCGCAGCCAAGCCTCACCGGGCTGTCCTGCAGACTCCAGGCTCAGTGTTTCGGACTTTGTTCTTGGAAAACAAATGGACAAGGCAGCTCTCAGGCCAAGAAGCAAGCAGGACAGGGCACCGCTGCCCAGCTTGCCTGCCCAAGGTAATGACAAGGTAGTAACAAATCTGGCTAGCTTGGAGTGAGAATTCTGGGGAGAGGCAGCAGCCCACGGGGGCCCCCCCAAATCCCACTCCCAGAGTCCTCTGGCCCCCCACCTGCAGGGCACTTCTGGCTGGGGTCATGGCTGGCTGGCAGGAAGCTGCCCTCTCTTCCTCCCTGCCGACCTGCCCATTCGGGGCCTTCTTCCCTGCTTCCTGCCCTGGAGGACACCGGACACTGCGGACTGCTCTGGAGAAGGTGGAGGAGCAGAGTCTGGTCCCTCTGCTGCCCACTCCTCGAGGGAATGGAGCCCCCACTTCTTCCCTTGCTGTGTGCAGGCCTCTCTCCTCACCTTAGGACTCTTCCTTACCTTGGGACATAGGCAGGAAGGACCTCCTCCTTGGGCTCAAGGAAATCCCCAGTCAGCAGCTCCAAAGCAGTCTCTGGTGGTGACAGGGGCTTGCTGCTGGCCTGAGAGTCCGAGAGACCAACCTGGACCCCTGGTGTCTCTGGGAAATTCACAGTTTCCCTGAGACCTCGGGGGTGTTTCTTCCTCTTGCTACAGGAAGCAGGAACAGGGTGGCTGGGCTGGGGGCAGACAGTGAGGATCTGGCTATTGCTGGCCCAGGGCTCCTGCTGTGAGGGACCTGGGGGCTCCTGGGTCCACTGGCACATGAGGCGGGCTGTCTCATGCTCCGGGCATTGCACGGAGGCCAGCAGCTGAGAGGTGGAAGGTTGGGATGGGGCCCGAGCTGGGCTCTTGACAGGGATGGCCAGGTCCTCCAGGGTGAGGGGTTCCTCCACGCGTTGGGAGGTCCAGTTCCCCACGCCACACCAGGAGCTGGGGCCTGGTCGCGTGTGCCCATAGACAGGGGCATAGTGCACAGTAGGCCGGAAGTCCGGGCAGGGGGTGACTATGGTCAGCAGCCAGGACCGCTTCAGGGAGGAGGTTGGGTGAGCCTGTGGCCCTCGGGGTAGGGGGCTTCCCCGGGGCATCATGTGATGTGGGAAGCCTTTCTGCGACCTGGACCAGAGGTGGGGGCTGCTGTGATTTCCACACTCAGCCAAGCTGGTGTCCCTTGTGCTCACGTTACTCTGCTGGACAGCAAACTTGCGCGCTTCCCCCTGGGGGAGGACTCCCAGGGGCTGCAGGTTGCTCTGCTGCCGGAAGCTTGAGTTGGTCAGCTGGCCAGTCCCACTCTTTCGGGTGAGGCCCAGGCGGGGCCCAGGGCTGGCCAGGTTGGTCTGGACTTCGCAGGGCGCCTGGTGAAGCACTGCCCTTGGGGAGGTTGTGGTGGCAGGCCCTCTCCTTTCAGCCTGGGCCCTGGGCACACAGCGGCCATGTCCACTGCTCAGGATGACACCCAGGCTCTTCAGGAGTCTCTGTTGCTCTAGAGAGATTAGACAGCTATGTGCTGGGGGTGGAATGGGGTGCGTAGGACAGGTGGGGCCTGTTAGGCATCAGACTCAGGGAGGGACAGGGTCCCAGGCAGGAGGAGCGAGCCAGACTTCAGAGGTCTGTATTGAGGCAGGATAGTAAAAAGCCGGGAAGAACCCTCAGCAAGCAGAATGGGGAAACTGAGACAAATAACTGAACAAACTGGCAGGGAAATTTATAGCCAGATGCAGAAGGTGACCTCCTAGAGATCACACCTAGGCCAGAAAAGGAGCAAAGCCAGGTGGGCAACTCAGAACCAGCTGCAGCGACTAAGGACTCTGCCTGGCAGACCAGTCAGTAGAGATCACAACCCTGAAAGGACACACCTGGAAAAGCTGATGAATATTCTATTGAAATCCTCCCCTAAACTCCCAGGGAGCATTTGGTGCCTTTCTCTTCCCCCTCCTTCCCCCCTCCCCCCACAGATGTACATGTCCTAAACGCTAAGGGTACACACAAGACTTGCAACCATGGGAACAATGGGCAGCGGCAGCTCGTTCTGGGCTAACCCCCTAAACCTGTCCCCAAAGCCCCCTTTTCTCTGACTTCCCAGTGTACGCTCATTTCTTTCCCATAAATTTCCCAGAGGGCCAGTGCAGCCCTGCCTGGTCTTTCTCCTGTTGCTTCCTCTATTCTATGCTATTCTTTCTTGTTTCACTGCCCCCACCTTTAATAAACATATTCAAAAATCACCAGAACTTGTGTTGTGAAATTTGTCCTGCACAAAGTCAAGAACGCACATGCTACCAGCTGGCCCTAGTCGTACCCAAAGGGCCAGGCCTCTTTTCTGGTAACATGTGTCAGCTCTGTGGACAAATGGGCAGTGCCTGGGAGTCTTGACCAAGAGCAGTGACATGGTCTGACTCTGCCCCCGGCTGCTTGGAGCAGGGATGGGGCAGAGTCAGAGGCAAGGAGAAGGGGAGAGGGAAGCTGATGGACAGGGGGCTGGCTGTTAAGGGGACCCAGGCATGGACAGCCCAGCCTGGGATCAGGGGTGGCAGGGAGGGTGGAGAGAAGGGGACAGATTCAGATCCGCTGTGGAGGTGGAGGCTTAGAAGAAAAAGGTGAAAAGGAAAGAGTCAAGGACGAGTCCCTGATTTTCAGCTTGACCAAAGAAGGGATGGGGCGGAGGCAGCAGCTGGAGATGAAAGCAAGAACCAGCATATCAAACAGCTGAAAGTGAGCTGCTCTGGGGACTGCGGCTACTGATTGACCCCAACCCCCAGGGCCATTCCACAGGAGACAGGGCCTCCTGGGAGCTGGTGCAATGCCTGGGAAGGCCTGGCTAGTATAGTATAGGCCATAAAAGTTTGTAGATAGGAACTAAAGCTCAGAGAGGTTAAGCAACTTGCCCATAGTCACACAGCTAGAACACAGAGAAACTGTCATGTGAATCTGAATCTGAATTTTTTCTTGTGCTGCTTCCACCCTTGTCCGCACCAGCTCTGTGGCCTTCTTGAAGCCCCAGGCACCTGAGCTTGGAGGTTCTCCAGCCCACTGTGCTTGGCACAGACTGACCTGTGTGAGCCCCTTCTCAGCCAGGGGTCTCAGCCAGGCCCTGTCCTGGTCCACCCTCTTCCTAACCTCCCCTCCTGGCTTCCTAACCCTCCCTTGAGCCCCAGGCTGGGAAGACTTTGTCCTGGCCCAGCTGGCCCTATACAGCTAATCTCTGGAATTAGCGAGGCTCTAGGATGGTCTGTCTGGGAAAGGGCATCTGGGCCACTACCTAGAGGGGACCCTTCTTCTGCCACCTCCAATTCAGTAAGGGTCCTCCCGCTAAGCCTCTTGCCTGGCCTCAGGGGTGTCGCAGGCCTGGGGGGCACATTCTCCTTGTGACTGGCGTCAGGTCTCAGCTCCATGGGCTCCAGGGCAAAGCCAGGGTGGCAGCAGTGTCCTTGTCCACACCACAGCCAGCAGCCTGTTTGATCAGATGAGATATGAGGGCGAGGACAGGGTGCCCTAGCTCCCACCAGGCCACAGCTCAGCCCCGGCCCACACCCCACCCTTCACCAGCACCGTTTGTCCTTGAGCCCAGCCCTAGCTGTCCTAGGCAGTCCCCCTCTTGGAGTCTCCTCGCCCTGTCCCTCATACCACCCTGTTTCCAGAGTCATTTTCTCTTGTCTTCCAGTGTCCTTGCCCAGCCCCAACAACAGTGAGGCTCTGTTCCCTGTCTCCACTTCCAGACCACTCTCCCTCCCTCCTCTCTAAAACATGGGCTCCAAGCTCCAGGTGCTCAACGAAGAAAGTCCTGTTCCTGCCACAGTGTATGAGCCCCTATTGTATGCCAGGAACTATTCCATATGCTGTGAATACAGCATGAAAAAAAAGAGAGAGAGAGAGAAAGAGAGAGAGAGAGAGAGAGAGAGAGAGAGAGAGAGAGAGAGAGACTGGCTTGTAGTCCACCAGAGGGAGAAAAGTAAACACAAATTTTTTCAGTCCATTAGGTGGTACTCAGTCATGGAGGAAAATCTCACAGAGTAAAGAGAGGAGCAGGTGGGGAGGATGCTATAGTCTGAGAGACAGTGGTCAGGGAAGGGCTGTGATGTTTGAGGCAGGCCTTGAAGGAAGGAGAGAAGGAAAGAGAGTTGAAGGGGATGGAACAGCAAGTGCAAAGGCCCTGTGGTTGGAACATACTGGGCATTTTGGAAGAAAACAAGGAGGCTAGTGTATTTGGGTCAGAGACAGAAAGAGAAGAGGAGTAGGGATGAGGTTGGTAAGATAACTAGGGGCCAGGTAACTGGGACAGGGGTCAGCAAACTTTTTTAAAAAGTATAGTTGGTATACATTTTTATATCAGTTATATTAGCTTTAGGTGTATAATAGAGTGACTTGACATTTTTATATCTTATGATGTGATCACCCCACTAATTCTAGTAATCTGTCACCGTGTAAACTTACCACAATACCTGTCCAATTAAGGACAGCAGAGCCTCCCTCCTCCTTCCAACAAAATAAATTGCAGTCAGTTCTGCCCTCTTGGACTGGCACTCCCCAGCGTCTGTCTTCCTCAACGGGCCCTGTTTCACCCAGTGGGATTTGAACCTGGAGGGGACCTAGAGCAGGACTGCTAACGATCCCAAAGGGTGGCGGGGGAGGGGTTGCAACGTCAGAGAGCGTGCCGCCCACTGTCCCGCGGCTGCCCCGAGGGGTACACAGGGTGCCTCCTTCCTCCTAGTTGTGAAGGCGGCCGCCACTGTCTGCGCATGCGTATGACCGAGGGCGTGGCCAGGGTGTGCTCGCTGGAGTGCGCGTCATCCGCCCCAGGGCTCTGGCCCCTGCACTGTGCATCAGGTAACAAAGCACAGGAGGCATGCAAACTTCTTGTGCGTGCAAGACGTCTGAGACTGCCGGCCTTCAGGATCTCCGAAACTGGCTGGAATCCACCTATGCACTGCTTTCGGCGCTGTGTGCTTGAACCAAATTCCATTTCCCACTAGGCAATTTCTACCTGTCAACCCTTGTCCACTCGGTTCCCCACAGCACCCTTCCCTGCCCTTTCCTTCCTCAGTCTAGATTGTGTTGTTTCTCCTTTCTAAACACCCGCCGGAAGAGAAAAGAGCACTGGGTCCGGAGTCAGAAGACCTGATCAAGATTGGTTCTACCGCTGTGTGACTTTAGGCAAGTCCCTAACTTCTCTGAATCACCTGCTCCTTATCCGTAAAAGGGGAGTAGTAACACTACTCTCTGGTTTGATGTAAGAGTCAGATATTTAACAAATGCCAGAAAGCATTTTAAACTCTAAAGCAGGGGTCGGTAACCTATGGCTCGCGAGCCAGATGTGGCTCTTTTGATGGCTGCATCTGGCTCGCAGACAGATCTTTAATGAATAAAATAATAATGGTTAAAAATATAAAACATTCTCATGTGTTACAATCCATTCATTTCCTACCTCTCATGTTCATGGTTGTGGGTGGCTGGAGCCAATCACAGCTGTCCTTCGGGACAACACCAAATTTTTATTGGATAATGCGTAAGGTACACGGTCCGGTGGTTGTATGGCTACCATAGAATTACATTTTTAAATATGTGGTGTTCATGGCTCGCTCAGCCAAAAAATTTCCCGATCCCTGCTCTAAAGCAACTCTTGAAGGAGATGGGTGATTATTCCTTCTGAAGTCTGTGCATCTAATATCTCCTCCTAAACCTGCTGGCTTGGACCTTTTGGTATTCAGGTCTTGTCCCTCTTTTCTCTCCAGTAATACCTGTGCCTTAAAGTCAGATTGGTCTGATAATAACTAGTTCAGCTACACCAGCTCTATTTGGGTTGTTACTTGCCTGGTTTAACTTTTTCATCCTCTTACATTCAGCCTTTCTGTGTCCACAGATTTTAGGTATGTCTCTTATGAACACAATATGGCTGGAATTTTTTAAAAAAATCATTTACCAGTGTATGATTATGACATATTTATACAAACCATCTTGTTTTTGTGCTTGCTAGTAGTCAAACTTCATTGTTGTTTTTTCTCCTTTTTTACCTTTTTTGCTCATTTTCCTCCTATAAGTGGCTTGGAACCTACATATTCTATTTCTGTTCTTTCAGTGGTGATTTCTAAGACCTTTTAATATGGGTACTGTATTTAATTTGACAAAGTCTAAAGTTAATCCAGTATTTAGCCTCTTTCCAGACCAAAAAGAAAAAGACTTTCTGTCTGGTCAACTCCTTCTGAAATATATCATTAAGGTAGTGAACCCTAAGCCATGTTTACTATTTCCTTCATGCTCGTCACTTCTTCCTTATGGAAAAACGTCCTTCCTCCACAAAAAGATTCTTTAGACGATTCCATCTTGCAGTTCTGTTGGTGATCAACTCTATCATCATTTCTCAGAATGTCTTTATTTCACCCTCATCCCTGAGCGCTAACTTGCTAGTGCGTAATTTTAGGTGGACAGTTATTTTTATCACCACTCTGAAGATAACATTCCTGTCCTCTGACGTCTGTTGAGGCCGCTGTTACAGTCATCTGTTGCTGGTGCAATTGTCATTCCTTTTAGGATGATCTTTTCTACTGGCTGCTTAGGGGATCTTAATGTTTGTGTTTGGTGTTCTGCAGTTTTCCCTCGTCCATTCATTCTGCCCCTATTAGGAAGCACTTACTGGGTTCTGGCACTGTTCTAGGTGTGGAAAATACAGCAGTGGGTGAACGAAGTCCCTTTGTGAGGACTGTAAGTGTGGGTTTCTTCTTTATTCTGTTGGGTGATTATTTGGTTTCCAGAATCTGAGGTTTGGTGTTGTTCTATTTTGGAAAGTTCTCTGCCATTTTTCTTTTGAATGTCGCCTCTCCCCCATGGAGGGACAATTTCTCTGGCTTCTTCATCGGGAAGACTCAGCTTTGTGAACACAAGAAATACAGTATTTATGAACTAGACAAGTGACCTCAGCTCTCTTCACCAGGAGACCAGAGGCCAGAGGGATTTGCTTCCTGGGGCTAATTTTTAGAATGTCAGACACCATAAACTATAGACTACTTCCAAGTCCTTACAGAAGTTGGTGTTTTCTGAAGAACATGGTGGTGAGAAGTTCTAGTTGGAAGCCCCATTACCTCGTGGGGCCCATTTGAAACTAAGTTCCTGGCCCTGCCCTACACCTGATCTTCCTGCTGTCCTCTTTATTAGTGGCAGCTCTGGCCCCTGGCTGCTCAGGCCCCAAACCTTGCAGTCACAGACCCCTCTCTTTTTCCTACATCCGGTCCATCAGTGAATCCTGCTGCTCTGCTTTTGAAGAGTATCCAGGAGCTGCCCTGTTAGGAAAGGCAGCCTCCTGCACGCTGCCTTCCAACCCCACCTGGCAGCATAATAATAGGCCTTGGATGTGGACACTTCCTTACCAAGAGATAGAGCCCACACAGCCTGTGCCCACCTGGTCACCTTGAATGGGAACATCGTTCCGTTTCAGGCTCAATGTATGCCCTTTTGTTCTGCTTAAGCATGTGTGTCATATGGCACCTGGCCAGCCCCACTGCCCTGTCTGTCTTCCTCGAGGAGGGGACAGGATCCTTCCACCTTGGCATGAGAGTAAGCAAATTTTCCCAAGTCTGATGCCTGGGGAAGGTCTGCTGGCTTTGGGGGATGGATGCCCTCTACTGAAGCTGATCTTGCTGTCTCCTCTCGGTGAGTAAAGCATTGCCCATCCAGCGTGGTACATTCCCCTTGGCTCCTCCACCACCAAGACTCAGTGGGCAGCAGGATCTGAGTCTGCCCCCTGAGACTGACAACCAGGGCATAGTGTTTTGTTCCACATGACCACTTGTCATCACCCCACCTCCACCTCCTGGCCCAAGCCACCAACACTGTCCTTTCAGAGTGTAAGTCAGACCATGTCCAACCCTGCCCATCTCAGAAAAGCCAAAATCCTCCAAATGACCTACCACCCTGTACCACTGGGCCCTGATGCCTTCCTGACCTCATTCCTTTCCCCTCCCCTCGATTCCAGCCACACTGGCCTCTTGGCAGTGCCCCCAACATGCTGGGCACTGTTCCATCTCATGTGAGATGGACTCTACCGGGTACCACTGTGGTATCTCCAGCACCCAGAACATTGCCTAGTTCCCATAGGCTCTTGATTGCTTGTTGAATGAATGTTAGCTCCCCCTATGAGACCTGCTATGTGGAAAGGGGAAGCGACACTGCGGGTCCCCACAGATTCTGCGTGCCTCTGATGACCCTCACTTCACAGGATGGTGCTCAGGCTTCTGATGCCACTTTGCCCCCATGGTCAGGGAGCCTGAGTAGCCTGGAAGTTTAAGTCCCACCCCCATCCCCAGCAGCCCTTGACTAATAAGAAAGCACAGCTCCCTTACTTTGCACCAAGTCACATACTTCATCTTAGGGCCCTGATGGTGAACCATGTTTTATAAAAACATGGTCCCTCCCGCCCACTAGTGGGCATTCCAGTCATTTGGTTGCTCCCCTACTGCCCACCAGTGACCAGGTTGACCAGCACTGCAAAAGTGGGCGGTTTTTATAAAAAGGTTCGCCATCATGGTCTTAGGGTATGTTTCTGGGGACAGCCCTTAAGACAGGAGCCTTTCTCTGCCCCCTCCCCAAAGATCTGACCAGTGGGGCTCTATGACTAGGAAGAACTGGGGTGTCTGAGTATACTATCCCCTCTGCTTGGCACAGCCTCTATTAATCTGTCCCCCACGGCTCCTCCCTCGCCTTTGGAAACCTGACGTGTTCAGAGCATAGATGCAGGAACACAGTCTGCAAGCCTCCCACATGCCAGGAACTCGGGTTTAGTCCCATTCTTGTCAGGCTGCACCCCTTCCCTACCCATGGCCACCACAGTCATGAACATGACGTGGGTCCTTTGGTTCCCACTCTTATATTTTATCACATCTACATTCCAAGAAAAATACATGGTATTACGATGAGATTTTTAAATTCACACTAATGCTGTCCTATTGCAAATTGCCATTGTACAGTCTTTTCTATTCACATTTGGGGGGGAAGGGTCAATGTCAACAGAGACAAACCTTGTTTATTCACTTGTACTGCCAACAGTGAATTCAGTAGATTGAAGGTACCATGGCTTGTCTGTCTGACTGTCCCCAAAAGTGAGGCCATTTCCTGAACACCAGGCTGCCGCACTCAGCATCCCTTGGCCCCAGAGCAGAAGTCCCTTCCCAAAGGCCATGTTCCCTTCTTCTAGGGCTCCTGGCCACAGACTGAGCACTCAGAGTCTGCTGCTGGAACAGATGCAGACAGGAGAATGGGTGGGCTGCGCACCAGGTCCTGACCTCTTCCCACTGAGGACAAGCCAAGATGGGCCGGACACCTGGGGCCCAGTGGTCAGTGCCCATCCCAATCAAAGTTGGGTGGGGTCCTGGCCAAGGGACCCTCAGTTTCTGGATAGGTGTCTGTTCAGTCAACTCTGAGGCCTAGACACAGGGTCAGCCAGGAGGAGGTCGCCCGCCTGTCGTCCCCTGACCCAACATCATCACAGGCTCAGGAAAACCCACTAAAGCTCTGCTGCCACTGGAGCCCTTCTGCGTGCAGCATCACCTCCAGCCAGCATTTGTTCTTGTCCAGGAGACACGGAGGTCAGAGAGGCTAAGCTGCCCGAGGGCACACAGCCAGTCAGTGGCAGAGCAAGATTCAAACCTGAGCCAGCTGATTCAGAGAAACAGACATCCATGTGCCACACAAAATAGTAGCGTCCTCTGCTGGGGGCTCAGCATGGCAGGCCCAGCTGGTCCTGAGCCCCTGCCACCTCCTGCCTCAACAGTACAAGCACCTAAGCCCAGGTGCCCTGGGGACTCACAGAATCCTTCCCAGGAATGGCAGGCCCAAGGCCCAGCCCAACTGGGATATTAAACATGGCTCAATACACACCCAGCTACAGAACTCCCAAACTTTAATGCCATGGCTGGGAAAGGGGCAGCTGGGGGCCATGGTGGGTCTCAGGTGGAGCAGACACCTCCTGCCTCCAGCCCCAGGTTTCCAGGACCAAATGACCAGGTATGAGAAGCACAAGGACTTCATCCCCATGCCAGACTGTTCCTGGGGCGGAGCACACCCCGAAGCTCACAGACCTTCTGCGGGAGGGCTTGGCAAATGGTGGGGGAGCCCTGGCTGGGGCCATCGCTGGTCCTGAGGTTGGACTCTGCCTGGCTCAGGAGTGGCTTGGCCTGGGGTCTGCACAGTGCAGCCGTGGGTAGAGGTGAGGAAAGTGACCAGCCTGGGACCAGTGGGGTACCTGGAAGGGGTGCAGTGGGGACCAGTGGGGTACTTGGAGGCCTCAGGGAGCTTGGGACAGGGCTGAGATGGGAATGGGAGGCACATTCCATGTTAGGTCCAAGAAAGGGGGGTCAGGTGCAGCCCTAGAACAACGTCCAGGGCACAAGGAAGGCCACGCTGACCAGACCTCCCCTATATTTTGTCATTCTGGCCGCTGAGCAGGGGCAAGGTGCAGCTGGGTTGGCTTCAGTACCCCTGTGGGGTGTAGCCCTTGCCCTCTGGGCTGGCATAAAGGTCTGCGGGCGCCTCTGGTGAGTCGATGGTCTGGTAGGCACTGCGCTGCTGTGGAGGTCCCAGGAAGCCTAGGGGCACGGAGTTGGAGAGAAAGGAAAAAGGAAAGGTGAGGCCTTAGGACATTCCATGGAATTCCAACCGATTTCTACTCCATCCGCCACCAGGCAGCCAGAGCTGGTGTCCTGGCTCCCAGGACAGGAGCGGTAGCCACAGCCCCAGGCACCAAGCCCTTTGCACGTTCTTGTTTGTCTACTCCTCCCATAACCTTACATACAGAACAGGTATTTTTATTGTTGCCACTTTATAGGTGAGGAAACTGAGGGTCAGAGAGAAGAACTCAGTTGTCTGAGATTACACAGCTCCAAGCTGAGGACTAGGACTCAAACGCAGCCCGCAGACCCCAGAGCTGGGGCTGAGCCCGTGTCTCAGCGCTTCCCGAGCGGTGTGCTCAGGAGTCTGGGCGCAGGGCCGTCCGGCCGGGGCTCACACTCCCCTCCAGCTCCCAGCCCAGGCAGGATGGACACTGTTACTCTCTCCCAGCGACCTTCAACTTTTTCATCTTACTGTACACATAAACTAATTACTAAAATTCTGCAGCCCACCGAAAAATATATTTTTTGCCCATCTGACAAAAGAATTTAAATGTAATTTTGATTCATTCATACCGCACAGCTATTGTTGTGTTGGCTGTTGTCATTTTTTTATTTGATAATCTAAGGGAAAAGAGGTCAGTGCCTCTGACTGAAGAGTCAGGTACTGCATGTTTTAAAAATTCTTACAGTGCACCAGTTAGCTCTGTCTAGAGGCCCAGCGCCTGGCAGCTGCAGAGCCCAGACAGCTGGGGCTGGGGTACAAGGCGGGCGGCGGGGCTCTCCGTGCCCAGACCCTGCATGCCTATCCCTACTCTGCTCATTTGTCCTAAGATCCTGAACAAGTCCCAAGGGCTCTGGGCCTTAGTTTCCCCATCTATCCAATGGGAGGAATGTCACTGGCTCTCCCTAACCCCAGGGCAGGCCCAGGCAGTGCTGAGGTTGGCCCAGGCAGGTGCCACTCCAGCTCCTGGCCCTGCTGCTCCCCCAGGAGGGTCACAGGTCACCCTGGGCCTCTGCTCAAAGGTGAAAGGTAGAAGCCCACACCCACCTATCCCCACTTCTCCCTGAGAGAGAGAGCGAGAGAGAGAGAGGAAGTAAGGCCTGGCCAGGTGGCTCAGTTGGTTAGGGTGTCGTCCCAATACACCAAGGTTGTAGGTTCAGTCCCCAGTTGGGGCACATACAAGAATCAACCAATGAATGCATAAGTAAGTGGAACAACAAGTCAATGTTTTTCTTTCTCCCGCTAAAAATAAAATAAAAAATAAAAGGAAATGAGAACATGTCAGAGAGAGCAAGGAAAAGGCTCGGCCACCATAAGCGCTGCATCTCAGACAGAACACGAGGCCACATGGTAAGGAGCAGGGCTAAGGCCAGAGAGCCGCCGGCAGGGTGGGCGCCTTGGTTCCGTGCCATCCTCAGCTGAGGCTCCTAGCCATGCTGGCACCATCTCTCCCTGGCCATCCAGAACCCAGGGGCAGGAGCGGGGGCTCCAGGAATGGGGTCGGGAGCTGAGAGGAGAGGGTGGCCCTGCAGGTGCCTTCAAGCCTCAGGTTGCAGACTGCCCAGAGCTGCCTGTGGGATCACATCACACCCCCCAGCTTGAGCTCAGGGTGGGGTCCTGGCCACCACCCCCAACTGTGCTCACAGCCTGATGCCAGGGACAGGTCACACCAGGCTGGAACAGCTGGGGGAATGTGGAACTCCTGCAGCCGGGACCAGGCACACCTTCTAGCCCAGCACACAGTGCGCATGTCAAGCCCCTCCTGGTGTAGCCGGCAAGGCAGAGCTGGAGGAGACTGGGAGACGCAGTGCCGGCACGTGGCCGGCTGGTGGGGGTTGGGAGCCGGCCAGAGGGGCAGCCTCACCCACGTGGAGCAGGAACTCGCCCCCGCGCTCCCGGTACATGTGGTAGACCAGGCCGCAGGAGAAGGGCTTGAGGAGCAGGCTGAGGATGGCCATGCCGGCACCAAAGCGATTTGTGTCCGTGAGTTTGCCTTGTGGGTAGAAGATGCCGATGTAGATGATGTCCAGGAGGATGGTGGCCACCAAGCCACCGAGAAACTGCAAGACAGGCCGGCCCAGGGCCCAGGTGTGACCAGAGTTTACGAGCACACTGACAGTCATATCCCGTGCTCCTCCGCCATATATACCAGACTGGAAGCTACATTTGAGCCCAATGGTACCCTTAGGGTTTGCTGGAAAACAGAACCAGCCAGCAGGCGGGACCCTGTTGACCAGATGCCCAACGGGATTACAGGGATGGAACAGGGACTCCCTGAGGTCCAGACCCAGCTGCCAGCTCCACCGGGGCCCTTGGAGGCTATGAGCAGGCCCAAGATTGTTCTAGAACCTCCAAGATGAAAGGTACTGCAGAGTTCACTCACTCTGTCCCCACCACCAAGGAAATCCCTCCTCAATTATCCTGAGGCCCCAGCCACCACCCTTAAGGGCTTAGTGGATGTTGGAACACCCCTGCAGAGGGACAGCTTAGCTGGGCTGTGTCCACTCTGTCCTCACCAAGTAGTGGGGTTCTCTCTTTGCGAGTCTCTCAGCCAAGTCCCTCCCTCCTAAAAGAGGCAGGGTGCTTATTGAGTACATGTTCCACTGCCCTCGGGGAGCGGCCAATCTGGGGCAGCGGTGGGACCCACCCATGCCTTTCTGGGGCAGGACAATGAGCAGACTCGGGCCTCTGAGCTAGGCACGCAGAGAGGCAGGCCAGGCTAATGAACACGAACCTGGGCTGCAGTCCGGGCGGGCTTATCTGCAAGGCTCAGAAAATGGAAAATGGGGGCTCAAGGAACATACAGAAGATTGGGACAGGTAAGGGGAACACAGAGCAGGGGCCCCGGGTCATCCTGAAGTCAGGTCCCCGCACGGCTTCCCCAGCTCACCATGCTTATGGCATCGAGGGAATCCCGCTGAGCGACAGCCCACACGCCCAAGGCCAGGATGGTGAAGTTAGCCCAGGCATAGGAGTTTGAGAACTCAAGGCAGCCCCTGCAGGAAGAGGCACCTACGTCATGTTGGCAGGTGACTGCCCCTCAGGGGCCCACCCCCTCTCACAGATCACCTCCCTCCAGCTCCAGGGTCTCAGGGACCCTCTGAGAAGAGGCCAGAGTCTGCCAGGCCACTTGTTCCCCGCTGTGAGCCAGGAACGTCAGCAAAATCCCATCGGCTCTACTTCTAAAATGGATTCCTTCAGGTCCCAACCACCACCCTCTCCTGCCAGGATTTACAGGCCCAGCCTCCCCACTGGTCTCCTTACTTCCAGGCCATTCTTTAAATAGCAACCAGTCATGTTAATCTGGGGACATCACTCCTCTGCTAAATGTCCTTCAACAGTTTTCTGTCCCACTTGAAATAAAACAGACTCTTCCCCATGGCCTCAGGGGTCCTGTGGGAGGTGCTGTGACACAGCCCCCACCCCCCTTACTCCCTCTACCCTGAACATCTGGCCCCTTCTTGTCACTTCAATCTCAGCTCAAGTGTTAACTCCGACCCCTTCCCCGACCACCCAATTTCAAATGCCGCCGCATCACTTTCTAACACAATGCCCACCCTATTTTATTTGTCAGGGTATTGCTACTAACTGATATGTTTATTTATGTGTCAACACAATGAAAATAATAATGAACACGGAGTTCTTGCGAGTATCTGGCACATTTCTAAGTGTTTTAAATTAACTCATGCATGTGCATTTGTATTAACTCTAGGAAGGAAGCACTGTTATTACCCTAATTTTACACAGGAGGAAACTGAAGCCCAGAGAGGTCAAGTAACCTGCCCAAGATCCCACAGCTGCTAAGTGGAGGAGCTGGGATTTAAACTCAGGCCATCTGACTCAAGAGGCCATGCTCTTATCCACCATTTTCACTAGGCCTCAACTGCCCCAGCCTGCAGTGAGGCACTTCAAACACTTAAACAACATTCACTAAAGTGTACCATCCAGAGAACACATGCAAAGCAGTTATGTGTAGGATGCAGCTGGGCTCAATAGTCTTTGAGTAATCTTGTTTGGGGGTTTTAAGAAAGCAAGTGCTGGGGCCACAGCCCAGACTCACCAACCCAGAAGCTAGGGGAGTGTGACTGAGAAATCTGTATTTGACCTTGCCACCTGGGATGAAGGCTCAAAGCTCCTAGAAGACAGTGATGGCGACGGCTCTGGGAACTGTCTGCCCCACCAGCATTCTTAGGATGTGGGGAGCCTGCTGATGATCTGCTTGACAAAGGTGCTCTTCCGTCTTGGAAGTGGCTGGGGGACAGGTGGGCCCAGAAGCAGACACCTGTGGAGTCACTTACCAGGTTGTCAGCAGCCAGTGAACCAGGATGATCACCTGCGGCACAAAGTGGGGGTGAGGGGAAGAGATCTGTAAATGTCGAGGGTGGGGAAGCCCACAGGAGCCAGAAGACACAGGAGGCCTCTGCCTAGCACCTAAGAGGGCTTCATACATGTCGGCTGAAAGGAAACAGCAGCAATGGTGAGTAAGCCAGGGCTGGGGAAAGAGAAGAAGCCAGGCCAGGGGACACTGTCATATCACCGCTCCCTAGTCCCTTGGGACAGCTGACACCCACACCCCTTCCTGCTTCCAAAGGCTGGAGGCTCCTATGAGCAGCAGGGAATCTGCTCTGGAATGGGAGGAGACCTTGGTGGGAAGTGGCCAGGGGTGGTGGTGGGAGCTCAGAGAGGCTGACTGCTTGGGACGCTGGAGCAGGGTGTTGTGCGGGGCGAGTGGGGGCGCAGCTGGGTGCCGGGGCCTTTGGGGCCTCGGTAAGGAGCGTGGACATCATCCTGAGTGCGCTGAGGGAAAGTCACCGGAGGCTCTTCTGCAAGGAAGCAACTTGGTATGATTGATGTTAAGGGAAAAACATTCCTCTGGCTTTTTTCTAGATTTCTGTAATAGTCCACCCTTTCTATTGTCCCATATGTCCTGAGAGTAACAGTCCTCTCGATGGGAACTGGTCTCCATCTACTCCCGCACATCAGAAAGGCTGATGGGAAAGCAAACAAAGAAGGTACAGGCGCTATGGAGGGCAGGGCAGCTGTCAGCCGGAGCTCCCACAGGAGGAAGGAACCCTGGTGCTGCTGCTACAGGTGGGCAAGGGTCAACCAGGCAACAGGAGGGACAGCGAAGAGTCCCAGAGCGGGCAGGCACATGGAAGCACAGGCCTGGAGGCAGGTCCCAGAGCCCTGAGCAGGGGGAAGACGGGGCAGTCACTGAGGGGGTGTGGATGGCACTGAGGCTGGGGGAGCCCAGGAGCCGCACCGGGGCCCTTGAGGGAGATCAACTCAGAGCCTAAGGAGGGGTCCAGCTGGAAGAGTGGCAGGCCAAGGGCCTGCGGCAGGGCACATGCAGGGACCAGGGAGCCAGGGAGGACCCGGCATGGATTTGCAGTGACTGACCCAGGTTTCTAGTCTGTTGAAAGAATGAAAAGAGAGGTTGTCACCTGCAACAAAGAAGTCTGGCTGAGGAGGAAAAGCATTTCTAGAAGAGTCACTATTTATTGCACACCAATTATGTGCCAGGCCCTGTGTCAAATGCCCCATGCCACCTTTTCTGGGCCTCACTGCAGCCTCTGGAACAGATGCTGCTATCAGTCCCATTCTGCAGATGAGACAGCGGGGCCCAGAGTAGCAGGAAGCTGATCGAGATCCCACCAATGGCAAGCAGAAACGCTAGGATTAAACTGTACATCTGACTCCAGAACCAGGGCTCCCAACCTTCACGCTGGAGGCCGGGGGCTCTAGCTGGAAGATCCACAGGGCTGGCAACAAACATGGACATCTTCCACACGTGGGGGGAGGTGAAATCCGGAGCAGATGGTGGGGACACCCCATCTTCACCCCAGTGTCCCCTGCCCGTGAACCAGAAGAGGCCTGACTCCACGGCCCCCAAACTCAGAAGACTAGGAAAGGAATTTGGTAAGGACTGCTGCGCTCGACTCTAAGAAGAGCCGGAGACTTTGAAAGAGCTGGGTCTGTACATCACAGGCCAGCTCTAGAAGGAATCTTCACGATCATCTATCTTTGTGCATTCTTGAGCACTTCCTATGGGTCAGGCACCATCCTAAGTACTTCCTGTACACGAACTCCTTTAAGCCTTAAAATCCTCTGAGGCACCATTTCATGGTGAGAAAACTGAGGCTCAGAGGTAAGTAACCTGCTCAAGGTCACAGCTGGTCAGCAGGAGAGCCAGGATTCAAACCCCACTGTTAGCCAGGTGTCATCTGACCATTAGGCTCTCCCATTACAAAGATGGGGAAACTGAGGCAGGAAAGGCTTAGTCTTCCATGGTTTTCTTTCGCCAGAGGCTTAAAAGAAGTCATCTAAGTTTCTTAAACATTTACTGGTTTAGCCCAACATGCCTAATACCTGCTTATATTCAATGGTGAGCAGAGCAGATGTGGCCCTGCCCTGTCCTGCCTGGCCCTCCTGAGCAGGAGACACTCACTAATCCCACACTCTAGGAATGAGGGATCCAACGAGACCCCTGCTCTGAAGGAAAGTAACAGCGATGGGAAAGAAACCTCATTCCACAACAGGAGAGCCAAAATGAGAATAATGAGCAGGGAGTTAAGTAGGGGCAGACAGAAAAGAGCATTTCAAGCAGAAGGAAATCTTGAACATTCTGGAAACTAAAAAGAAGCCAATGTGAGTAGAAGATAAGAGGAGAGTAGGGGAGGGACAGGAAGCTGGGGGTGGTCAGGGTTGGGCCTCAGGGGCGTAAGAATTCTGATCTTTATCTTAAGAGCCAACCACTGTCCCCTAGGTCTAACAGAAACCACTGCCCACAGAGGGGACCTGCCAAAGGCCACACCATGTGGCAAGCCACAGCTGTACGGGTGTCTGGCTCTGAGACTAAGAGAAGGCATGGAGGAAGGAGGCACAGGCGAGGCGGCTCCCACCACCACCTTCCCCCTGAAAATCAACCCCACACCCTTCCCGCTGCTGGCTTGTTTCAGGCCGGTCCCTGTGCTCTGGCTTCTAGGTCTAGATGGTGCACACAATAGGTCTTTAACAAATGGCCCCATGTGAGGTGAAAGGGGAGCCACAGGGAAGCCTGCAGGGAAGTCACTCTGTGTTACCTGTGACATCAAGATTCTTCCTAGAGAGGGAAAGGCCTGTGAGACGGAATGAGAACCTGGCTAAGGTTTAAAACTATGCCACCTCTTTTGGGAAGAGCGTAACCTAGAAATATTGCAGATCCTCAAAAGATGCACAGTCACCTGTGTGTGACATCATCTTTTTTTTTTTTTAAGATTTTATTCATTGATTTTTAGAGAGAGGAGGGGGGGGGAGGAGTGGGAAGCATCAACCTATAGCAGTTGCCACTCCTATGTGCCTCGACCAGGCAAGCCTGGGGTTTTGAACCTGCAACCTCAGCATTCCACCTTGAAGCCCTGTCCGCTGTGCCATCACAGGTCAGGCACGTCAGAAACTTAGCACTATCTGACTACTTCTCTTAAGCCCTGGGGAAAAGAAGACTAAGCCTTCTCTTTCTCAGTTTACCCATCTCTGTAATGGGAAAGGACATCCGCCCAGCTCTATATCCAGATCATCTCCAACAAGAAACCTGGCCAAAGGGCCCTGCCCTTCCCTGCAGCCCTGGAGAACAGTGACTCATCTCAGAACAAAAGAACTATCTTCTGGCACGGGGGGAGGTCTCCATTAACCAGGGGACACCTGAAATGCTCAGGTACTGCTACAGAGAATGGGGGAGGGAGGGGCCAGCATCTGAGAATGTGCCTGGGCAGCCAAGTCTCCTGGCTGGGCGAGGGGGCGGACAGACCTGAGCTCCTGGACGCTTCACACAGGGGCTGCCCAGCTCTTTTCTAGAGGGTGTCATCAGTGTTTCAGAAGACCAGGGAGGACAGGAGCCAAGGTAGCAGGGCGTCGCAGGATGCTGGAACAGGAACTGGAGGCCCAGGTTCTGGTCCAGGGACCAGGCCCCTTTGTGTCTGAGCCCCAGGTAGCTTCTCTGTGAAATGGGGGCGATGCCTATCCCCTGTGTGTCCCACGGGGGGTGGGGGGCAGGGGACTCAACAGCAGAGACAGGTCCCTGTATGTATCCACTTCATAATCGCAAGTACCTGTGTGGGGCAGGCGGCTGCGAACAGCATTAACAACACAACTGCTGCTATTACTGACGAGGATCTGCCTGCCACGTGCCTCCGCTGCCCGGAACACTTGACCCATGTCACCCTTGCAACTGTATGGGGGAGTAGTAATCCCATTTTACTAATGAAGAAACTGGGACTGTGAGAGATGAAGTAAATTGGCCCAAACCGTAAGACTCAGAAACAAGAGAGCCCAGATGCAAATCTCAGAGTCAGTCTATCGGTCTGAGTTTTTATGTCAATAAAAATGTAATGCTATGCCACCTCCTGGACCATTGGATCCTTCTCTTATCACTCTAGGAGTAGGGTTTACTTTTATCCTATTTTTACAGTGAGGAAATGGATACTCAGAGAGGTTAAGATACCTGCCCAAGGTCACACGGCTAATAAGTAGCAAAGCCTGGCCGTGAATGCAGGTCTGGCCCCAAGGCCTGGGCAACACTGTCAAGATCTAGAAGAGTGAGGGATGGGTGGGTAGAAATGAGGTTTAACCTGGAGAAGGGAAGGCCAAGGGGAAACCAAGGGGTCATGTGGATCTGGACTTAGACCCTTTTTTTTGCCACTAGAGGGTCCATGGGGGATTGGGTACCTGTGGGTGGAGAATTGGGGGTGGAGAACTTCCCAAACAGGTGGTGGACAGACGGCAGATCAACATACAGGTCAATATATGAAATATATTCCTACCAGTCCCAGGCAAACACAATCTGCTACGTGAGGTAGTGAGAGCCCCAAGGGTGGCCGAGGCTAAGGGACCCTAGAGAGGAGACGGAATCAGACAGTGGTTGACTGCAAGAGCACTGGAGCCAAACATGTGGGTCTGATCCTGGATCTGTGATGCAGAAGCTGTGTGACCTTGGGCAAATCACCTGACCTCTCAGAACTGCTGCTTGCTCTTCTGTATATTAGGGCCACTATTCCTATTTCATGGGGTTGTGTGCATCTAGAGGTATAGGGAGGTGAAGAGGTTTGTGAAGCACTCAACACAGTGCCTACCAGGCAGCCAGCCCTTGATACCCAGCTGTCCTGAGTTTATTTTGTTTTTTTTTTTTTTATAGGGACAGAGAGAAAGTCAGAGAGAGGGAGAGACAGGGACAGACAGGAATGGAGAGAGATGAGAAGCATCAATCATTAGTTTTTCATTGAGATACATTAGTTGTTCATTGATTGCCTTCTCATATGTGCCTCGACCGCAGGCCTTCAGCAGACCGAGTAACCCCTTGCTCGAGCCAGCTGGTGAGCTTTTTGCTCAAGCCAGATGAGCCCGCGCTCAAGATGGAGACCTCGGGGTCTCGAACCTGGGTCCTCTGCATCCCAGTCCAACGCTCTATCCATTGCACCACCGCCTGGTCAGGTTGTCCTGAGTTCTTAACCCTAATGCTCCACTACCCTGAACCCATTCCAGGGCCTCTTCCAATAAGGCCTCAAGAACCCAAGCCTAGTCCTTTTTTTTTTTTTTTAAGAGAGAGAGAGAGTGTTAGGGACCGACAGATAGGAACGGAGAGAGATGAGAAGCATCAATCATCAGTTTTTCCTTGCAAGATCTTAGTTGTTCATTGATTGATTTCTCATATGTGCCTTGACCGCGGGCCTTCAGCAGACCGAGTAACCCCTTGCTCGAGCCAGCGACCCTGGGTCCAAGCTGATGAGCTTTTTTTTGCTCAAGCCAGATGAGCCCACACTCAAGCTGGTGACCTTGGGGTCTCGAACCTGGGTCCTTCTGCATCCCAGTCTGATGCTCTATCCACTGCACCACCGCCTAGTCAGGCGCCTAGTCCTTTCTAAGCCTGTCACAATATCATTCCTCCAGCTTGGTAACTACCTCATGAGAGGGCATTTGCCCTTTGTGCAAAGGGCCTGGGGTTACTGCTTCTTCTCATCTGGCACCGTTGCCCAATCTGGCTGAGCACAAGCAGGCATTCGGCCAATGCTCAACATGTATACGAAATGAGGGCACAGGGAGGGAGTGCAGGGGCACAGGGGTGCACTTCCTCAGCTCCCCAGGGGCCCTGATTTAACAATGTCTCATCTAAGTACCTGTGAACAAGGAATCAACAGCTGTGCTCCATAGGGTGGCCAGATTAAACAACAAAAACACAGAACACATAGTTAATTTTTAATTTTAGATACTGGATATTTTGTTAGTATGTCACAAGTATTGCCTGGAATATACTTATGCTAAAAAATTATCCATTATTGATCTGAAATACAAATTCAACTGGTTGTTCTCTATAATCCCTGGCAACCCTAGTCCCTCAGGGCGTCCCAGCACTTACATGTCCCTGATTAGAAGCAACTAAGACCCTTATGAGACAGGGGCCTTATTTCCCAAGTCGAGGGAAGGACTAGCCATTTCATTCTGGGCACCAAAAGCCCCACAGCTCACACCTGTCAGGCCCATAAAGTTGCTAAAAAAAAAGTCCCAACCAGACTAAGTGCTTCTGATGGACATGAACTGCCAAGGCAGAAGTCAGCCCTAACTAACTGGCTAAGGAAGGACACAACTTTAAAGTCTGACCAGGTGGGTTCAAACCCTGATTCTGCCACTTAATCCCTGTGGGACCTTGGCAGATTATTTACCTGATCTGAGCCGAGGTTTGTTCATCTGTAAAGAGATGCCAGTATCAGCTTTCTTGGAAGGTTGCTGTGATTAAATAAATAACCTGGCATACCACAGATGCCCCTTTCAATTCCTGCACCTCTGCCCGTCACCTGATTGTCTCTCAGCATTATTTTAGGCAAATCTCTAATCAGAGAACAGGCAGTTGGCATTAACCGTGCCCAGCCGGAAACAGAATGAGTATGGATACCGACAGAGCTCAGTTGCTCTCCTGTAAATTTCTTCTTAGCTAACACATCACCCCAAGCCCATTCCTTTGCTCCAGCCAGAGCTCCACGCAGTTGTTGACAGGAAGCAGGAGGTTAGCTCAAGCGGGTGTAATTACGAAGTCTGCCTGTGTGAACTCATACATCCACAGACCACATTTCATAACCCACAAATGCAGGACCTGTTGTTTTGTAGTCACTTATCGCCTGGGTTCCTTTAGTACCAGACACGACTGCCTGCTAAATGCTTTGTCATTTGTGACTATTCCTGGATATAGTCTCAAGGGAGACTGACTGCAGCGAGGCCCACCGTAGGTTTGGTCCAAGGTTCACAGCCTCTTAACCAAAGCTCCTGCTTTCTGTTGCCAACACAACCAAACAGCACAGCGGGCTGGGGGTGGGCAGGGAGAATGGTGGAGGGCTTCCTGAGAAGCTGAGCTCAGGCAATGAAGACACCCCAGGAAGCCCACAGTGTGAAAGTTGGGGTTTTCTGCTTTTAAGCAACTTCTACTGGAGTTTACCATATGTCCCCATTTATAAGAAGCACCCTTTAAAATATTAACAATTTGGGGTCTAAAAACTGGATGTGTCTTATACAGTGGTTGTAGGTTTTTTTACTTGCATTTCCCACTTTTTTGTGCTTGTTGTCTTTGCACTCATTGTTTAATGATGAATAAAACTTGAGTTCAATAACTTTATGTAATACATTTGTTTTTCAAATTTCGGGCCCCAAAATTAAGGTGCGTCTTATACATGGGGAAATACGGTATGTTTCTTAAAAAATAAGAACCCTGGGTTTTTTTAATTTTCATTTTTTTTACAGAGACAGAGAGAGTCAGAGAGAGGGATAGACAGGCACAGACAGACAGGAATGGAGAGAGATGAGAAGCATCAATCATCAGTTTTTGGTTGGGACACCTAGGTTGTTCATTGATTGCTTTCTCATATGTGCCTTGACCGCCGGCATTCAGCAGCCGGAGTAACCCCTTGCTCAAGCCAGAGACCTTGGGTCCAAGCTGATGAGCTTTGCTGAAACCAGATGAGCCCGCGCTCAAGCTGGAGACCTCGGGGTCTCCAACCTGGGTCCTCCGCATCGCAGTCGGAAGCTCTATCCACTGCGCCACCGTCTGGTCAGGCTGGACCCTGGGTTTATATATTTTGGAAAAAACTTCTCTGGGAAATCTAATTTTCTTAACCTGATTTAGTAAACAAAAGAGGCTACCAGGCGGTGCTGGGAGGCCAGGTAAAAGATCTAGTCGCTCTTTCTCGCTCTCGGTGCAGGGAAGGTGTCCCGCTCCAACCCCCGCTCCCCTCGGGCTCTCTGTGGGCCCCTCCCCAGCGCCTTCCTCTTCCTCTACCGGAATTCTGGGCGTGTAGGCCAAAGCGATCCTCTGGGGCTGACCCTCCCAGCTGGAAAGGGCTGAGTCCGGGAAGGAGGGGCCCTTTCCTTCGCCTACCGCCTCCAGTGCCCTCCGCCCACCCCACTCCCTGCCCCGGTTTGTCTGCCCGCCTCCTTCTCTCCTGGGGTCTGCGCCTTCTACTTCCTTTCCCATCTTCTTTCCCAAACTCCCGGTCCTCTCGCCTCTACACTCCTACTTTGGAAAAGCATACGCCCCCACACTCGGGAGACCCGCCCCGCGCCCTCCCACCTGCGGCGAGGCCGCCCCCGCCCCGCCCCTCGCCACCTTTAAGTTCACCGCGGGCAGCTCCATCCAGACCTAGGCGGAAGGCACCTGCGCGACGGACGCGGAAGCTCCGGGCCGGCGAACTGCGAAAGAAAACTTGCCAGTCCCGCGGGGCCAGCTGCTGGGGCTCCAACCCCAGCTCAACGCCCGGCCACGTGGTCGGGTCACGTGACCGCTGTCGGGTTGCTAGGAGACGGCGTCGGGCTGCACACGCTTCGCGCCAGCTTTCGCAGTTCCCCGGGGTGCCTGTACAACACCAGGATTTCTGTCGCAAAGGGCTCACAATAGTTTGTCTGGTTAATATCCCAGCAGGTGGACTGATGGGACCACCTGCAGCGGGAGAACTTGAGGGGGGGGTGTGTGTCCAGGTGTAAACTGCAGATGTGGCAACAGCTGGTGTCTCATTCCTTAGGGCGTCCTCTCTCCTTTCTACTTCCCAGTGTTAAAGTGGAGACATTTACGGGGACCTACCTCATAGGATCCTTATGAGGATAAATGAATGAATTCATGTTGTTAAAGAAAATTTATTTTGACATTTGTTAAAATGGTAAGGAAGACTTCATTCAAGACTGTTGCACTAGAGAGATTGCAAGAGCAGAAAGAAATTAAGCTTAATTATGAACACAGAAGAACAAATGGAGTTTTATAGCCAAGCAGCAGAGTGTGGGGATCAGTGGATAGAAAATTACTAAGGGGAGATGGCAGGGGCAGGTAGGATTATGCTACATTGACCTGACAGGATTTCTCTTAAAGGACTGAGGCATCAAAGTGTGTGCTGGGGGAGCGGGGGAATACTTGATCAGATACTGGGGGTGGGGGTGATCAGACATCAAGGTCAAGATTCTTGCTAAAACTGGGCTATGCAGGCCCAGCAAGAACAGGATGGACACAGAGGCCGGGTGGAGACCTAGTCAAGAAGGGAACTCAGAGGAGCCAAACTAAATTTGGTGAAGGATAAAGTTTTTTGTCAAAATAAACTGGCACTTAGTAAATGGACAGTACATATAAGATACTGTTATTTTCAATTCACAAGGGGCCAATGGTTGGCACCAACTCGAGTTAAGATAGTGAAAGTTTGCCCTGGCCGGTTGGCTCAGCGGTACAGCGTCGGCCTGGCGTGCGGGGGACCCGGGTTCGATTCCCGGCCAGGGCACAAAGGAGAAGCGCCCATTTGCTTCTCCACCCCCCCCCCTCCTTCCGCTCTGTCTCTCTCTTCCCCTCCCGCAGCCAAGGCTCCATTGGAGCAAAGATGACCCGGGTGCTGGGGATGGCTCCTTAGCCTCTGCCCCAGGCACTAGAGTGGCTCTGGTCTCGGCAGAGCGACGCCCGGAGGGGCAGAGCATCGCCCCCTGGTGGGCAGAGCCTTGCCCCTGGTGGGCGTGCCAGGTGGATCCCGGTCGGGCGCATGCGGGAGTCTGTCTGACTGTCTCTCCCCGTTTCCAGCTTCAGAAAAATACAAAAAAAAAAAAAAAAAGATAGTGAAAGTTTTAGAAAAATCTGGCTGGAAGACCAGCAGGAAACCTACAGGGCACAGCTGTCTCCAGAAAGAAGAAGACTGGAGAAGACTGATTCTGTTGATATCCTCTTCCTCCCTTAACCACGAATGCAAGAAATCAACGAAAGAAAAGTCTGTCTCGGCCCTTGGCTCAGCGGTACAGCGTCGGCCTGGCGTGCGGGGGACCCGGGTTCGATTCCCGGCCAGGGCACAAAGGAGAAGCGCCCATTTGCTTCTCCACCCCCCCCCCCTCCTTCCGCTCTGTCTCTCTCTTCCCCTCCCGCAGCCAAGGCTCCATTGGAGCAAAGATGGCAGGGGAGCTGGGGATGGCTCCTTGGCCTCTGCCCCAGGCGCTGGAGTGGCTCTGGTCGCGGCAGAGCATTGCCCCCTGGTGGGCAGAGCATCGCCCCTGGTGGGCGTGCCGGGTGGATCCCAGTCGGGCGCATGCGGGAGTCTGTCTGACTGTCTCTCCCCGTTTCCAGCTTCAGAAAAATACAAAAAAAGAAAAAGAAAAAGAAAAGTCTGTCTCACCAGGCATCTCAGACTCTGTTGACCACCCCCAAAAAGGAACATCAGTTCCCACTCTCTCCATCCTCCTCCCCACTCTATCCTTCACCCACAACCAGAGAATACTTTCATTTGCAGAATACTAGCTATCATTTTTTAGAGTCACCTGGGGTCCATTTGAGAACTTGTTTCCAGGAGGGGAAAATCCATGTGGGAACCTGGGAGCTGCCTGGGTGGGTCCTGAGATCATATCAAGACACATACTCTCTCCAGAAACAAAGGATTTTTCTGGGTGGGTGCAGGGACTTTTGCAGGGCCCACTGGCCTAATCTAATGCCCCAAATGCAGAAGCAGCCCTCCAGCCCAGGGCAGAGAACATAGCACCTGCCATTGTAACTGAGAACTGGTGAGCTGTAGAGACCAGCCAAATGGCCACATCTAACTTGATTTCCTGGGATTTAGAGCACAGGGGCACAACTCCAGACCAGAGCAACAGGAGTGTGAGTCCTGGCTTTATCCACTTACCGTTTGAACTGGAGCAAGTTGCTTTGCCTCTCTGTACTTCCGTTTTCTCATCTGTAAAATGAGGATAATAACAGTATCTTCCCAAAAGTGTTGTTGGGGTTTGTTAATACATGAAAAAGCACGTAGAACAGAGCCTGACAGACTAAATCAGAGTTGGCTATATTTTTTATCATTAATGATTAGTTAATTATAGTTCATTATTGTTATTGGCAGAGTACTTAGAAAAGATAAATTCCTCAATAGGTGGTGGGTATTATAATATTGCTATTAGATTATTACTTATCAGTTTCCTTCTAAGAAATCTTCCCCACCCTGAGCACCCCAGATCCTAGAGGTGTTTAATCCAAGCCTGTAGGTCTGTAATGAGAATGCAATGGCCTTGTAGGCAGAAAATGCAAAGCAAACAATTCCTGGGATCAGAGTGGACATTTATTAAAAACTTATATTGTGGCAGACAGTGGGAAAAGCACTCAGAGTAAACGCTCACAACATCAACATGCTGTAGACACCATTTTTATCCAGAGTTACAGGAAGGTGGTTGAGGGTAAGAGAAGTTAAGAGGCTTACCCAAAGGCAAGTCACCGGTTGTACGAAATTGTGCTGGGACCCAGGAGCTCTGGCTCTAGGACCCTGACATTCAGCCACCCAGCTCTGCTGCCCACAGGGAAGTGAAATACTGCCAGGGCTGAGAAGCAAAGGACGAAGGCAAGGAGGGGAGGACAGATTGGAGCTAAATGAAGCACGAGGCTGGGTCTGTGGAATGTCCCTGCAGCTTACCCAGGGACACTGCATTCATCCGGACCAGCTGGGGCCAGAGGCCTGAAGGAGGGGAAGGAGGGAAGACCCAGCTGGCTGGGGTGAGGAGGGAACCCAGAGAACAAAGGAAAGTAAAACTATTCTCAAAGGAGCCAGAGTTCCTGCTATGACCCTTCATGACTATGGAAGGAAAAAATGGACCCCCACAAAGCACATTCCACAAGGCTTTCGGGGAGGACCATGCTTTTTGTGTATACTTTTGGAAGTCAAGTTTAAGTTTTTCATGTCCCTTCATCAATTCTGTCTCAGCCTTTCTTTGTACCTTCAACAAAGAAACTGACATGCAGAATAGACTTGTTCCTTCATCCGTTCATTCATTCATTTACTTAGGGAATAGCTATTGAACACCTACTTGGGTAAATATCTAGGAGAGAAGTGGCTGGACAGTATGGTGGTTGTATATATAGCTTTTTAAGAAATTTCCAAACTGTTTTCCAAATTGGTTGTATTTTTTTTTGTAGCGCTTATCAATATCTGAAGGTATTGCCCTATCAATTTACTTGTTTACTTGTTTATTGTCTGCCTGCATCTACCTAGACTATAAGTCCTAGGAGAGTCTTGCAACCTCAACCCTTGCCTGGTACATAGTAGGCGTTCAGGGAATGAACTGATATCCACTGACTGAGCACATTTGTGTGCGCCACTTCCTCCTGTCACAGGCACCCGGAAGACCTGCCATAAAACTCCCTGCTTGTCATCAGGATGCCACTAACAGTCCAGGCTCTGTCCAGAAAGTCACCTGGTCAATGCTGATGGCTACGGAAATGGCTGATGGAGCAACCACATGCGTCATTTAGGTAAAGGTATTTTTTGGATCCCTGCCTTGTCCCCTCCTAGCAGAACGATGTTGCACAAGTTCTTTAGTCTCTGGGTGATGGTGGGGATCACGTGAGATCATTTACACAGCAGGCCTGGCACAGCTCCTGGCACTTTGTAAATGCTCACTAAGCAAATTGCTGCCCTGCTGGTAAGGGGAAAAACTCAGTGTTTCTCAGCACCTCCTGGCTCACGATTAATGCCAGGAGCAAACAGCGGGAAGAGGCCCCTTGGATGGAGAGAAGACTCCAGCCCTACCCCGTTCCTAGGAGCAACGCCTGGGAGACAGGCCTCAGCATCTGAGCGTGCTGTGCGTCTCCAACCTTGACACCTCCGGCACTGCCACTCAGCATCTATGTGACTTTGGGTAGTCACTTAATCTCTGAATTTTTTTCTGCATCTAGAAAATAGGGACAGTAATAGTCAAGCCCAGAAACGTGTGAGGCAGAAAGGCATCAAATATGGAAGGCTTTGAAATTATTTCCAACTGTCCTTTGGTCCCTCGAAGTACTGGACACCCAACAATTCTGATGTGGCCTGGCCACTTCCTTTCCCAAGTAGGTAAATCAAACTGGAACGGACAAGATAACCAAAACATGGTCTGCGAGGCAGTGCGCCTGCCAGAAAGCCGGGCCGTCCACATCAGAGAGGGTCTGGAGGGCAGAGCCTGGCTCTTGGTGGCACAGGGAATGTCGCAGGGATTTGAATGTCTGGGGACCTGACCTCCAGCGATTCTGTTCAGCTTGTCACAAACACGGTGGCTCTGTGTTCCTTGGCCTTACTTCTGGCAGGGTCGGGGAAGGCCTGGCATTTCGTTGGTCAATGCTATTCTTTGTATCTGTGGATGCGACGTTCTTTCTCTTTCTGAGGCCAGCTGCTGGGGACAGAGGTGGCGGGAAATAGGGCAGAAGTGGAGGAACAGAAAGAATAGAACCCTGTGGGTGGGAGTCGGGATGGCTCTTCTGGGCTCCCAGACTTAAGCCCCTGTCCTTTGGCCCAGGCTCTCTGGTTGATGCCAAGATTCTGAAAGTATCAAACGACATTATGACTCGTCAGTAAAATCACTGTGTCCGTACCACCATTCAGTCAAAGCAGGAAGCAGACGGGATCCAGGGGGGAGCAGGTGCTTGGAGGGAGTCAAGGTGGGCGAGTCTGCTGCTCCCTGCTTCCTGGGTTTTCTGGAGGAGCCTGGGCATTGCTGGGAGGCGCAAGATTCCCCTTCACTAGAGGACACACTTGCTTTTTTTGACTAGCCAAAACGAAGGAGGGACTGATTCAGAACTCTTTGTCCCAACAGCCACAGATTTCAAACAGCGGCATCCATTGCTGACTTTTCTGGGCCCAGCCAGGCTCCTTGGATACTCCTCCTTGAGCCTTCAAATGCAACCAATTTCCTATGGCTTCACCATCTCATCAGGGTCCTATGCAAATTGCTTCTGGTGAGTCCCATCCTCTCGCAAGTCCTCACCAAACACTCAGTGATATTACCCTCCCCCTCCAGAGACCTATGTGCTCAAGTTGAGCAACTGAGAACCCATCAGAACATCCTAGGACCCTTAGGTGAGTGTGAAAAAGCAGAAAAGGAGTCTGCCTGTGACCTTTAGTTGTTAGAAACCAGCCAGAAAGAGTGGATTTCAGAGGCTGTTGCCCAAGGCAAAGACAGCCCATCCCCCAGTGGCTCTCTGACTCTGTCCTATGGCATTTCTTCATTCCCCTTATCTTACCCCAGCAATCCTCCTCCTGTCCTGTGTATGTGCGTGCACACACATGCAGGCTCTCACTAAATAGGTGCCTCCCACCTCCCACTGCCTGGTTCTGGCCCTCTGTCCCACTTCTGTCAGAGTTCAAGCTGCTACCTCCTGCCCTCCGTCCAGCCTCCCATCTCTCCGCGTGGATGGCGTTGGAATTCCGAGGGAGGCATCTGAGAGCTCAGGCTGTGCCTTAGAGATTGCTCAGACACACAAACAAGGCCAGGTATGGCCACTGGGCCCTGGGGGAAATACGAGGCCTAGAGTCCCTCCAAGATGTCTATCTGCCAGGGGGTTTATCCTGGTGTTTGCTTTCAGGCTGTTGCTGGGCTGGCTCACTGCAGGCGGCCTCCTGTCTGGCTGGGTGCAGGCCCCCCCAGGGGGCAGTATGGGAGCCTGTGCTCAAGTGGGGAGAGATAAGAGAAGAATGAGGAAGCAGGTGGTGGGGTCTGGCAGGGTGCTTCCACAGCTTCCGCCAGCTGGGAAGTCCCTGGGAGGAAACCTGGGGGCCCCTCCAGGAGGCAGTGTGAAGGTGGGTGCATGACCTTTGGGTCTGGCAGGCCAAGGCTGGGGCCAGCCCGAAGGAGCTCCTATCCCTTGCAGACCCCGACAGCCATCTTGTTAATCCTGGGTGAGCTGGGGAGGGAGTGGGGATGGGTTGAGGATAGTGACCAACTACCAGTAGGTGCTCAGTTACCTTGAGAGGTAACGGGTTCAGTGAACATAATCAGGTTTTAGAATCGGAGGGTCTTTGGTGAGCCCCTAGCACTGTGACTACTGTACTACTCTGACAAGTGGACTTTTCTTTCTTGATGCCTTAGTTTTTCTCCTCTGCAAAACGCGGTCCAACAATTTCCAGCTATACAAGAGGATGGATGCCTCATGCAGTGGACACAGCCTAATAAACAGAGGCTGGGGTTGTACTTGGATAGATGCATTTCCTCTCTAAACATGTACAGTCTCCCCTTATCCATTTCTCCTTCTCCTCAGATGTCCCAAGACCCCCAGTGGACACTTGCAACTGTGGATAGTACTGATCCCTGTCTATACTGCACCCCATAGATACTATGCTCTTTGCTATACAAACATACCTACCTTTGATAAAGCTTAATTTGTAAATTAGGCACATTAAGAGATTGATGACAATAACTAATAAAAATAGAACTGTAACACTATGCTGTGATAAAAATTTATGTGGTTGCTCTCAAAATATCTTGTCCTGGCCTAACCAGGCGGTGGCGCAGTGGATGGAGCATCAGCTGGGATGCAGAGGACCCAGGTTTGAGACCCCGAGGTCGCCAGCTTGAGTGCGGGCTCATCTGGTTTGAGCAAAAAGCCCACCAGCTTGAACCCAAGGTTGCTGTCTCCAGCAAGGGGTTACTCGGTCTGCTGAAGGCCCACAGTCAAGGCACATATGAGAGAGCAATCAATGAACAACTAAGGTGTTGCAACGTGCAATGAAAGACTAATGATTGATGCTTCTCATCTCTCTCCGTTCCTGTCTGTCTATCCCTCTCTCTGACTCACTCTGTCTCTGTACAAAAAAAAAATCTTGTCCTGGACCCACCCTTCCTCTTGTGATGATATGAGAAGGTACAGTGCCTACGTGATGAGATGAAGGGAGGTGAATGAGACACTAGTCAGAGAAATAAAGGTTACATGACCATAAGCATAGCAACAGTCAATCTGATAACCAAGATGGCTACTAACAGGGAGTATACTACACAGCGTGGGTACAGGGACAGAGGAATGACTTGTGTCCCGGGTGGGATGGAGCGGGATGGTGCGAGATTTCATCACGCTACCCAGAACAGCGCCCAATTTAAAACTTATGCCTTGTTTATTTCTACAACTTTCCACTTAATAGTTTCGGACCAAGGTTGGCAGCAAGTAACTGAAACCACGAAAAGCAAAAGCATGGACAGGGTCCCAAGAGAGCAGGGGGACTGAGCGGTGCTGGCGACAGCTGCCACAGAGGCAGGAGATGTCACATCTTCCTGGTGGTAAACCAGCCCACCCTCCTTGCTGAGCCTGCACAGGCCCAGCGTTGTTCTTCCCCCGCCTGCCGAGTTTGGCGTCTGTATTTCTCTGCACTGAGCCACCCAGTGCAGGGAAATGAGGTTGCCCCAGGAGGCCAGCCTGCTGTGATCCGCCTCCTAATCTCTTTGGGACCTAGCTGCTCCAACCCTAAAATGGGGAGCGAGAGAAAAATATGAAACTCCTACCCAATAAGTCTGGTTAGAGGGCCAGGCTGAGGCCCAGGTGGGAGCAGAGACCCTGTCTGCCTTGTTTACTGAGTGGCTCAGAGCCAGCACTCCTTCAGAGGTGTGAGTGAATGAGTGAGACATGGAGGGGGAGATACTAGGCTTGGAGACCCTCCAAATGTCCTGCACAGACAGACCACACCCTTGGGGGGCGCAGAGAGACGCAAGAGCCAGCTTATTAACCATCACCCCTTTATTAACAGCTTGGGAGAGCACATGCAACCCAGGACTACAAAGGTGTCGCCCTCCCCGCCCCCCCCACCCACTGCCCCACTTCACAGAGCAGCCGCAGACCCCCAGGAAAGTTCCGGAGAGTCAGAACACCCAGCCACGGAGGGCCCCAGGCCCAGGTGCCCCACATGGTTTTCTCTAAAAATAAAGACCAGTTCCAGCCCTAGGGGCAGGGCCTCGGAGCCTGCAATTCATCACTGCTGGTTATTAACTGGGCCAACCGGACTGCCAACTCACACCTGAATGTAAATGCCCCTGAATCATCCGAATGTCCCTGGCCCAAAAAGTTCTGCATCCTAGAACTGTCTCTCCATTCACGGTGCATAAAAATGTCCCCAGAACGTGTAAAAACTCACATGGCTGGGCCCCACCCCCCAGAGCTTCTGGTTCAGCAAGTGGGGCCCAGGGTCCTGCATCTTCACCTGGCTCCCAGCTGATGCCACACTGCCGGTCCTGGAGCACACAGGGAGTAAGGAGGGACTAGGGAGGCTCTTGCACCCAGAAGAGGCCACAGATTCTAAATCACACCACCCACCCTGACATTACAGAAAGTACACTCCCTGTCCATGGACACCCCTGGTTTTGTAAACTGCTAGTTCCTGCCGGCTCCTCCCCAAGCGCGTGGTGCACATGGACACTCACATATCCCCCTCACAATCTGCCACAAGAATGAAGGTCATCATAGAGATGATGCTGCCCCTTCCAGCCTGTGCAACCCCGGAGGAGCAGAAAATTTGGTTTGCTTTTGGGCCCCTCCCACCACCTCTCCCAGCACCCATTTATCCTTGCTGTTCTGTTTTATTAACGTATTCCCTGAGGGCTGCATGTATCTTCACCATCTACAGCTGCAAAGGGACTCCCATTCCAGGGAGTTGTGTGCCCACCACTCAACCTTCGATTTCACTGGGTGTGTGGAGCATGGTGTGAAGGGGTCATGGCTTTGCATTTGGACCCTGTCCCAGTTCCTCCTGGAAGTGTGAGTGAAGCTGTCACTTTCCCATGAGGCTTGGCCCTTCTGTCCTCTGACCTTCAGGGCATTCCCAGCAGCCTCTGCAGCCACTCTTAGTGTCACCAGACACATCATGGAAAGGCAGCCCCGTGGGAAGGGTGAGTATCTCTGGGGAATGGCCGTGAGACTCCCAGGAGGAATGCAGGAGGGCACAGGTGACTGTCCCAGCAGCTATTGATTTCCACTGGGGCCCCTGCTCAGCTCCCTCCACTGGGGTATATTTTTAAAAACTCATGAACCCATTATCTCAAAGCCACACACGCCAGCAGCTCTGCCCAGAGGCTGTGCCTGCTGCATCCAGCCGAGTCCAGAGCAGTTTTCCAAACCTCTTTGTCCACTGAATCCCTTGTCCTCTTTTCGAATGCAGCATCTCCTGGCCCCAGTGTCCCGGGGGACACACTTTGGGAAAAGAGTCTGAATGGTAACTTAGAAATGATCTTTGAATATCTGATGGATCATTAGCAAAGAACAGAACACCTACAAAAATTATCCTATAAAATAAATTTGCTAACCCGGGGTGCTTGTTGTGTGTTCGGCGCTGTTTGAAGCATGTTCTAAGGATTTTGCGATTACTGCTCACAATACCCTGATGAAGGAAGAGTTACTGTCTTCAGTATACAGATGGAGAAATCAAGGCACAGAGACCTTCAGGAGCATTTTTAAGGTCATGAGGGTGGTGAGAGGCAGAGCAGAACTCTGGCCACTAGCTGCACTCCCACAGTCAGTGGGACGAGAGCAGCGCTCGGGTCCAGCTCCACATTAGTCACCTGCAGAGCTTTGCAAACACAGGGAACCCGGACACAACCCAGACCAATTAAACCAGAGCCTTTGCCGGTGCGCCCCGGACATCAGTGCCTTTGAAAGTTCCCCAGATTATTTTAAGGGGCGGCCCAGGCTGAGACTAGTAGACTGGGGTAGGGGTCTGCAAACTGTGGCCTGAGGGGCAGACCCAACCCAGTGCCCGTTTGTATATAGTCCAGAAGTTTAGAGAGGTTTTCACATTTTTAAATGTGTTTTAGAGCATCTAGAGAAGAACAGTAGTTTGTGACATGTGAAAATTATATGAAATTCAAACCTCAGTATCCATGAATAGTTTTACTGGGGCAAAGCCTAAAATATGTATCTGGCTCTTTCTGGTAAAGTTTGCTGAGGCTGGATTAGAGGAAACTGCCTTTTGCACCAGCAGGAGAAACTTAAGATAGACCTAAGGAAGCACTTTCTGGCAGGGAGGTTTGTTAGACACTGAGTGGTTTTGGCATTCCTAACTCCAGAGATAAGAGGATTCCACTGCCACTTCCACCCCACCTTGTAGATGCCCCGTGGAGACAGCAATGGCAAACAGACAGCTAGACCCCGAATTTCCACCCACGGAACTCCCCTGGTGGGCAGTGAGAGTTCCGTGGGGCCGTCAGCTTTGTCCCAACCTTCTGTTCTCCGTTGCTAATGTCCAGGGCTATCTACCTGCTGCCCCCCAGACTGATTGTTGGATTTCCCGCCTGCGGCCATACCCTTGGGCCCTCTCACAATCTCTGATCAGCCACCATGTGGGGCACACACAGCAGGCGTTGTCTGCTCTCGAACAGACAAAACCGCTGGCAGATACGGGACTCGGTTCCCAAAGAGCTGGCTTTGATCTCTTTCAGCTTCCCTGGCCCACCCCGCGAGAGTTCCATGCCCATCGAACTTGAATAGGAGACAAGAGCAAGCGTGTTTGGTTTCTGCTAGATGAGTCTGCCTTCCTTGGTGCCAGACCCCTGACCCCAACTGATTTTCCCAGAGGAGTAAACAGCCCTGGCATCCTGTGGGCACGGCCCCTCCCTCTCAGGCTGTTCAGGCCTGCAAGGAATTTGGACGGGTAGGGCTTTTGTCATTTGAGATTTGGTTTGCCCTGGACCAGAAGGTTGGCTAGGTGTGAGATGTCAGGTGGGGGGATTCGGGTGGCCCCTAGAGCCAGCTCTGCATGGACAAACAGTCTGGGTGGGCAACATGGGTAAGGCCTATAGGGGTTAGCTTCAAGCACCTCAACCTCAGAGGTGCCCCCAATTCCTCAGTGGGCTCTGTGGCAGAAGTGCGGGGTGGGGGTCCTGGCACGGTCTCTGGGAGCCCCGGGAACCACTAAGATGGAGCAAAGTGGGTGCACGTGGGTGACGTGTGGATGTTTTGAGTCCGTGTTTGCATTAGATTCTCAAGGGGCATGAACTTCCAAAGCTAAAGAACCCCTAGGGTGGAAGGTGGCAGAGCAAGTCCAAGGCACGTCCCACGACTGGGTGAGCAGGGCCACAGGAATCCGAGCAACCCGTCCTACCTCAGCATGCCAGCTCCCAGGGTCAGGGGCCCACCTGCCCAAATCAGGCCTTATCAACAAGCCGGTGCTTAGCGCAGGTTTGCTTTTGTTTTAAAGATGATGCCTATTTGTCCAGGGATGTAAAGGAGCAGGTGGTGACTGCAGCTTCACACCAGTGAAAGGGCTCCCGGGGAACACGCCTCTCTCACTGAAGGCCCTGCAGAGCCTGGAATAAGGCCTTAGTTGTGAAGGAGCGAGAACATGGGCTGTGGAACCGGATGACCTTGGGTCAGGTTCTGATCACAGCTCCACATCTATTCCCCAAGATAAGGGTGGGTGCTCTCAGTGAGGTCCCAGGACCAGTGGCATGGGCAGGCCCCCGGAGCTTGTTGGAGAGGCAGAATCGATTGAACGGGGAATCTGCATTTTCACCACTCTCCCCTCCCCGCCCCGTCCCCCGGGGATTGGTACACAGGTTAAAGATTGAGGAGCACTGATCTGAGACCCTAGGCAAATTATGTGACTCAGTTGAGCTTCAGTTTCCTCACCTGTAAAATGGTGATAATGCTTACTTACTTTAGAAGGTCATGTGATAACAAAATGGGATAACGTATGCCACGCGTTTAGCACAGTGCCTGATACATAAGAGGTGTCTTGTATTCATCTCTGCCCTTGAATTCCCTGCCAGGGAGTTTCTATTTCTTTTCCGTTCAAAAACCTCTTCATTTTTTTAAACTTGAAGCTGTTGCAGTGCTGCGGTAGGACGGTAGAGGGCACTCTTGACATTGCCATCGCGGAAAATCCGGCCGAGCTGATCCCCTGGGGGTGGTAGGTGCGGATGTACTGCTGCAGGGCTCCTAGGCAGACGCAGTTCCCCGGAGCTCCCTCCCCGGGCTGAGGGTCCTGGGCTGGAGTCTGTAGCCCCAGACATCTGTCCCCTACTTGCTTTCCCATTGCTAGTTATAAACAAATCGCTGGTTTCTCCAAACCTCCAGCGCTCAGTCCCCAGGCCTGCTGGGAGGTGCCTCAATCTGGGCCGCTAGACATTGATGAAGGATCCCAGGTCACCGTTGACCATCTCAGGCTCCACACAGCGCCCCTTCCTCCGTGTGACCCTGCGGTTCCGGTGGAATTTGGCGTAGCAGCGCAGCCCTGAGCCAAGGGAGACAAGGGGGTCAGGGGTGCACCAGGCCAGTCCCCTCCCCACTCTGCCCCACACAACCCTCTGGGACCCCAGTACCCTCTCACCGCCACCCCCTTCCTTATTCTGCCCTACAACCAACGCATCCTCCACACCGCAGCCTGAATATGGAGGAAGGGAAGGGTGACATGGAGCTCAGCGGATATTTAGGTCCAGGAAACTATTATTCTGTGTGATACTGTAATAGTGAATGAAAGTCATTATGCATTTGCCAAAAACCACAGAACGTACAACATGACGAGTGAACCCTCACATATACTATGGACACAAGATAGTAATGTATCCAGGTTGGTTCATCAATTGTAAAAAGTGTACCACAGTAACATGAGATAATAGGGAAAACTACAGGAGGAGAACTCCGTGTTTTCTGCACAATTTTTCTATCAAACTAAAACCACTTTAAGAGTCTGTTAAAAAGTTTTTAAGGGAATGCAGCTCTGGCTGGATAGCTCAGTTGATTAGAGAATCATCCCAAAGGGCAGAGGTTGCCAGTTTGATCCCCAGTCAGGGCATAAGCAGGAACAGAGAGATGTTGCTGTCTCTCTCTCCCGTCCTCTCTCGCTAAAATCAATCAGTCAATCAAGGCCTGTGGTGGCGCAGTGGCTAAAGCATCAACCTGGAATGCTGAGATTGCTGGTTCAAAATCCTGGGCTTGCCTGGGAGTTGGTGCTTCCTGCTCCTCCCCCCTCCCCTCTTTCCTCTCTAAAATGAATAAAATCGTAAAAAAAAAAAAAAAAAAAAAAAAAAAAATTCAATCAATTCCTCAATCAAGGAATGCAGATTCTGCCCTCCACTCTAAAACCTCTCCATTGTATTCAAAAAGAAATCTAACTTCAGTCTTCTCACTTTTCCTCATATATCTAGCTATCTCCTGTCTCAGGACCTTTGCACTTGCTGTTTGTTCTCTCAGCCAGAAATCCCTTCTCCAAGCTTTTTGCTTAGCTGGCTCCTTCATGGTCTCCAGGTCTCAAAGAGACCCTTCCCTGACCGCCCTAAGTAAAGAAGCTGTGGCCTTCCTGGTGCACCCACAGGAGTGTTTTCTGGCTGTGGCTCTTTCCACATGCCACAGGCGCCCCCTGAGATACATGGGTAGATATACTTTTCATTTAAGGTCACATCCTCTTGATGGTGGGGGAAAGAGATGTTAGTGTGACCTGAGCAAATCCCTACATTTCAGGTGAGGAGTGACCAGAGAGACAGAGAGAGAGAGAGAGAGAGGACATTGCTACTTTAATATTCAACTATGTCACTGTCAAAAGCATAAAGAGACTGCTGTGAAGTTTGTGGTAGGTGGCCTAGAATCAACACCTGGGTCACTGGGCCTTTAGAACTATGGCCACACAAATGACCCTTGGGAGCGGACAGAGGACTCATGAACAGGAATGGTTGGTAGCCACAGAAGCCATTCCATAACCCTCCAGAACCCAGGCTGGCCTTGACTGCTTGGCTTCAGCCCTGAGCCCCATTTTCAGTGTTTTGAGATATCTCAGGAATCCTGGTCCTCATGAGGATTCCTGGCACCCCTAGATCCCTCTGGTGTGGCATCTTGGTGACAACCTCCTCCTGGACCATCTTTAATGAGCTGCCCGAACTGTCACTTCCACTCTTCATTCTTTTTTGAGCCTGAGTCTCCAGGGAGGAAGGGAGAGTTTCAATGAAATCAGCCCTTGTGAGGGATCAGCAGAAATGAGCAGATGGGGCTTTATTTGAGACATAGCTTTTGGACTCCTGGAAGTTGTCCCCTCCCACCTGAGGTCCAAGGAGAGAGGAAAGCAAGAAGGTGGGGGAGGAAGAGGGGAAGGTGAAGGAAAAGGGAGGAAGAAGGAGGGGGGAAGGAAGGAAGGAAAGGAGTGAGGGAGTGTGGGAGGAAGGAAGGAAGGAAGGAAGGAAGGAAGGAAGGAAGGAAGGAAGGAGGGAAGGAGGGAGGGAGGGAGGGAGGGAGGGAGGAGGGAGGGAGGGAGGGAGGGAGGGAGGGAGGGAAGGAAGGAAGGAAGGAAGGAAGGAAGGAAGGAAGGAAGGAAGGAAGGAAGGAAGGAGAAGGATGGATTCCTGGGGAGAGGGGCTGGTGCCACCATTGAGCATCCAACCGGGAACCAGCTAGGCATGTGCAGCTCAGTAGGGCCAAGTCCCCCTCACTCCGGTAGGCTGGACCTGGCGGCCAGGGACTGAGGTCTGGCCCCACTGCTGTTCTGGGCTACCTAGACTGGAGGGCCTCCTACCTATACCGCCCCTCAGTGTCGTCCTCTGTGGACTGGGGCCCCAACCCTGCACACGGATATCAGAAGGCAGCTTCCCAGCACCTCCCTGCCTCCCAGCTGGTCCTTCCTGTCTTCATTCCTGACCCCCACAGCTCTGCAGCCACAATGAACTTCTTCTTTTTTTTTTTTAATTAATTGATTAAGAGAGAGGCAGGAAGGGAGAGAGATGAGAAGCATCAACTTGTAGTTGCATCACTTGTTGTTCATTGATTGCTTCTCATACATACCTTGACCGAAAGGCTCAAGCTGAGCCAGTGACCCCTTGCTCAAGCCGGCAACCTTTGGGCTCCAGCCAGTGACCCTGGGATCATGTTGATGATCCCGGGTCCAAGTCAGCAACCCCATGCTCAAGCTGGTGAGCCTGCACTCAAGCCAGATGATCCCACACTCAAGCTGGCAACCTTGGGGTTTCAAACCTGGGTACTCAGTGTCCCAGGTCAATGTTCTATCCACTGCGCCACCACTGTACAGGCCACATTAAACTTTTAACCCCCAAGTCAGACCGTGTCGCTCCCATCTTTATAACCTTCCTGCAACTTCCAATTACAAATCAAACAAGGCCAACATGGTCCTGTGTGATCATCCAGACTGGCTTCCCCCACCTCCCCGTGGCCACTGGGCGCCAGGCCCGCTCACCCCACCAGCCTCTTTCCTGCCTGAGATCCTTTTTCTTCCCTGCCTCTTGCTTGGGACTCTTCCCCACTCTCCCCTCCCCAATCTTCAGGTGGCTGGTTCCACTGTCCAGGCCTGCCCATCCTGTCTGAAACAACCCAGACTTGCCGTCAGACCTCCAGACTATTTTCTTTTTTTTTTTTTAATATTTTATTTATTGATTTTTAGAGAGAGAGGAGTGGGAGAGAGAGAGAAGGGGGAGGAGCAGGAAGCATCAACTCCCATATGTGCCTTGACCAGGCAAGCCCAAGGTTTCGAACCGGCGACCTCAGTGTTCCAGGTCGACGCTTTATCCCACTGCGCCACCACAGGTCAGGCCAGACTATTTTCTTTACAACCCTACTCTCTAAAGACATCTGATCGATTTATTAGCTTATTGTCTGCTCATCTCACTAGAATGGACTCTGTGGGTGCAGGGCTTGCTGGAGCTTTTAGTGGCTGAATCCCCTGTGTCCGGAACAGTCCCAGACACCTAGTAAGTACTCAACAAGTTTTTCTTGACTGAAGGGATGGATAACTGGACCTACGTACGTAGTGTTATTGCTTTCACGACGGATAATTTTTAGAGTAATGTGAGCAAAAATAGGGCAGGTATCTCATGATAGTTCACAGAGGAACCAAGACCAAATCTCCCCACTCGGGAGATATAAACACTAATTGAATACTGAATGATACTGAGTAATTCGTGTTCATTTTCGGTATTTCATTTTTTAAAGAGTATTTGTCTTTTAGAGCTAGACACTGAAATATTCACAGCTGAAGTATCTCTAAACTCCCAGGCGTTGCTTCAAAATCCTACTGGCATGAGGGATGGGCAGGGGAGAGGTGGCACCGACAGGCAGTGGGTTGGCAATTATGAAGCTGGGCGATGGAAAATAGGGCTTTGCTATTCTGACTCCTAGTCTGATATATGTTTATAATTTTTTCAGAATACAAAATTAAAAGTAGTGCCCAACCTGTGGTGGCACAGTGGATAAAGCATTGACCTGGAATGCTGAAGTTGCCAGTTCGAAACCCTGGGCTTGCCTGGTCAAGGCACATATGGGAGTTGATGCTTCCTGCTCCTCCCCCTTCTCTCTCCCTTTCTCTCTAAAAATGAATAAATAAAATCTAAAAAAAAAAAACAAACTAATCCCCTACTTTTCTAGTTGTGTGAGTTCAGACAAGTCACTTAGCCTCTCTGCCTCAGTTTGCTGATGTGTAAAATGGGGGCCATAATAACTGGATGGCTGTGAGGATTAAGGAAACATGAGGATTACAAAGGGTGATGTGAATAAAGTGCCTAGTACAGAGCCCAACATACTTGGGCACACCTGGGCAGGAGGGCACCTACTGCTCCCAGTGGGAGCTCAGAGTTAAAGAGATAGCAGGCCAAGTGCATCCTCCCCTGTGGTGTGCTGGGAAATTCACCCCCCAGCCCTGTTATCATACTTGGAATGCCTCCCCTGGGATAGAATTCTGGCCTTCTCAGGTTTGATCTTATTTAAAGAGATAGGCTCCTCTCTCCTCCCTTCTCCCGGCTCCAGATCATGGGAGATCATGCCAGCTTGTATTTCAAGAGGCGAGAAAAGCAAATCTGAGAAACTATGCCAAGAATCAGGCCTAAATGAGTTCACAGATTGCGAAGGCATGGAGCAAAGCTGTTCTCACTCACGGCTTCGGCTCCCAAGGGATTCTCCCACCTCCTCCTTCGCTGCGGGCCCCTCGGCCCACCCTCCTCCAGGAAATCGTGTCCCCCACTCAGTGCAGAACCAGCCTCAAGGAGAGAGGGAGGGTCTGTGGTTCTCAGAGCGGGAGGGATCCCCCACACCGGGGGAGCGGGGCTCACCTTCCACACACATGCAGTCGTCGAAGCATTTGTTGTTGAGACCCCGGTTGTGGGGCGTGCAGAGATGCTCCCGCAGGTCACAGCAGGTCCCTGCCAACACGGCAAGCACACGTGGTCAGCCAAGCTGAGCGGACCCGCCCCACCGCCCGGCACAAGGCCCCACTGGACAGGAGATCCATCATCTCTGTGGCAGGGCCATGCCCTGGCAGGGTGGGGCCATCTGGTGTGCGAGGCTCCCAGCCGGAACCACTGATGGATGTCACAGTCAAGGCCCCTGCAGGCAGGTGGCAGAGACCCCAGCTGCCCCAGATGGGCAGTTGATTGATCATGGGAGGAGCGGAGGCTGGGTGGGATCACCTCCCGGGGAGAGCGGGTGGGACAGCTGGGGGCCTGCCAGGTGTAGGGTCAGCGTGGAGCTGAGGAGGGGGCACTCAAGGATCGCCGACACCAATGTCCTCTTTGGACAGATGGGCAAACTGGAGCCCCCTGGGAGCAGCGAGATCCCCCAAGGTAGGCCCAAGGCCCACCATGGAGCCTGCTCTCGGAGCGACTGTCCAGTTGGCCCAAACTCCAGCCTTTTCTTTCTGCTCAGGGTGAAAACAATGGTTTGAAAAGAAAACAGCCTGTTGGGGAGCCGGTGGTCTGGCGCATACAATGCCAAATGCTGGTCCAGTGGCTGTTTTGTAGCATATTCTGGCCCCTGAATGAACCATGTGGCACCGTGGAGGTGTGTTACTAGGATCTTCCCCCGGATGGCATTTGCTGTCCAGCAGTGAGGAGAGCAGTTAGCTGTTAGCACCTTCAAGATGTCATACTGGGCCCAGGTCACGCTGTCCCTTGAGCAGCCCCAGCCCATGACTGGCATGGAGAGGGTACCAGGCCGGGCCATTTCCGCCCACAGGGGTCCTGCTCTAGCAGTCGATCTTTGCTCTGGATTGCCCCCATGCCTGGAGGAGACTGCATCCCAGGTGTCCTGTCCATTTGTGCTCCTCCCCCTTTCTCCATTCACAGGCCTTACCCCCCACACCCCGTACCCCCCTAACCTCCTACACAACTGACCCCACAGCACTAGATGCTCCTTGGAGGTTCCAGCTAACTAGGACCAACACCTTAGGGCATCATCAAAGCATCAGGCCCCTTGCTTAAAAAAAAAAAAATTACTTACTAATTTTAGAGAGAGAGGAAATGAGAGAGAGAGAAATACTGATTTGTTGTTCCACTTATTTATGCCTTCATTGGTTGTTTCCTGTATGTGCCCTGACCAGGAATCGAACCCACAACCTTGGCATATTGAAGCAACTCCAGGCCCCTTGCTTTTAGACTGTCTTGATGGGCACAGCTGCTAAACAGGTGAGGATGTCATCAAAACATCTGCAAGAAAAGCCTGGCAGTGTCATGATGTGCCACGGGCAGAATTAAGCCCGACCAGATTTTAGAAGGAAGTCGGGAGAGGGGTCACGCTGACTTAAGGCAGCACGTGGGGCAGTGGCTCAGCAGGCAGACTCAGGTGTGAGCCACCTCTTAGCTGTGTGACCTTGGGTGAGACACTTAGCCCCTCCGGGGCTCAGTTTCCTTGCCTGAAAACTGGGGATGACAGGGTCTTTTTCTCTGGGTTGCGATGAGGATTAAACAAAATGTGACAGCAACTCTCAGTAACGTGATAACTGGAGTTGTTACTACTAATTATCCCCTAGAGCAGTGGTCCCCAATCTTTTTTGGGCCACGGACCGGTTTAATGTCAGAAAATATTTTCATGGACTGGCCTTTAGGGTGGGACGGATAAATGTATCACGTGACCGAGACAAGCTTCAAGAGTGAGTCTTAGACGGATATAACAGAGGGAATCTGGTCATTTTTTAAAAATAAAACATTGTTCAGACTTAAATATAAATAAAACAGAAATAATGTAAGTTATTTATTCTTTCTCTGTGGACTGGTACCAAATGGCCCACAGACCGTTACCGGTCTGTGGCTCGGGGGTTGGGGACCACTGCCCTAGAGGGTTATGCACCCAAAGGCCCTCCTCATTAGTCCCCCCCAAGGTCCCCAGCACCCAGCCTAGTGCCTTGAACATGATGTTGGTCTGGTACCTGGCAAGCAGTCTTGGTGATGGTCGCATGGCTCTCCTTCGGCTGGTGATGTTTCATTGCCATCACTAAAGAGTTTCCCCCGGTTTTTGTCTGGGGACAAGAAGAAGACCTGCCGTCAGAAGTTGCAGAGCAGAGCAGAGATTGGGCACACAAGTGCCAGTATCAGAGTGGTCATACCACCATGCCCACAGCATGGCCTGGACACTCTGCCTCCAGTAATCTCCTTTCTAAAACGGGTCAACAGCAGCATGGACCTAACATTTGTTGTTGTTTTTTTCAGAGTAAAATGAGTTGATACACAGAAAGCGCTTGGGATGTGGTAAGTACTTGATAGTGGTCTTTCTATTTGGGGTGTCCGTTCCAGTGTGGACTTCATGCTCCACCCGTCCCCCACTTGGGACATCTGCAGGTCATGCTGGTAGCGGGGAAGGGCAGGGAGACCACGCATGCGGGGGCGGGTAAGTGGAGGTACCTTTTCTTTTTGCAGAGGGCCAGACCTCAGGTTTTAAGTCTTCGTAATCAGTCCAGTCGAACAAGGCCATGTCCAGCGTGGGCAGCACCTCTCCGTCAGGCCTGGACTGAACCTGCAGGAAGGATGCGGGCGGGGAAGAGGGAAGCAAAAATATGGGGGCCCCAGGGCTGGAGAGCAAAGGAGGGGCTCCACAGAGGCCAGCTCATCCTTGGCTAGCTTCCCAGCCCGGGGCATCTATGCAGTCACCTGAGGTTTCTGCTCTAGCTATCACCTGGGTACTCGCCTCACTTTACATCCAGGCAGAATGGTGCCTGCAGGGAACCCGTCAGATGGAGCCATCCATCATACCCTCTGAGGGCGGGGCTGGGAAGGCAGTCACGCCTGCTCAGGGTCGCCATCTCCATGCAGAGGCAGTTGGATGAAGCCAGCCGCTCACGTCCCTGCCCATTCTTCCCCCTGCAGAAGTCAGCAGCTCTCCATGGAGCTGTTGAGACCGTGACCACGGCTCTGTTCCACTCGCAGACAGCCCCAGGCCAGCTGTGTCGGGACTGGATCTGCCCACAGTAAGACATAGGCAATAACAGCACCTTCCCGGGCAAGGTGCTCAATGCAGGGACTTCAGGAAGCTCACAACGGTGGAGACAACCCTGTGTTCTTTGGGGATGGTCCATTGCTTTTATCAGAATCTCAGGGGACCCAAAAAGAGAATTAAGAAAGATCTACTGCTAAAATTGAAAAGTTATTTCCTTCCATCTATATTTTATTCATCATTTTAAATGACATAATTTTTAAAAGTATTTCCAAGCTACAGAACAAGTGCAATGATGCACATCTTGTTATTTGCAAGAATGATGCAATGAACTCCCATGTTCCCTTCTTCTGGACCTTCCAGGGGTCGCAGACTGGCCACATGTGCTTGCCTGCACGCTCTCCATATGCCTGTCTCAAAGGTTTGAAGCAGATGCTAAGTGTTAACTAATGCTTATCAATTCTGGCTTGTGGGGACGTGGTTTTTTACAGTCTCATTATTCTCTGAACTTTTTGGTATGTATAAAATTCTTTGCCCAGAGCCTTGTTCTTCTCAATGTAGAGACCAGTGTCCTGAGTGGGCACTGGCTTCCTTGGCTGTCCCTAGAGTGAGCCCCCAGGACCACTTTCTCCTGGACAGTGGCAGCCCTTTCAGAATGGAGTGCCCACTGGGCTGTAGCTGGTCTGGATGGGCATCAGGAGACTTGGTTTCCAGCTAGCTAGTGCCGGTGGCCTCCACCAATTCCCTCCCACCCCTGTTCCTCAGTCTCCCTAAATGTACTAAGAGGGGTTTGTATAATGTGGTCTCAAGGACTCTTCTGGCCCCAAGGCCCTTACCTGGGACCACAGGGACGTGACAGGCAGGATCAGGGACTCCTCCGTGGCAGGTGCTGCCTCAAAGGTGGTTAGGTAGAGTATGGTAGGGGCCAGGCTGGTGGAGGATTCCTCCATTGCGGCATCTGGGGCGTGGTCTTCGGAGAGCTCCACCTTCTTCATTAGGGAGCTGGGCCCTCGGACCAAGGCTCGGCCTGAGACAAGGAGTGGGAAATACAGGTCCTTTATCTGCTTGCCACCCTGCATCAGCCCAGAACCCACATTTCCTGCTGCAAACAAGGGGGCAGCAGGCATCCCGTGACAAGCCTGACAAGCAGTTGGCTCAGCGAACATCTCTTCTGCCCACTCTCGGGGGGAGGTGGAAACCAGGGACTGGGGGTGGGGGAATTGTCTTAGATAAACTCAGTGTTGCCTGAGGATTCTCAATCTATTTTTTTTTTTTTTTTTTTTTTTTTTTTTTTGTATTTTTCTGAAGCTGGAAACGGGGAGAGACAGACAGACTCCCACATGCGCCCGACCGGGATCCACCCGGCACGCCCACCACGGGGCGATGCTCTGCCCTTCTGGGGCGTCGCTCTGTCGCACCAGAGCCACTCTAGTGCCTGGGGCAGAGGCCAAGGAGCCATCCCCAGCGCCCGGGCCATCTTTGCTCCAATGGAGCCTTGGCTGCGGGAGGGGAAGAGAGAGACAGAGAGGAAGGAGAGGGGGAGGGGTGGAGAAGCAGATGGGCGCTTCTCCTGTGTGCCCTGGCCGGGAATCGAACCCGGGACTTCTGCACGCCAGGCTGACGCTCTACCACTGAGCCAACCGGCCAGGGCCAGGATTCTCAATCTAAAGCAACATTCCAGCAAGTCCAAGTCTGGGTTGGCTGGGTGCAGCCAAGGGTGTAAGCACAACAAGTGGGAACTAATAGGATTAGCTATGGAAGGCTTCCTGGAGGAGGTACAGTTTGAGTATGAGAGCAACAGGATGAGTCCGCAGGGGGAGAAGACTTTGAGAAGTGAGAGCTGAAGCTTATCACACACAAGCAGGTGCTTGCTGTGTGGTGATAATTGTCCCCCTGCGTGCTGAATACCTGCGGTGGGGGAGGGCCCTGTTGTACACCTGATGCTGCTTTACAACCACTGTTTCATGAGCTCTGCAGGAGCTGTGGGAGGAAGTACTCTTTCAGCCTCATCCAGGGGACTGAAGCACAGAGAGGTTAAGAGACTTGCCTGAAGGCACATAGCTGGTAAGTATTGAAGTCTGAACTTGAACCCAGCTCCACCTAAGTGTAATGTAAAATCGATACTTTTAACCACCAGTGCCACCTTCTAAGATACATGGGCATGAGGTAGGGTGAGTGTGACTAGACAGAGTTGGGGTGGTTGGGAACGAAGGGGCTTCAACAGGAGCTGGATGGCCCAGGCTCCTCCTTGCCCCTTTTTCTCAGGCAAGATCTGTCTTTAAGGTTGGTTGGGTCAGTTGGGATCACTCCACTCTCCAGAAATGAGTCCCAGAGTAGAAAGGCCACTTAGGGACGACCAGATCTTCTGCATTCATTTTCCAGCTGGTCAGCAGGGCTGGGCCTGGCCTCTAGCCCTCTGACTTGCAGGTGGGTTTGGAGGTCCCAGTAGGCCTGGCAGGGAGGCAAGCCCCAGCTGTTTGCAGCAGAAGGTGGGCCTGAGACTTCACCACCCCCACCTCCTCCAGAACCCCTGCCCCATTCATGACTGCAGCACTAGACCTGCCCCTAGAGGCAGTCTTGTCACATGAAGACTTGGAAGCCGAGATTGCAGGTGTAAGCTGGAGGCTAGGTGGACTGGGGAGGAGCCAGCGGGGGAGGAGCCAGCTGGGCGGAGCCACTGGGAAATGTCTGTTCAGAGATGGAAAGCGCAGAGGGGAGGGGATGGCGGGATGCTCCCAGTGGGCAATCAGATGCTCATAGGGAGTTGGGAATGTGGAGGAAACTTAAAGGAAGGTGAGGATGGCTGGGGAGTGGGGAGCACCGCATGAAACAAACAAGGATGTGACGCCTCTTCTGGGACATCTGTAGCCAGGTTGCAGGACACTGATTCAGCACCAAGAGAAAGCTGAGAATTAATTCGGAACAACTGCTCATCATCCCTGCCACTTGTCAGGCACCATTCTAAGCACTCTGCATATCAAGTCCTCTCTGAATCTACACTGAGGGTAGATGGGGCCCTTAGCTTCATTTTGCAGAGGAAGAAACAGAGGCACAGAGGTGACTTGCCCAGGGCTATGCAGCTAGCTAGTAAACAGTGGAGCTAGGATCTGGACTTGGGCAGATCTGGCCTCAGAGTCTAAGCCTTCAGCCCCTGCTCGATGCTTCAGAGTTGTTTAAGTGATGTCCTTGGAGGGCATTGAACTGGTCCATCTCTACTCAGTAGGACAGATTTAGGTCAGATACAAAGTGGAACTTCCCGAGTTAGGAAGATCCTTTATTGATAAGACTAAGTTCCTACTGCCACAAGTCCCTCTCCTCCACCCATGCTCCAGCCCCAGGCCTCTGCAAGCCTCCTCCCCTTACCAGATCCCTCTGACTTTAGTGAGACCCCCTCCCCTCCTCTGGGTGTCCACTGCCTGCCTCCTTTGGGGCTGCCGGATGTCTTCTCAGGGATTCACACCGTTGACACTCCCTCCAGGCCTGCTCCTGCTCCTGAAGTCCCCTTGGCCGTTTGGATTTGAGCCCTCTCCCCTCCCTTACCCCGTCCCTCCCTTCCATCGTAGGACCCTAGCCATCCCAGACCTTTAGCTACCTCTGTGGAGTTTCAACCTCTCCCTGCGTCTCTTGTGCTCCCTGCCACGTTTCTTCATCCTCTCTGATCCTGGAGACCGGTTCTCCTTCTCAGGGTAGGGCAATGCCAGCCCCAAGAGCAAATTCTTGTCCTGCAGCAGGCCTGCAGGACTTTGCCCCGGCAGCAGCTCCCCCGCCCCTGGAAGCCTGGAGGCCTGCCTGGTAGAGGTGACCACAGCTCCATCCTGGGCCCAGCCAGGCATTCCTGGGCCCCGCTCCTTCTTGCCCAGACCCCGCCGGTGGTGGTGGCTCGCCTGGGGTGTCCATAGTGCTGGGCCTGGGAGGTTGATGTGATTTTCAGGGAGGTGTCGAGCAGGGGTTCCAGGTCCCAGGGAGCTGGCCAGACTGAGCTCCAGAAGCACCAGGAAGGCAAGGAACAGCATGGGGGCAATGTGGGTGGTGGGTCCAGCCATGGGCTCCTCCCTGCAAGAAAAGCAGCATGTGAGGGGCCAGCTGGGCAGCCCTCCTCCACTTCCCCCCTCCCAAATTCTCTCCTTACATCACTACAGCCCCGTGTTTCTCAACAGGAGTAGAGAGGGACTTGTCCCCTAGAGGGCGTTTGGCAAATTCTACAGACAGTTTTGGGTGTCAGAACTGGACAGTGCTACTACTGACTCTTCGGGTGGAGGCCAGAAATGCTGTCACACACCCTACCAGTGCTCAGGACAGTTCCCCACGACAGACTCTCCGGCCCAAGGACCACAATGCTGAGGCTGAGAAGACCCGGTGTAAATAGCTTAAGCGGTGTCCGGGGTCTAGACTAGACTAGAATTCTTTTCTCTGCTGCCTTTTGCTGAAGTGCCTGGAAGGCGCTCAGAATTCCGCCTCCAGTTCCCGGGACTTGACTCAAAGCCTAAATGCAAACAAATGGAATCATAGCATTTGAGCACGTGCCGAGCCTCCAGCAGGAAGTGTGTTCAGTGCTTTGTGTGAGTTTGTGTCACTTTGTCCTTTCAACCATGCTCTGCTGCTGCTCCTATGATTTTCTGAAGTGGAGGTTAAGGCTCAGAGAGGTGAAGTCACAGCAAAGAAATGTCATTTATGGACTTCTTATGCCTGTGCTTGGAACCAGCATACGGCTATCCCTGGACCTCCTGGTTCTGTCATTGTCCCTTTGTTCCTCCTCTGTCTAGGCAAGTTCTGACGCGGCACTGTCCCTGCTGGCCTGAGGGGTGTGACTCTGAACCCTGCAGGTGAAGTGAGCTGACAGCCCCCCATTCCCCACTGGAGGTGGGGCCTCCTCAGGAGACCCTCTGCTCTCCCCCACACCGGGGTAAGAATCAGGCCCCTGTGAGTTCCAGAGGGCCTTGCAGCGCAGGCTTGTGAAGCCTGTGGCTGGGGACAGTGTAGGTATCTGCTGGGCTCTGAAGACCACCCCCTATGGCCCCTGCCCCACAGCACCCACGCCTGCACCGTTCTCACTGCATCTGGACAAGCTTGGCATCAGGTTAGCCAGGCTGACTGAGTTGTTATGGCCTCCAGGGGCCGCCTGAGCATTCCGTTAGGCTCACACAGGTGCGCATGCCTGTTTTCTAGTGATTTGTGGCCATGTCAGTGCTTGCATGTCTCCCTCCCTCCAGCCCCCTCAGTTTCTGCAGCCCCTCACCGGCCCCACCCCCCGGCTCACCTTTAGCCAACCCTGCCTGGGGGGGGGGTGTCTTTCAATGGGTGGGGAGGGCAGGTGGGACAGGGAGGCAGGGGCAGGACCAGGCTGACCCATTCAGAGAGGGCTGGGGGGCTGGAGAGAGGGAAACAGCTCCTCCCTGCTCACTGGGCCACACGCTGCCCTTCACCCTGCTCTCCCTTCTCCCAGGCCTGGCCTGGCCTGGCGTATCCTGGTTCCCTGGGAGGCTGGGGCCAGGGCCTCCTCTGCCCTCTGCCCTGCTCTGCTCTTCCTAGGACCATGGGAAGAGAAAGAGGCTGTCCCATCACTTCTCATCTCATCCCCTCCCTGGAGCCACCTGCGTATCCTGGGCGAGCCTTGGAGAGCTGTGTGGGACTCTGGGATGGGCTTGTTGTGACAACCCCCATCTCATCCCACATCCTTCTGTTCCTAAGACTACGAACTCAGAAGCCCTGGCCTGATTTCCTGTCCACCTGGCAGGGAACAGGAGCTTCTGCCCCCTCAGCCTCACGTACGAGGGTCCTGAGGTTGAGGCTCAGGCAGGTGAGCAGCTGGACTGGAGGAGGGGGTCCATTTTAAGGGGCTGTCAGTCAAGGATTGTTCCCCTACCAGGGACCCCTGGCACCCTCTTTTCAGGACTGAGGCAGGTGCAGACTAATCTGCATGCTGGCATTTAGCAGACTTCACCCTCTGCTCCCCAGACTGAGAAATGCTCTGAGTCTCTGTAGATGCGGTCTCTGACCCAGCCCTGCCCTTCTGTTTGGCAGGGACACCGACAGCCTGGGGGAAGCCACAGAGTGCCCGCATCAATAGGGAATCTTTAAGGTGTTGGCCAATGAATAGATTCTCCATCCTGGAGTGGGGAGAAGCAAGGAAGGACACCCAAACAATGGGTGCAAGAGTCCAGATGGGGCTGGGCAGAGGGGTGAGGGCTAGGCAGACTCATGGGTGTGCACAGGCAGCTTGCTGTCCCTGCGATACACACAAGCAGCCTCTGAGCTCAGTGATCAGCCTGGGGACTGGTCTGAAAAGAGAAGGTGTTCCCTGCAGAGCCAGGAGATGAAGCCCAGCCCCACACGCCCCTGCATAATGACCCCACCTGTACTTGTCATCTCTCTCTCTCCTACTGAAGTCCTTTTGCTAAGACCCTGCAGCAGATCCATTCATTGTACCCAGGAATCCCAATTTCAGGCCCATCTTTCTTTCCTTCCGCCCTCTGTACCTGTTGAATCATGCATGCAGCCCACCTGGGGCAGGGGAGAGAGGATTTCAGTGTGCAGTGCTGCTGCACCCATGGGGGGCTATCCCTTTCCCCAGACCATACCAGCACTGTCCTATCCCTAGACCCAGCCTGTACTGCTGTCAGATTACTCTGTTCATGCCACTCATCCCTGCTCAAAACTATCCATGGCTTCCTATTGCTTTTCCTTTTAATCAAAGACTCCTCACTGTGGCACTTAAGACCTTGTATGATGTGGCCTCAGCCTAGCTTTGCAGCTCTGACCTCTACTTCCTCTGCTTCACAGCCAACAGAGACTAGTCCCTGAGCCCCAAACATACCCCATCTTTCCTGTTTCTATTCTCCCTTCGGCTATTCCCCTTCCCTGGAACAACCACTCCCCTCTACCCCCATCTCTCTCTGTCCAAACCCTGCCCATCTTCTGGGCCCTATTCCAAATGACCTCTTTCAGGAAGCCTTGTTCAGCCTCCCCACCCCCCACCCCCAATAGATGTGCTTCCTCCTCCATGATCCTACACAGCTTTGCCCAGCTCTTAAAGATCTCATGTGCCATTTTGTGCTGGGTCATCAGCCTTTCTTAAGGCCCCTGATGAGACAGGAAGATCCTAGGGGGCTCTGTCCCACTGTGCCCTCTGTTCCTATCCGGTCTAGAGGACCCTGCAATGACAGGCACTGATAACTATGGATTGGAATGGAAATGGCCGGAGCACAGTCCAACTGATGACTGACCACAAGATCATTAACACATTCTCAGTGTGGCTGAGGGGGGTGAGCTGGAGTGAGGGCTGGGAAACCGGCACCACTCTGTCCTGACAACAGCCTGGAATTCTCCATCCAAGCCCAGAGGGCTTGCACGCAGATCCTGGCACAGCCCAGTAGCCAAGGTGCCAGCCTGGCAAAGAGCCACAGGAAACGTGGGCTGCTACAGAAGTCGTGCCAAGGACACAGTGACAAAGGGCTCCCATCCATTTCTGTCACTCTGGGAGCCGGTTGGAGGCTGCATCACAAAGCGCCAAGCACCTGGGCAACAAGGGGCAGCAGGCACCCCCCCACACACACACACACACCTCCCGTCAGCCATGGATGGTCTGCCTGTGGCTTGCTCACAAAGCCTGCTCCCTTCTGTGGCGGGGGCTGATTCCGCCCACCCCCCTGATTGGGGACCACCAACAGCTTGGAATTGCCCTGACAAGAGTTCTCGAGGGACATCAGGACCACCCATCACCCAGAGATGGTGCTCTCACTCACAGCTGAGATCTAATAGTGACTCATTAAAAGCAAAGCAAAACAAAAGCAGTTGTGGTAACAGGAGCCATCACTCACAGAGTGGCTGTGAAGCCCAGGCCCTTACACACTTTGTCCATTTCTTATCGTATCCTCTCAACTGCCGGGCAGGGTGGGTTGTTTTCCACATTTTTAAAACAAACAAACTGCCCTGGCCTGATAGCTCAGTTAGAGTGTCATCCCGACATGCTAAGGTTGTGGGTTCAATTCCCAGTCAGGCTACATACAAGAATCAACCAATAAATGCATAAATAACTGAACAAGTTGATGTTTCTCTCTCCTGTTCTCTCTCTAAAAATTAGTAAATAATTTAAAAATATACTTCTTTCAAAAAATATAAAATGAGGAAACTGAGGCTCTGGGAAAAGAAGCCACAAATCTAAATGATATGACTGGTGAGTGGCAAAGCCACTTAATGCTCTGCGCAGGGGACATCCCAAGCACTGCGCTGCACCAGAGGTCACCTGCCTCCCCACAGCTCCTGCCATTGCCGTGAGGGCCTCAGCAGCCCGCAGGGACCAGGCACTGGCAGCTGGGAAGGGGACTGGCCGAGGAGGGGCAACAGGCTTATCTCAAGCCCATAACCTGTCCCCACACTGTGCATCCTGTCTCCACCCCGTGTGGAGCAGAGCTGCAAAGCTGTTCCCATCCAGAAGGCTGCCAGGAAGCAGATCATATGCAAATAAAGGCAGTTAATCCAGCCTGGAGCCTGTTTTGATTCCAGAGCCCCTCCTCCCAACAGCCTTGCATATAGGGGCACAGAACAGGGGGGCTCCCGCCCAGCAGACAACTGTGGAGCTGGGCTGCCATCGAGCAACTGAGGACAGCTGTAGGTCCCGCATTCTTGCCTTGCTGATCATCTCACTGCGGCATGGAGGGTTGAGGGAGGAGTAGGGCTGGCCAAGAGGGCTCCATTGGGAATCCTTGGCCAGGGGTATCAGTGATGCTGATTATGGTGCTCATTCCAGGCTGGGAGCCAGACAACCACCCACTCGGAGAACCTGGCCCTCAACCCCCCTCCCCAACTGTGGGTCTCCTCCTCCTGCTTTGTGAAAGGAACACATTTTAGGCACTGTATTTGGTACAGATGTTTCAGGGGTTTCTCTAAGCATTTGATTCTAACTTCACTTCAAAAACATTTTTTAATTTTATTAATTGATTTTAGAGAGAAAGGGAGGGGAGCGAGAAGCATCAACTCGTAGTTGCTTCTTGTAGGTGCCTTGACTGGGCAAACCTAGGGTTTTGAACCGGTGAACTCAGCTCTTTTTTTTTTTTTTTTTTTGTATTTTTCTGAAGCTGGAACGGGGGGAGACAGTCAGACAGACTCCCGCATGCGCCCGACCGGGATCCACCCAGCACGCCCACCAGGGGGCGATGCTCTGCCCCTCCGGGGCGTCGCTCTGTCGCGACCAGAGCCACTCTAGCGCCTGGGGCAGAGGCCACTCTAGCGCCTGGGGCAGAGGCCAAGGAGCCATCCCCAGCGCCCGGGCCATCTTTGCTCCAATGGAGCCTCGGCGGGAGGGGAAGAGAGAGACAGAGAAGAAGGAGAGGGGGAGGGGTGGAGAAGCAGATGGGCGCTTCTCCTGTGTGCCCTGGCCGGGAATCGAACCCGGGACTCCTGCACGCCAGGCCGACACTCCACCACTGAGCCAACCAGCCAGGGTGACCTCAGCTCTTCACCCCCCAAAGTGCCACCTGTCCAATTGGAAGGGGCCTCTCAGCTCCCTTAGGCCTCAGTACAGCCAGAGCCCCACCTACCTGTCCACAGGCCATTGTACCAACTTCATCTCACACAGAGAGCTCTGCCTCTTCATCTGGGGCGCCTCTTTGCAATGGAGGTGGCCAGGGAGAGTGACACCAGGTGGTCACCACTTGCTGGGCCATGCAAGGGAAACTGCTACAATCTGAAAGCGGAGACAGGCTCCCTGTGCCTGGGCATTGCCAGTCTGATTGGGGACAACAGTCCTGGCCCTGAGGTCCCAGTGTAACGGGAGAGCCAACTCTTGCCTGGGAGCCCCTCTCTGACAAGAGGGACACACAGGTCCTGTCCTTGGGGCGCTGTCTCAGCAGAAAATGCAGCCCTTGGACCCAGGAAGCTTCCAGTCTGAAGGGTGAGTTCCATGTGCTGCCCTTAGGGACTTCCCAGAACATGCAGAGAACACACTCTTTGCTGGATAGAGCTTCTGACTCACAGGCACAGACCCAGTCACTGTCCTCCAGGTGTCCAGTCTGACCTGCCAGAGAGCCCACAGGTCTAGTGAAGGATTGAGGCACAGACATAACTGTTACTGATTCAAACACACAGATGTCAGCCCAAACCTATTAAGCTGAGCCATGTGATCTTGGGAAAGTCATCTACCCTCTCAGAGCCTCAGCATCCTCTCCTATAAAATGCTGGTGAGCCTCACCTGTGGTGGCGCAGTGGATCAAGTGTCAACCTGGAAACGCTGAGATTGCTGGTTCAAAACCCTGAGCTTGCCTGGTCAAGGCACATGTGGGAGTTGATCCTTCCTGCTCCTCCTCCCTTCTCTCTCTTTCCCCCTCTCTAATGAATAAATAAAATCTTTAAAAAAAATGTGGTGAATATGAGGATGAGCGGAGGCAAGGGTATATAAAGTGAGTGTTGCCCAGTAAGGGTGCAATGGGCAGCAACGGTGGTTATTATGGGGAGCGGAAAGCGTGGGAGAGGGCCGCATTTGTGCATCTGTGCCTGTGTGTGCAGGGGGCAGGCGCAGGTGGTGCCGTCCTTAGTCCTCGGTGGGGTGATCGATGGCTTCCATGGGCCAGGGCAGGACAGGCCAAGTCCAGGGCAGGATGGCTTCCATGGGCCTGGACGGGACCATTGTCTTGGCAAATGAGTTTGGCTTCCCTGCAGGGGCAGCTCCATCTGCCTTTATTGTTTCCAATAGCAGCCTCGGGAATTCCTACCCCCTACAAGGAAGGCCTCAAAAAACCTGTGTACGGATTTTTTTTTTTGGGGGGGTGCTCCTCTCTCCCAGTACTCCACCCCCACCTCCTGAGCCAGAGTCCTACCTCCTGGTTACAGGTGCTCCTCTTCTCCTCTCCTCCCACCCCCAAACCTCAAACTTCATTATCTCAGTGCCCAGACAATTTAACACCACTTGCGGTTTGGTCAGACCCATCACTTAATCATCAAGTGACAAAAAACGCCTACTGCCGGCTCTGGCAGAGCCACTGTGGAATGAAGACACCTGAAGTCAGACAAGCCTGGGTATGAATCCTGGCTCCAGCACTTAATAGCTGTGTGACCCTGGGCAAATCAATTAACCTCTCTGGGCTTCAGTCTCACATCTGAAAGATGAGTATGCTTGTTTGGATGTCATGTATTGGGGATTTACTAAGTTAGTTCTAGAGTTTTCTATGCATGATCTAGACCAGTGGTAGTCAAGCTGGTCTCTACTGCCCACTAGTGGGCATTCCAGCTTTCATGGTGGGCGGTAGCAGAGCAACCAAAGTATAAATAAAAAGATAGATTGAACTATAGTAGTTGTTTTATAAAGATTTATTCTGCCAAACTTAGTGAAAATCCGACATAAAGTACTTGGTAAGTAATTATTATTGTATGCTTTCACTTGCTGTAACTCTGTTTTATAAATTTTATAAAGTAAAGTTATTTCCCTACTTTATAAATCACCATTACTGTGGAACCGGTGGGTGGTTAGAAAATTTTACTACTAACAGAGATACAAAAGTGGGCGGTAGGTATAAAAAGATTGACTACCCCTGATCTAGACTATCTTTCTGAAGTGGATACTTTCCAAATAGCAACAATGGCTCAGCATCAGGGCAAAGATTTGGGGGATGTGCCCATCGTTTTCCGATGGCCATCCAGCTCCAAAGGCGGGGTCTTGACCACTCAGGCCACCCTCAGTGACTGACACACTACAGATGCCATGACTCAGAGATGAGCATTCTGGAGTCCTTACCCCAGAGCCTGGCACAGAGAGGACCTCTAAAAACTTATTGGTTCTACAATTAGTTCATCCCAGCTGCTCTGGGTTGGGCAGGGGGGCTTCATTCCTCATAAGCCCACATCCATCCAGGGATGTACATAGGTGATCAATGCCCGGCTATGGTGTTCCAGTGTGTGTGTCTCTGGGGGGGCTGCCAAAGCTGGGGCCTGGCGGGAGGGGGGCAGGGCCTCCGGTGGTAAGTTTGCAGCCACCCTCTTACGTCCTCACTGGGAAGGTCTATGCTGCACTCGAGAGGAAGGGCTGGGGTAGGACAAGCAGAGGGTCTGGATCAGCAAGAGAGGCAAGTCTCAACCATAAGGGTCAGGACAAGAATGCTCGTGTGACACCCCACTTGGGGCACATGCCCAGGACCTCTCTCTGCTTCTGCTCTTCCCAGGCTGTGGAGTCAGGGAGGCCTGGAAGCAGATCCCAGCTCTGCCACAGTCCTGGCTGAGACAAGTGAAGGAACTCCCTCCCTCCGGCCACTAAGCAGTCAGCTGGGAACACCAACTCTGCTGGACTCAGGCAGTCACTTCCCTGTCTAGTCCGTTTCCTCTACTAGAATCAGGCACAGAAATTGTCTTCACCTTCCAGAGGGATGTAGAGCCCCCAGAACCACAGGGATTTTCCAGGCAGCTTGCTCCCCCTTCAACTTCCCTAGCCACGGTCCTTTGCTCCAAGGCCAGCTCTGCTCCTGGCCAGGCTAGCAGGACCCAGTGGCACCCAGGGATAACCTGTGTCCTACAACTTTCAGTTCATTTCTGTCTCCTTGACCATGGATTCCATTCAATAGAACAGGTCTCTGCAAAGCGCCTACTGTTGGTCAGGCACTGGGCCCACTGGTGGAACAAGACCCAGCCCGGCCCAGGGAAGTGAGGACCACAAGACACACGGAAGCAAAGGGAAGCAGGAGGGCATCCCACAGGAAGGGACATCTGACCTTGGCCTGAAAGGATGGGCAGCCTTCGATGGAACACAGGGCAGGGGAGACATTTCAGATGGAGGAAAGAGCCCTAGCAAAAGCTCAGAGGAAGTCAGGGCACAGAGATGATCAGCCCTTCAGCATGGCTGAAACCCCAGGTGTGGATGGAGTGTGGTGAAAGGTAGGAAGATGAGTTAGTGGCAGTAGGGAGCCATGGAGGGGTTTAGGGCTGGGGAGAGGGTTGCACTGAATGTTGAGGAAGGCAGAGAAGGTGCCATCATTTTCATGTGGGTGAGGGGCAGGTTCCTAGAGGTCTCAGAGGCTGCTTAGCTGGCTCTTCCTAGGACAGCTGTGGTCCAAGAAGGCAGGGGACCAGAGATGGAGGAAGGCTCTAGGTTGCCAGATTTGGATCTGTCTGCCAGGCAGGATTAGGAGTCGGAGGCGTGTGTGCCCAGTCCCATTCTTGCTGAATGGCCAACTCTGGCTGTGGCTGAACACAAAAACCCAGCCAGAAGAGCTTAGAAATTGCCAGCAGGGAGAAGGTTTCCCTCTTCTGAAGTCCTCATTAAGCCACGTAGCCCATATCTTTGTGGACACCTGGGGTGGTGTGTCACCTGTTATAACGACTCAGAAGATGATCAGAGGGTTTAGGCAATTACACAGCAAGCTGGTCCAGGGTCCAGCAAGATGATCCCGCCAGAGGAAGGAAAATGGCTGTGAGCTGGCGCCACGGAAAAAAGCAATCAGTGCAAGACAGAGGTTCAGAATTGGGGATGAGTCATGAGGGTGCCACATGACAAATGACCAGCTGTTGGCAACACCAACAGCCACATTGATCTCATTTTGAAAGCAGAGACTCTTTTCACCCTGATGTTTTAAACTCTGCTTTTAGGACAGAGGAAGAGAAACAGGAAAAGAGAAGAGTGTCTGTAGGAAGGCAAATGCCTGTACGGGCAGCTGGGTGGGGTGACAGTGATGTAGGTAGGGACAGTCAGGTTCTCTGCAGCGTCTCTAATCTTGAATTTTTGATCCATTTCCCCTTTCTGTGGAGCCCCCATCGGACCCTAACCAGGGACTGTAGACTCCCTCACCGGCTCCGAATGTGTACCGTGCATACTAGCATGCTTTCCCCCCTGATTCCACACACATCCCTACCGGTAGGTGCTATTATCCTCGTTTCGTGATGGGGATACTGAGGCTCAGAGAAGTGTGTTCCTTTGTCCAAGTCGCTCCCAGAACATGTCTGCCTGACCCTAGAGGGGTGGTACTAAATCAATACCTGGGCACTTCCTTGCGTGCCTCCAGGCTGGGAGGTAGGCAGCGTGGAGGGCGCTGGGCCGCTGAGACCAGGCAGAGGTGAAGGCTGAGGGAGCACCCAGTGGAGGAAGGCAAGAAGACTTGGCGGGAAACCCAAGAGCCCTCTCATCTCAAACGGTGGCGCCCGCAGGAGGCTGAGACCCCAGTGCGCAGACGGAGAGAAGCTATCAGTGGGGAGGGAGAGGCTGCGCCCGGGCTGGAGGAGGGAGCTCAGCGCGGTCGGGGTTGATCGGACACGGTACTGGTCCGAGCTGAATGGGAGAGCGCGGGGCCAACCGCGATGCTGGCGAGGGCACACCCAGAGTCCCCTCTCCCTGCAGCACACCTCAGCCCGCTGGGCAGCCTCGAAAGGGGCAGGAGGGCACACCAGCCAGCTCTGTCCGGGGCTCAAGGAGTCTTCGAAGCTTCTTCGAACGGTAGTGGACTGGGGTCCACAGCCAGAGACCACCCGGAGGCTCAGAGACAGAGAGACAAAGAGAGACCGGGTCCGGGAGGAAGAAGGCTGGTACCGAGGAGGAGAGTGGGCTGGAGCCGCGACCGGGAGAGTGCAGCGAGGGCGCGCACGAGGCAGAGTGTCAGAGCGTGGAAAAGTGAGTGTCCGGCGGAAGGTGGGCGGAGAGCAGAGCTAGGAGCGGAGAAGAGACGCAGCGAGGAGCGGAGGCGACGCATGGACAGACGGACTAACCGATCCGAGGGCCAGGAGCGCAGGGAAGAAAGCAGCATCCTCACCTCCAGCCTAAGTCCTAGGCGCATTCCGCCCCTGAGCTCTCCAGGTAGCCCACCTTTGTCCCGGCGCTCAACTAGGTGAGGCGCGAGGGCGGGGCCAGGGGCGGGCCAAGGCCATGCCTTACCTGTCCGGCCGGCGGGGAGGGGGCGGAGAGGCACGGGGCCGAGAGCCTGCGGGAGCTGAACGCAGGGCCGAGCCGCGAAGCAGGGACCGCGCGGAGAGATGCGCGGGCGGCAGGAGGATGTGCCCACGCTGCACTGGGCTGGAGGGAAGGGGGCGGGGGCGGGCGAGAGGGAAGGAGGCGGGAGCGCGAGGAGGAGACGGAGGAGAGTGGGGAGCCGGCTCCGCGGCCCCCCGCGGAGGGGCAGCCCAGGGCTCGGCAGGGCTTCGCGCGCTCCCGGCCGGCGCGCCCTCGCCAGCTGCACCCGGCGTTCCGGGCCCGCTCCCTAGAGGCCTAGCCGCCGCCGCGAGGGCGCGGGGCAGACAAAGAAGGCAGACAAAGGCGGGCGCAGCCAGGCGGCGGTGCCAGCACCGGGCGAGGCGGGCCCACTCCTCCCGGTGCGTAAAAGCCGCCTCGGCGCGGCCCGGGGCGCGTGGGACGGGCGGGGCGCGGGCAGCGGTGGCGCATCTGGAGCGGCCCCGGCGGGAACGGGCAACAAAGGGCTACGGCAGGGGGTCCCTGACGGACCCCAACAATAGATCGGAGTTGAGCGCTCAGCTGCTGCCGCGTCTGGCCCGGTAGGGGCCGGCGGGTCCCCAAAAGGATTATTCCGCTTAGGCTGTCAAATGGGACGGAAGAAATGCCCAGGGCGAGGGAGGCGGGACCCGGCACCGCAGGGCTTTTGTAGCCTCCGAAAGTACGTGAAGTGGGGGGCGGGGTTCTAGGAGAGCTCGCTCTTGAACGTAGAGGTTTGGGGTTTTCAAAGCGCTACCTGGTGAGATTACAGGGCGCTGACGGCCGCACTAATGACCCCCGTTCCCCGCACGGCGAGGAAAAGCAAAACAGTTCTTCTACCTAACACGCACGCACACACCCAGGAAAGGAAGCAAGACAATCCTTCTATGCAGCGCGCGCGCACACACACACACACACACACACACACACACACACCTCTGCCTCTTGCCACGCCCCGTCCAAAGTCTGTCTGATGCTCCCTAGTCCGGCCCTTCTGGGACAAAGCTAGCGCCCGGGACTGGCTCATCTATCACCGCGCGGGACGCCGTGTCCTGTCGACCCTGGGAGTACGGGAATGCTCTGTTATGGGTCCCCCGGCCCCCATAACTCACGGCGGGGTCAGTGGGGCCACGGGCGCTGCAAAGATCAAAGAGTGGTGGTGTGGGACTGGCGCGCGGGAAGCCGCAGTCTCCCCTGGCGCCCAGAATTCAACCGTGGCTCCCGTTTCGACTGTTTTCTTCTTTCTCCAGAGAATGGCAAATTATGGTTCAGGAGTTTAAAATCTCTGCTCTGTAGTCAGGTTGAATGCCTGGGCTCCTCTTCTGATGCCATTCCCAGTCTCTGGGCAAGTCGCTTAACCTCTCCGAGCACATTATTAAGTGCTATGACTTATGTAAGGAAACAATGTTCCTAAGGTCTTGGCCCCATCGGAAATGCTCTAGAAAAATCAACTGCTATTGTTATTGTAATTATCAGCCCGATGGGCATCAGGATGGATTGGTGAAAGGGCTAGACTGCTTATTCACTGGAAGGTTTGAATCCTTTACCCCATAAGTACTTATTGCATACCTACTATGTGCCAGCTCTGTTCTAGGCACTGGGGCTACAGTAATGAACAACACGGACCAGATTCCCTGCTGTCATGGAGTTTACCTTCCAGTGAAGGAGACAGATGATAGCAAGTGAACAAATACCTATATAATATGTAAAGTGGTGTTTAGAACTAGAAAAAAAAACCATTGAGGGGAGAAAACATGAAGGGGCAGAGTTGTTTTACATAAGTTTCCCAGGAAGGGCCTCTTTGGTGAGGAATTTTTTTAACAAATGAAGTAATGAGCCATGTGGCTGTGAGAAGAGTGAGGCAGGCGGAAGGAAGAACCAGTGCAAAGGTCCTGAGGCAGGAGACTGCTTACTGTATGAGGAAGAAAGCAATGCTGCAGTAGAGAAATGAGGTCAGAGAAGGAGAGGATCATGGGAGCATGTAAAGGCCACTGTAAGGACTTTGACTTTTAGTCAGAGTGAGATGGGAGCCATTGGAGGGTTATGAGCAGGGCAGAAGTGTGATCTGACTTGGGTTCTGACAGTGACTTACCCTGATTCCTAAAATTGAGACTAGACTGTATAGTGTGGAGCGAGGACAAAACCAGGGAGACCAGTTAAGAACTAACTGGCAGAGCCCTGGCTGATTAGCTCGGTTGGTTAGAACATTGCGTGAAGTGCATAAAATCAATTAAAAAAAAACTTTAAAAAAAATAAAAAGAACTGTAGCAGAGAAGAGGTGATGGTGACTTGGGCCTGGAAAGGGGACAGTGGCCATGATTCTTTTCAAGGATGCAGCTGTGGCCAGGAACATTGAACCTGAAGCAAAATACTAGAATGCTGCTTCAAATGCTGCCGCTATGCCTGCTCACCCACAGGGAATCTTTTGCCGTGTTTAGACTCTTTGTTCTATGGGTTCTCCCAGAGCAATGCAATGGGAAAAGGTTAGTGGAGGTCTGGACTCCTGTCCCACCCAGGTTAAGGTGACTCTGGTCCTCAGTTTCCCCAATCTATAAAATGAGGTAGTTGAATAGAAACAGGCAGAGTGGAAACAACTCAAATATCCATCAGCTGATGAATCGAAAAACAAAATGTGGCTTATTCATATCCTGGACTGTTATTTTGGCCATGAAAAGGAGTGAAGTACCAATACATGGCACATCTGGATGAATCTTGAAAATATGCTACAACATAAAATCCAGGCATAAAAGGCCACATATTGTATGATTGAGTTTATGTGAAATGTTCAGAATAGGCAAGTCCAAAGGGACAGAAAGTAGACTGGTGGTTGCTGGGGCTGGAGGGATGGAGACGGGGAGTGGCGGCCAATGTGTGTGGAGTTCCTTTTCGGAGTGATGAAAATGTTCTGGAATTAGTGGTGATTGATACACAGCTTTGTGACTATACTAAAAACCACTGAATGACACACTTTTTGTTTTTCTTTTTTGAATTGCACACTTTAAAAGGGTGAACTTTATGGTTTGTGAATTGTATCTTAATAAAAAGTTTTGTTTTGTTTTGGTTTTTGTTTGTTTGTTTTAAATGGCAGTTAAGCTGGATCCAGGGTTTTTACCCTGTGGTTCAGGATGACTTCAGAGGGCCTGGATGCCCTAAAATTATGGAAGACATTTGGGTAGATGTTCAAAGTTTAAGAATAGATGATCTGGCCTGACCAGGCGGTGACGCAGTAGATGGAGCGTCGGACTGGGATGCAGAAGACCCAGGTTCGAGACCCTGAGGTTGCCAGCTTGAGCGCGGGCTCATCTGGTTTGAGCAAAGCTCACCAGCTTGAACCCACCGTCACTGGCTTGAGCAAGGGGTTACTTGGTCTGCTGTAGCCCCACGGTCAAGGCACATATGAGAGGGCAATCAATAAACAACTAAGGTGACACAACAAAAAAACTAATGATTGATACTTCTCATCTCTCTCTGTTCTGTCTGTCTATCCATCTCTCTGACTCTGTCTCTGTAAAAAAAAAACCCAACAAAAAAGAATAGATGATCTGGCCTGACCAGGCGGTGGCACAGTGGAAAGAGCATCGGATTGGGATTCAGAGGACCTGGGTTCAAAATCCCGAGGTCACTGGCTTGAGCAAAGGGTCACTCAGTCTGCTGTAGCCCCCTGGTCAAGGCACATATGAGAAAGCAATCAATGAACAACTAAGGAGTCCCAACGAAGAATTGATGCTTCTCATCTCTCTCCCTTCCTGTCTATCTGTCCCTATCTGTCCCCCTCTCTCTCTGTTTCTGTCACAAAAAAAGAAGAATAAGAATAGATGATCTGTAAAATCAGGCCGATAAACCAGGAGTCAAGGACACTTGGGAGTCAGCTGAACCTTAGCGAGGGAACGGCAAGTTGTACTCTGCCCTTCCTGAGGTGTTAGAAGTGCCCAGTGTTAGTGGCCTTTGGCTTGGGTCTGAGGTCAGCAGTGGACCGGAGGGTGTGGGGCAGCTGTGCAGGTCAGGCCTCACATCAGAAGGCCAAATGAGAGAGGAGGAGTACTGTCTGTCTGCCACAGTCCCTTGTTTATGCATCTTGGTCCCTTAGGGCACACTGGGAGCTGCCTTCTGTCTTGGGAAATAAAAACAGCAGGAGGGAGTACGTGGTGTCCTGGAAACCTTAGCAGGGGTGGGATCCATGATTTGGCCTGTGATCTGTTGTTTTCCCCAGTTCACTCATTGTGTGCTTGCTCAGTGAACCACAGGGACCTTCCTTTGCCCTTGCAGGCCCTTAGTCTTTGCAAAGCCTTTCTTTGCAAGACTTTGTTGCATCTTGCCTTCTCTTTATTTCAGTTTAAATGATTTTCTCTGTCCTCATTGCAGACCCTCAGGGACCTGATCCAGTTGGCAAGTAAGCTCTTCCTCCTCTTAAACCTCCATCCTTCCTTTGAGATACCATCCGACATATTGTCTTATGGCGAAAAATATGCAAATAACTTTGAAAAACAGTCTCCCAGAAAATGGGTATTCAAAAATGTAATAAACTAACCCCATAATGTAATCTGGGTCCCTAGGCCATCCATCACACTGATGTGATTAAGATATGAAAAACCAGATGCCGCAGAGCCCTGTGGATGGAAATGACAGATGAGTTTTCATAACACTCCCCTACAGGCCCTCTGCCCCTGCTCCACCTGCAGCTTCTTGGCCCCCATGGAACACAAGGCCATCAGAGGTTTAAAGAACATCTGTCCAGCCTGTTTATTTCACAAATAAGAAGAGGCCTTTTTGGGGTTAGGGGTCAGATCAGTTCAAATCCCTCATATGTCTCCCACCTGCTTTCCTCTGTTTATGGCTAACTCTGAATCCAAAGCCCCAAACCCAGGCATTTTTATCTGGGTTTTGACAAGGTGTGGGTACCCAGCATCAAACAAAGGCTGTTGGGAATCTCAGTTTCCCAGTTGGAGAAATGTGTTGGCTTGTATGTCCTCCAAGGTTGCTCTGGTGTTCTTTAGCTGTGTGTCAGTAGACCTCTGGGGTGGCTCGCTCTGTGTCTTCTCAGGGCAGAGGGCTGAGGCTGGGGGCCCATGGAAGGAGGGCCTGGCACGAGCCCCCATGTTGCTCACACTATACCCTGGAGGGCACCCCACAGCAGTAGCTGGGCTCTGAGCTTCTCCACCCCAGGCCCCAATCATAAGGGACCCTTTACAAGGAATTTATCCCCTAAGACTGCCACTTCCTGTCACCAGTGAAAAAGCTACTAGAGTAACTTCCAGAAAGAGGCACTTTCCCCAATAACTAAAGCATCAGGAGACACCTTCTACAAGACAGTGAGCTGTTTGGCTGGCTCTGTGTGGAAATGGTCCTCCCATGCATGGCATATAATGGCCAGGGTCTCCAAATCTTGAGAAGAGTGTCTGTGCCCCAAATGCGCTGCTAGGTGCATCAATTTCTGAAATAAAGTATCCATCCCTTTGGGTTAAATGTTGCATTTTCATGGAGTGCAGACTTTCCTTGGGAACATCTCAAACCAATTGTGTCAATTCCCACACTTTCTTGGGCAATCGGACCCCTAGGGAGCTTGTTAAAGGGTCAGTACCACGCTGTGCAGACAGACTGATCTGGTAGGTCAGGAAGGCCATGGTTCCCAGTGTTTAATGGGCTCCCCAGGGGTTCTGATGCAGATTTCCAAGGACTCTTTTTGAGATCTGCTCTGCTGGCATTCCTGGTTTAATGGGCCAGGCTACGTATTCTCCCTTCTGTCCCCACCCCATCGGAAGTGTGTAAATGAAGATTTGAAGGCTTTCTGGGGTGAAGAAGTGGTGCAGGTCACCAACATTCCTGGTTAGATCTGTGTACTCACAGATGGGTGTGACTCCTGACAAGCTCTTAGAGGTCAGAGACAAGGTCCCCCAGCTTCTGGTGTTGACGTTCCCCATAACTCCACAGTCACTTCTCTGATCTCAGTTTTCTCACTTGTAAAATAAAGGAGCTAAAAATAAGTTGAAGTCCTGGAGTTAGAATAGAAGTCAGAACTGGATTTGTATTCCAAATGTGTGATTTTGGCAAATTGGAGAACATCTCTGTGCCTGTTTTACCATCTACAAAGTGGTGTATAATGGGTGCTTGACACATAATAAGTGCTCAATCCGTGTTAGCAATTATTTAAATATTAATATCGTTATATCTCGGCCCTTCCAGAGTCCATGGGGAACAGGGAGGGGATGACTCCGGATCCGCCCGCCCCTCCCCCAATAGTTGTGTGACATTTTACTTCACCCCTCTAAACCTCGTTGGCTCACTTGTAAAACCTCGTTGGCTCACTTGTAAAATAGGGACAATTATAGTAACCTTCGCGTAGACTTGTTTTGAGAATTTAGTAAAATAACCCACGGACACACTCAGCGGTCAGCTATTGTTGATGCATGGGCCCAGGAGGTTTTATCTTCTTGGGTGGTAAAGCCAAGCTGTACAGGTTCCGGGTGGGGGCGGGGGCGTCCCAGATGCACCCTTGTCCTCGCCTGTCCCCGCCCCGGAGCCGGCGGATTCGCTTTCGGTTGGGCAGCTGAGTCCCGGAACCGTGATGCCGGAGCTAGCCGTAGATGTCGCTGTCCAGAGTTCCCACCTGTGACCTCCATCTGGTCGGCACCAGGAGGACGTACCCGCCCCCTTACCGCGCTTCCTAAAGCGAGAGAAATGCCCTGGGGAGCAAGATTCGTACGACCCGACGTGGAGACCCAAGTTGTCTTTTTTCGCGCTCACCCAAAATTGAAAGGCGTTGGCATGGCGCAGCCTTAGCCCACCCGGCCCCGCCCCGCTCCAGCCCCGCCTCCAGCCCCGCCTCTCGCGCTGCTCCCTTCCGCCCCAGCTCCGGCTGCCGGGGGAGTAGGCGTGGCCCGAAAGGGCCCTAGCCGCCGCCGCCGCAGCGCCGCGGACGTCACGTAGCGGCGCCTGGGCCGCGCGGATTGAGCTGGCGGAGCAAGTGGTCCGGTCGGCGGTTCCCCGCTCGGGGGCCGGGCCCCGAGCCGGGAACCAAGGCCAGAGCCGGTACCAGAGGAAGGGAGAGGGGCGGGATTCCCTCCGGGGAGGGATCCAGCCTGGCAGGGGGTGGAGTCTTATTCCAGTCTAGTTTCTCTTACCTCGTGCACCGCTTTTCGCTCCCGGCCCTGCGCATCCGGCTGTTCCGCCTGCGGGCCTTTTTGTTCGCACAGCTCTGGCCTTTCCTACTCCCGAGGCATCGAGGGAACTGGCCTGTGAACAGAGGCTGGTCCAGGCGCAGCGTCGGGGGTCGTTCCCAGCTCCCCTGATTCTGTGTCCTGGGGGGTCCTGCCCCGATTCCCCCCAGGTGGAGGCGGGCGGGCCCTGTGGCCTCTGAGCCTGCCTTTCGAACTAGCCCCTACTTCTGTCCCACCCCCTAGGTGGCGGGAAGGATGACTACGCTCACGCGGCAGGACCTCAACTTTGGCCAAGGTAGGGAGGCTGGACCTGCCGACCCGGAGTCGGGGGCGAGGGAGGGCTTGAGCCAGCATACTTCCCTGAGCGCACCGGGTTCTGCCCCTTCGTAGTAGTGGCCGATGTGCTCTGCGAGTTCCTGGAGGTGGCGGTGCATCTAATCCTCTACGTGCGCGAGGTCTACCCGGTGGGCATCTTCCAGAAGCGTAAGAAGTACAACGTGCCTGTCCAGGTGAGACCCACAGCCGGGCTGGGACCACTGAGTCACTCCCTAATCACAGAATGGGTACAGAGTGGATTTTTAAACTCTGTTCTACCTTCAGGCCCAGCCCCTTCATTCTCCAGTGGCCAGGCCTTGCCTCCCAGGACTTGGCAGCGGCTGGTAGCCAGACAGTCTCCCACCCCTCACTGTAGTGGCTCCTTCATTCCTCTCTCAGCTGGGTGTTCCTCTTCAGAAATTAAGGCCAAGGCCTTCCAATTAGACTATTTTAAAAGAAGTCTTGAAGTTGGTCAATGGTTAGTTTGGGGAGGGGGTTTCTGTAAACCTCAGGCACCTTCTCTGCTCTCACCCTAATTGTGGGTTAAAAGGGAAAGGGAGACAAAGCTGTAAGGAGACAAAGCGGCAGGCACCCAGTCTCTAGAAGTGCCTGCCCCTTAAAATGCACTCAGTAAACATTAGAATAAATGAGTGAATACTGGAAGGAGGTGGAAGTTTAAAGGATGTCCAGGGAAGAGGAAAAGATGGACAGTGCCTATTGAGTTCTCACTAGGTGCATAGCTCAATGAATCCTCACTTATTCTTTGAGATCTTTGCAGATAAAGTTTATTGAAGCTCGGAGAATTAATTTGCCTGAGGCCACATGGCTCCTTAGTTCCAGATTCTTAACTTTTGAAAACTGATTAAATATCTGGATCTCTTCTCTGGAAAAATGCCCATATGCCCAAATACATACAATTTAGGGGTTTCTCAGACTCTGAAGCAGCCAAAGGACCAACATTAGGAAACCCTAATACTATGTTGTGCTAATCTTAAGACTGAATTCTTATCTTCTAACTTTTCCCACTCTGAATAAATCAGAGTTCTTAGCCCCATGATGGGAAGTTGGTCTCTTGGGTAGGAAGCCTAGAGAACTGCTGGGCCTCTCTCCAAGGGCAGGCAGGGCCTGGGCTTCTGCAGGGGATGTTGGGTGGTTTCCCCGTCGGTGCAGTGGGCCTCACCAGCCATCACGGCGTTGTGTGCAGATGTCCTGCCACCCGGAGCTGAACCAGTATATCCAGGACACGCTCCACTGTGTCAAGCCACTCCTGGAGAAGGTGAGGGCACCAGGCCTCCCAGTCCGCCTCATCCCCAATATGGGCTGGGGTGATGCTGGGACCATGTAGGGTCCCCATGACTATCACACCCAGAAGCCTGTTTCCTGCACCCTGGAGACCACCCTGGCCCAGGGACAGGAGCCCTGGCTAGTGAATGGTTCTATGAGTGGAGCATGCCCAGGAAGGTTCTGGGTTCTTCTCACACCTGGTCTCTCCCCCTACCCTGAAGTTCTCTCTCAGCTTGGCCCCTCAGGGTTTCCTCCTATTTTGTCCTGTTCTCTGAGATGTTTGGGGACCCCCCCTGGGCCCAGGTAGTCTCTCCCCTCAGCACGTACTACTCATCTGGGAGTGCCTGCTTACACTTCTCAAACGTCTCTCTGGGCTCTCAGGGACCCTTGGCCAAGAGGCCGAGCCGGGCTGAGTGTTCCCTTTCCCGTCCTTCCTTGGGCAGGGTGGTGGTGGTGGGGTGGAGCACCCAGTTTTGGAGTAAGGGATGCCTGTCCTTGCAGAATGATGTGGAGAAAGTGGTGGTCGTAATTTTGGACAAAGAGCACCGCCCAGTGGAGAAATTTGTCTTTGAAATCACCCAGCCTCCACTGCTGTCCATCAGGTGAGCTGCCTCTCTGCTGTCCCCCTGCTAGATGGTGTGTGGTCCCTAAGAATACCCCACCTTCACTCCTTTGAGGCAGCTCCTGAGTACCTTGGAAAAATGCAAGGTGTGTCACCCTAACAGGCAGGCTGCCCAGTGGTCTCTTGGACATCACACAGGTTAGGTGGTGAGCCTCCTGTGTCACACCTGGCAAACCACAGCACTGGTGAATGGCAAGCCCAACCTCATTTTATATATATATATAGATGGAAAAGCTAAGGTCCAGAATAGATGTGACATGAACTACTTAGGGTCACCCAAATGTTGGCAGAGTGAGGACATAATCCAGTGTCTTAACTTCCCAGTCAAGCAGCCTAGTCCATAGTCAATTAGAAGTTGACCTTGGACAGGTATGTTGGCTGGTCAGCTGCTGGCTTCCTGTGGTGAGTTCAGGGCAGTATGGCCTTGGGTCAGGCTTGGGGTCCTGGTTCTCAGGTTAGGTGGGGATATTAGCATGTTATCTAATTACCTTTAGGGGCCCCCTAGACCTCTTTCCCTAATCCTTATTCAATTAGTCTGGATGGGGACTCTGCATTGGTTTTAAACTACCCAGATGATAGGTAGCTGAGCCCTCAGAAGCCAACACTTAGACCGGAGGGGCTCTGGACCCCCAGATCTGTTTCTAGTGTTGACTGCTTGCTGGTGGGAGGGGGCACCAGTGTGATGGGAGACCTTCCTCTTCTCTCCTTCCCAGCTCAGACTCCCTGCTGTGTCATGTGGAGCAGCTGCTCCGAGCCTTCATCTTGAAGATCAGCGTGTGTGATGCTGTCCTGGACCACAACCCCCCAGGTGTGCTTACCTCCTTCCACCTCCTCACTTGGTGTTTCCCTGGCTACCACAGGTTGGTCTGTGTTCTCAAGTTCCTAGTTAGCTGAACCGAGCCTTGTCTCTTCCTTCCTTTTAGACTCCTTTGAAAGTCTGCCTCTTCCAGGAAGCTTCCCTGATTGACTCCACCCTGGCTTCAGTCTCCCTGTTTATTGTCTTAACACTTGGTTTACACTCTGACCTGTGGGGCTGCTGAGCCACCTAGGGCGGTGGGAAGAGACTGTGTCTATTGGCAGGCATGGTGTGGCCCAGTCCTGACCAAACTCTTGCTTCTTCAGGCTGTACTTTCACCGTCTTGGTGCACACAAGGGAAGCTGCCACTCGCAACATGGAGAAGATACAGGTCATAAAGGTGAGATGACACTGGTCCGGGTGGGTTGGCAGGGAGACAACTAGGAGGCTCTGGTAAGCAGACACCATAGCCCGAGCGGGCAGGGGTGCTGTCCATGGCTACCACACACCACGTTGCTTATGACAATGCCTGGCACCCAGTGGTTCTCACCGTGTTAACTATGTGGCCATCTGCCTGCCATTGCTACCCCTGGGCACTAGCACTGAGAGTAGTGGGGTGCAGGCTGGGGCTTTCAGCTCAATGGAGCTGCCCTAGGGAGGAAGGCCCTTGCCCACCAGCTTCAGAATTGGTGCTTGCAGCTTATTAAATTACTTAGATTCACCTGCCCAGGCGGTGGCGCAGTGGATGGAGCATTGGACTGGGATGTAGAGGACCCAGGTTCGAGACCCCGAGGTCACCAGCTTGAGCCCAAGGTCGCTGTCTCAAGCAAGGGGTTATTCGGTCTGCTGAGGGCCCGTGGTCAAGGCACATATGAGAAAGCAATCAATGAACTACTAAGGTGTCGCAACAAAAAACCGATGATTGATGCTTCTCATCTCTCCATTCCTGTCTGTCTGTCCCTGTCTATCCCTCTCTGTTTCTGTAAAAAAAAAAAAAAATTAGATTCCCAGCCCAGCTCTGACCCACACCTTTGGCCTGTCCAAAAAAGGAGCCTGGGAATCTGCACTTCCCTAGTGATTCTGATGCTCCCCAAAGTCTGAGGCCTCCATCTCTGGACGGGGAGGGGAAGCAAAGGAAGAGTAGGCTGGAGTTCAGTCCCCTTCCAGCCCTCACCGTGATCCCCGCCCTAGGACTTCCCCTGGATCCTGGCAGATGAGCAGGATGTCCACATGCATGACCCCCGGCTGATACCGCTAAAAACTATGACGTCGGATATTTTAAAGGTGAGCTGCATGGGGACCAGATATACTTTATTTGGGGTGTGCTGAAGCTTTGTGGACAAGGTTTAGGGAGATTACCAGGGAATGCTTGGTGTAAGGCTACTCCCATCTCCCCATCCCTTAACCCTGGATGTCGCTGTGCAACCCGACCCTTGGCAGAGATCTGCCTGTCGGTCTCATGGGCCCTCCAGATGGGTGCCCCGATGGTCCACCTGACATGGCTGTTTGTTCCTGTCCATTAGATGCAGCTCTACGTGGAAGAACGAGCTCATAAAAGCAGCTGAGGGTGTGCCTGCCTCCCACAGATGCCACAACTGTCAGATTTTGGGGGCCCTCAGCCGAGGGCAGTGCTGCAGGGCCACCCTGATTCCAAGTGCTCTTATTGCCTCTGCGTGGACTGCCCACCTGCCAGCCAGGCTGTTCAGGTCTGGTTGCCTTCATGGAGGAATCCCCCCCAAGGAGGGCAGGAAGGGTGCTGGGATCGTGATTTCTCAGCCTCCTGGGGTTCAGCTGGCCAACACTGTCTGTCTCAAATATTGTGCTGTGAGTTGTTTCAATAAAGGGCCCCAAGGGCTGACCTGGGCTCTTACTAACTAACTGTAGTGGGAGGGACAGGAGCAGCCAAATAGCCTGGGGGGAGGACTGCTTCGCCACTACTGTGCCAGAGACCCCCTAACCCCCACTCCTAGACCCAACCCCAGGCTGGTTTTACTGAAAACGTTTATTATGACAAAATATCAGAGCTTCATGTAAGTTACCACAAACTGGTGGGTTTGCTTAAGGTTAGAACTGGGGCAGAGAGACTTGCTCCCCACGATAGGCTCATCTCTTGCCTGGAGGGGACTTTGGGTGCTCAGCTGGCAGGGTCAAGATGGATAATTGGTTATTAATGACAGATTGTCAGGAGAGCTTATAGAAATGAGGTGGGGTGGGCGAGTCAGCAGCCTCCTCTTCCTGCCTCTGCATGGTCCTGGGTTGAGCTGTGGAGGGCTCTGTGTTCCTGGTCCTCTTAGGGCTGATGACGATGCTGCTGTTGGTGACACGGGGCCCATACCAGCCTGCCCAGTACTGTGTGTCTTTGCCCCCATGCCGGAAGAGGATGTAGCGGACACCTGGAGGGTAATCTGAGAAGGTGTGGGAAACCTGGAGGGAGGAGAGGAGAGGAAGTGACCACTAGGACTGGAGAGCGGATGAGATTGGTGACCACTCAACTGCAGAGAAGGGAGGAGCCTTGTGTGGGAGAGTGGGGGGATTGCGGCCCCTGGGAGGAGTGAGTGGGTGGCCGGCAAGCAGTTGGGACCTCACCTCTGTCCACGTGGCATCGTTCCACTGAGGGATGGTCACAGGTGTGGGCTCGAAGGAGGCCAAGGCGATGTAGTCAGCTGAAACCAGCTGTACTTGGATCTCATAGGTGCAGCCGCAGTCTGCTCTGGCAGCAAACCTAGGGGAGTGTGGGGCTCAGGACTACGCACCCCAAGATGTAGGGGGCCCTGGTGGTAGGCAGGCAAGCAGGCCTACAAGTTGGAGCTCTGAGTCATTTCCTTGTGAGGCCCATGAGGCCCACCTTCTTTGTACCCCCAGGGTAAAGAGTCTATTGCACTGGGCCTCGGTTACTCCCTCTGAGAAAAGAGCAACTGTTGGGTATTTCACCTTAGAAAGCAAAAGGCTCTCTATAGAGATCAAGGCGCAGGTTGTCGGAGCTGTGTCGCCTATAAACGACAGTGGGCCAGCTGTGGACTCAATCGTGGGTCTCAAGGGAAGGCCTGTGTGGTGGGGGCTGGCAGAGTTTCCCCTCTGCTTAGCCCTGCTGTCTCCGTTCCCCACCCCCAACTCCGCACGGCCCTCAAATCCTGTCCCTTCACACTCACGAGTGCTGCCCAGGCTGGAACTGGGGTCCTTCTGTCATGGGCCAAGGCAGAGCCTGGCAGCCTGGCACAGCTCTGCAGGGAAGGAGCCTGAGAAAGCTGTGGGATGAATGGTCACGGGGGGCAGGGCAGGCAGACTTGAAGGCATTTTGGCGTCTGTGAGGTTCAGAAAGGCTATGTCTTGGCTGTGTGATGCTCTAGTGCCTGTTTGTGACAATTCATCTGTAGGCCTCAGTATCCCCATCTGTAAACTGGGATTAATGTCTCCTGCTGACACAGGTTTGTGGGGAGGTAGGGAGGTGCTGTTGGATGAGCAAATGATGGATTTGTCTGCTAGCGGGTTGTAAGTTGGGTTGACCTGGGTTTTGGGCCTGCCCGTGCCCTAGGACAGTGGTTGCCAACCCCTGGGCCGCGGACTGGTACCGGTCCGTGGGCCATTTGGTACCAGTTCGCAGAGAAAATAAATAACTTACATTATTTCCTTTTTTTTTTTTAATTTTTTTTTTTATTTATTCATTTTAGAGAGGAGAGGGAGAGAGAGAGAGAGAGAAGAGAGAGAGAAGGGGGGGAGGAGCTGGAAGCATCAACTCCCATATGTGCCTTGACCAGGCAAGCCCAGGGCTTCAAACCGGCGACCTCAGCATTTCCAGGTCGACGCTTTATCCACTGCGCCACCACAGGTCAGGCCACATTATTTCCGTTTTTTATATTTAAGTCTGAACAATGTTTTATTTTTTTAAAATGACCAGATTCCCTCTGTTATATCGTCTAAGACTCACTCTTGACGCTTGTCTTGGTCACGTGATACATTTATCCGTCCCACCCTAAAGGCCAGTCCGTGAAAATATTTTCTGACATTAAACCGGTCCATGGCCCAAAAAAGGTTGAGGACCACTGCCCTAGGACACTGCTGCGCACAGAAAGGGCACTCGCTCCAGGTGTTCTTAGGAAAAGGGGAGAATAGAATGTGGGAATCGGGCCTCACTCACCAGTCTTTAACCGTAATGTCAGGCCGGTACACATCCATTAGCTCCTCCCAGTAGCCCTCGGCTTTGAGGTCCACCAGCTGCGACTTGAGGCACAAACTGGGGAGCAGAAGGAAAGGCATGCATTCCTAGGTGTGTTCTGTGAGGCCTGGTCCCAGGGAGCTGGTTCAGGGGACCCACCAGTGCCCCCGATCACTGCAGGACAGGTAGTGGCTAGTGCTGACTCTGGTTCCTATGTTGGTGAAGGCCCATGAGAAAATACTCAGTTTGACCCTCTTGTGCCTGGGTGGCATCCCTGTCCACAGGCCCAGTCTCCCAGGGGCCCAAGGAAGTCCTGTTTCTAGGTTAGGGATAGCCTGTAGACACCTGACAGCCTCACTACCCCATGGGTTCCCAGCCTCCTTATATAGATCTCCACGCCCAGTCCCTGAGCTGACTTCTGCCCCAAGAGGCAGAAGCCTCTGAGCTGCTGTTGGAACCACCTCCCTTGAGCTTCGCAGAGGGTCTGATGCAGGCAGGTTTGGGATTTGGCAAAAGGTGTCCTGACCCTCTCCCCCCAAAACAGCCTACTTGCTTCAGTTTGTCTTACTCATAGGATGTGACGAAGTACTTCCTGACTTTGGAGTCAGGAAAACCTGTCCCGTGGTCTCCAGGTAAGCTCTCCACCTTCCATTGGTGACCCCCATTGAAGTCGATTTTCCAGGACGTCATACCCTCTAGGAAAAATAGATCTGAGTAAATGTCATTGTACAGCTCCGTTGGTCCCAGGAGCGACAGATGGAGAGCGCAGGGGCCTGCTTATGCTCAGGTCTCAAGGTGTGCAGCCCACTGTGACTTGGAGGTGCACTCCTCCACACCAGTCCCCACCCTATCCACTCTGATCTGGGACCCTCAACTCCTAACATGAACTGGGGGAAAAAACCAACCTTGCCCCACTTTCATGTTGTTGAGGGTGTCTGGGAAATACTTAAGTTTCAGTTCTCAGAACATTACATTACCAAGGGCCTATGATGGCACATCTGTTCTGAATGGCTAATGTGCATTTGTCCCAATGAATAGCACTTGACAACTGACATTCCTCCAACACCCTAACTATCTAACAGATCTGAGGGGCATGAGGACCATTTACAGGTTTGCTGGTGGGTCACAGGAACCTCTATCGTGAGCAGGAAGGTTAATAAGTGGGAGTATAGGCACCCTCTAGGTTGTTGGCGTTAGTAGCCCCATATTCGTGGAAGGAGTCCCACCAGCTTGGCTCAACAGGTCTGGTCTCCCTCTTCAGACTGAGCTGAGAGGACCTTAGAAGACAGGTGTTTCTCACCACGGCTTTCCAGAACAATCACCAGGGGAACTTTTCCAGATTACTCCCTTGCTCTCACTACAAGGAGCCCACACGTATTTCCCAGGTGCCGAGAGTTCCCCCAGTAGAGAACCAGACAGGTGACACAGAAATTCAGGAGCTGGGCTGCACTGAGTGTGGACCTAAGGAGAGATGTGAGCGAGACTGGACTGGCCATCGCTGGGCTCAGGGCTCGGGGAGGGCAAGGCTGCGGGGGCTCTGCAGGGCTGAGCTGCACTGGCGGCCTGGTTGGGCAGCTTCCGAACGCAACCTGGGTCACGTGGAGAGATGTGAGTGTCTGAAACGCTGACTGTGTGTCTTATGAGATGGACCCGAGGGCCTTCAGCAGGTGGACATTTCTGGATCTATAGGCAAGAAACATGTCTGTCTTAGGGCCTAACATTCCCATCTGTAAAATGGAACTAGCTCTACTTCTTTGGCCAACTCCTGTTATCCATGTGAGGATAAAGAGAAAATAGGCATGAAAGGAATTCTGAGCACACAAACAATGCCTCTTAATCGTTTGCTGCCACAGCCCCAGTAAGGAGCAAGGTGCCTAGTATGTAGTAGGTGTTGAACAAGGAAAAAAAACCTGATGAATACAAGAGAACACGGGCTAAATGGGCCTGAAAATATATGACTGCAGTCACCTCTCCAAATCCTGTTTCTTCATCTGAATACCTGGGATGACGGGAGGGTAATGACACTGTGAAGAGCTCAGGCCCGCACCTGGCACAGAGGAAGCCCTCCATAAAAGTTAGGCAGTGCAGACTGAGCTACAGGGGCAAAATGTTTATTCATTCAACATGCTTCTTGAGCATCTGCTATGTGAAGGTATTGTGGACACTGGATGTAGAGTGGCAAACAAGATCCATTAGACCCCTGGAACTTGAAGTTTGTGGTGGAGAAAAAACACCCAATCAGATAAGGTAATTCTAGGTTATGAAAGGTGCTATGAAGGAACCAAATGGGGGTGACAGAGCAGAGGGAGGGAGGGCTGTTTTTAAATAGACCAGTTCAAGTCTGAACAGAACTCAAGAAGGAGGAGCAACCAAGAGAAGCATGGTACGTGTTAAGTTTTGAGAGCACATTTCAGGTAGTGTGGGCATAGCAAGTGCAAAGGCCCTGAGGTTCTGGAAAGGAAGCAGCCAACCTTCAGCACATGGGTTGCGTAGGAGGTTCCTGCGGAGGCTACATATAAAGTAAAAGATCTTCCAGTCATCCACAGGCTCGTCCCAGTTCTCAGTGACGAAGCCCTCACGCAGGCTTTTGCATTTCCAGAGGGTCACAACATCAATGAGGTCACGCCAGAGGCTGCAGACAGGGCGGCAGTGCAACAGCAGCTGGCGGGCAGGCACGTGTGTGAATACCTCCAACAGGATGTTCTCAGGCAGTTCGTTCATGCTGACCAGGGCCATAGCTGGGGTGGGGGTGGGTGCACACACAGGCCTGTGGGGGGCAAAGGTGGTTATAGCCCTGACCAAGAAGGTGGACTCCTCAGATCCTGAGGGTCTTGGGCCAGGGATTCCCAGTCCTACTTCTGTTATAAAAGAAGAGAGGTTAAGACAAGCATCTGAGCATCCTTCCAGTACACTGCAGGTGCTCAAAATATAGGCTTAATTTTTAAAGAGGCCTTTCTCCCAACCTAGCCAGGTAGCTGTTGGTTAGAGTACTGTCTCCCTACACCAGGGGTCCCCAAACTTTTTACATAGGGGGCCAGTTCACTGTCCCTCAGACCGTTGGAGGGCCGGACTATGAAAAAAACTGAACAAATCCCTGTGCACACTGTACATATTTTAAAGTAAAAACAAAATGGGAACAAATACAATATTTAAAGAACACATAAATTTATATCAACAAACTGACCAGTATTTCAATGGGAACTATGGGCTTGCTTTTGGCTAATGAGATGGTCAATGTACTCCTCTCACTGACCACCAATGAAAGAGGTGCCCCTTCCGGAAGTGCGGTGGGGCCGCATGCCTCCCCCAGGCCGTAGGTTGGGGACCCCTGCCATACACCAAGGTGCAGGTTTGATCTCCAGTCAGGGCACATACAAGAGTCAGCCAATGAATGCATAAGTAAGTGGAACAACAAATTGATATTTCTCTCTCAAATTAATAAATCAAAAAATTTTTTTAAAAAGGCCTTTTCCCCCATTAAATAATTGTAGCCTGATTTGTGGTGGCGCAGTGGATAAAGCACTGATCACAGGTTCCAAAGCCCCAGGCTTGCCCTGTCAAGGCACATATGAGAAGAAATTACTACAAGTTGATGCTTCCTGTTCCTCCCCCCCCACACACACACACTCTCCTCTCTAAAAAAGAACATGTATATTTTAAGTTGGTGAACAGTAAGACTTGGCCGAGGCTACCCTGTTGTCTGCAAGCATTCGTAGTGATACTTTAGTGCTGTGAATTCACTGTTATAAAATCTTTATTGCATCCCAGGACTATATCGAGCAAGACTGCCTGGGTGGTGTGAAAAGGAGGTGATAACTGTCCCTGCCTCAGACGGGCTGGGGCAGTCCAGTTAGTACAAGGAAAGCATTTAGCACTGGACGTCACCACTAACACTGTTATTATTAGACCAAAACCAAAACCAAAACCAAAGTAGTAGTAGCTATCTGACCCCAAGAATGCCTTACTTCCTCTACATCTAAATTGCACAAGGGTTTTGAAGAATTTTCAGTGCCACCATCGCAGTGGCCTGAATCTTGCCCGAGGGTTCCGGTAGTGCAGAACTCTAAACGGATCCCCCACCCCACCCCGCGGGGGTGGGGGAGGAGGGTATATTCTCCGCCCACACCTAGAGGCACTGGTAGGACTTTTCATTTTCTATGGAGACTGGGACAAAGTAGCAGTTGAGCGTCTTCTCTAAGTTCCTGTTCCTGAAAAAACTGAGGGTGGGCCACACTCTGGCTCCTCCTGCCCAGGAAGCAGCATTTTAGCATGGCAGAGAGAAAATAAAATGGTAAGAAAGTCATTTGTACATTGTGCAAAATACTATGATGGATAAACTCGTGAGGCCTCTTCTGACATTTTAGGAGGAACTGTAAACATTTAAAAAATATATACGAAACCTGTGAATTTTTACAACATTGGCGACTTCTAAAAGCACTGTCTACACAAAAGTCACTGGGCTCTGGGACAGGTACGAACAACACCTCACTTGGGCGTCCTGGTCTTTGACTTGAGTCATCTGTTATTACTCCCCCCACCCTGTTTCCGTCCATTGTGGGCCTAGCGTGACACCCGACTGCGCGGTGGTGCTCATGGAGCGCAAACCCTGGGGCATTTGCGGTGGAAACGTCCACGCCAGCCCTAAGGAGTCACCTCGCACTTACTGGGCTTCCCACGTGCGCGGCCCGGAGTCACGCGCTAGCCTTTTCACCCGTAGACCCTCCCAACGACTCCTCAAAGCGCTGTTACCAGGGCCACTTCTCAAAAGCAAAAGCTGAAGGTAGGAAAAGTCCGGCGCCTGTCCCAGGCCCCGCGGCGTGCGAGTGCCGGCAGGTCCCAGTTCGTCCCCCACCTAGGGTGTCGCCCGCGAGGTGTGGCCTGGAGGTCAAGCCTGTTTTGGGGTTGGGGGTCCCACCGGCTCGGCCCAGAGTCGGAGTCAAGGCTGGGTGACGGGGGACCCCGCGCAGCGCGCGACCAGACCCGGGAGACCAGCCCCAGCCCCGCACCCCACCGGAACCCCACCCCACGGTCCCGGGACTCACGATCCGCCCCGCCCTAGACAGCGTCCACGGTGAATGCCCCGGGTCCCCCTGCACCCCGCCTCCCGGCGCTGGTTTTTCAAGCCCCCGCCGGCGCCTGTCGTACCCCTGCCTGTCTTCTCGCTGGGCCGCGTCCTGGGCACAGGACAGGACGCCCTGGCGAGACCCCAGCTTCGCGTCAGTCTGGAGCCTGCGGCCTCCGCCGCGCTGTCCCCTCCGGCCTCGCCCCGCCCAGGGCTCTCGCCTCGCCCCGCCCCGCGCTGGCGTCACGAGCCGCGCTCGGCTCGCCCCCTCGGCACCTGCCGTAGGGGATCACCTCGTGATACTGACGCCGGGTCATCGCTTCCGCCCCGGGAAAAGAAGTCTGGAGTCTTCACGGTCGGGGCCACCGTACGGGAACTCAGGACCTCGTTTCCTAAACCTCAGCCTTTCCTTCCAGGCGGTGGGAGGCTCAGCAACTGGCACCCATCTTTTCCCTTTGCTTTCTCCTGCCACCGGGGAGGCCCCAGGCTCTTCCAACCAAGCCCTTAAGACTCCGCCCCCGCACCGGCCATTCCTCCGACCTCTCAACCGGTTTCTGACTTAACGAAGGGAGGTGGGACCGGTGGGCCCCTCCCTGGAGGGGTGGTTGCTGAATGTGAGTGAGTCGCCTTGGCCGGATTGCTGAGTTGGTTGGAGCATAGTCCTGAAGTGCAGAGGTTGCCAGTTTGGTCCCTGGTCAGGGCGCATACAGGAACAGATCAATGTTCCTGTCTCTCTCTCCCTCCCTCCCTCCCTTTCTCTCTAAAGTCAATAAATAATAATAATAATAATAAACATTAAAAAAGAAGAGAAGAAAGTCAGCCTTAGTCTGGTTCCTACCTCCCCTGGGGCTGGACCAAGGGCCAGCTTCATTTTACTCAAAAGTTAAAGCTTCTTTGCATTTTTGCCAGGATTAAATTAATTACTTCTTTCTTCATTCTGTGGTAGGCCGTGAGACACGAGCAGAGCAAGAACCACAGGCCAGGCACTGAAGGTCACCAGGGTGGGAAGCCCTGGGTGCCTAGTAATGAGCAAAACTGGGAAAACAAGGACCTTACCCCCAGGGTGACCTTTCCTCCACTATGTTGCTGGTCATGCAGCTTAGACCCTCTGATTTCATATTGCTGGTCATGTGGTTCGGACCCTTCCCTGACCTTTCCTCCCATGGCATGTTTCTAGTCCTGCGGGTTAGACTTCCCTTAGCAGGGGAGTGAACAAGGGGGCAGGAGATGATGATACCTTAAAGATTAAGCCCCCAGAGCAATGAGGTTCTGACCTGTCTCAAGTACACCTAGTCCTCAATTGTGTTTCAGCTCCAAACCCAGAAAAGCAGCAAAACCAGACAAGCGAGGACAGAGCTGACCTCAGGACCAACTGCATTGACTAATTACCCCTGTTTTCTGGCCCTGACAAATCAGTGGAGACCACAACCCTGAAAGGAGGCACCTGGAGAGCTGATGAATATTTGATTGAGATCCTCCCCTGGAACCTACCCTAAGATCACTCTTAAAAGCCCTTAGCATGAAGGGATGAAGAACCCAGTGTGAAGTGTGCTCTCTCCCTGGGGAGCACACCCGAGCCTCCCCTCCCCATCTTGCCCTGCCCCCATGAATTTTCCTCGCCTCTCTCTTTCTCCTAAGCTCTAAAGCAGTGGTTTTTAACCACTGATCTGCCAGCAGTTTTGTGCCGGTCCGTGAAAGAGTTAACCACCTGCTAATGTATGAAGATTATACAGTCTATAATTTTTGGGTATATGATTAACCAGCACGAAATTTCTGGTGGACTGGCGATTGAAAACCACTGCTCGAAAGGATCTCATGAGACTCGCAACAAGGGGAGCAGCGGGCGGCAGCAGCTCATGCCAGGCTAACCCCCTGAACCTGTCTCCAAGGACCCCCTTTTCTCTGACTTCCCAGTGATCCAAAGCAGCCTGCCTAGGCCCATTTCTTTCTTGCCTGTAACATATCTAGAAAACCAAAGCAGGACCGCCAAGGCTCCTTCTTCTGCTTCTTTAATCCTAGGCTCCTTCCTTGTTTCATGTCCCAAGCTCTGTAACTGATTGAGGCACTCATTCTCACAAGCGAGTGGCCCGCCCAGACCTTTCTGAGCGTGTTCCTGCAGGGCCAATAAATCCTTGCTTTACTTGCTGCACTTTGTCTCCTGACTGAATTCTTTCTCTCAAGAACACAAGCATTGAGAGCTTGTCATTTCCCTGGTAACAATTCTACAAACAGTTATCAAGCACCTGGTACTTCAGGGAACCACAAAATGTTGTGCATACTTTGCACTGCCCAGGGGTGCCTAACCAGATCACATGAAGTCGTTAGGGCTGTATCTCCTCCAGAGAAGGGTGTCAGCTGCCAACTTGTCATATAGGTAGTGAGTGGTGGTCCCTGCCCTAAGGCCCTAATCTAGCTCATTGGTTTTTGGGGTTTCTTTTTGTGTGTGTGACACAGAGAAAGAGACAGAGGGATAGACAGGGATGGACAGACAGGAGAGGAGAGATGAGAAGCATCAATTCTTTATTGTGGTATCTTAGTTGTTCATTGATTGCTTTCTCATATATGCCTTGGTGGGGGTGAGGGGGGGCTACAGCAGAGCAAGTGACCCCTTGCTCAAGCCAGAGACCTTGGGTCAAGCCAGCAACGTTTGGGGTCAAGCCAGGGACCATGGGGTCATGTCTATGATCTCATGCTAAATCCAGTAACACAGTGCTCAAGCTGGTGAGCCCACACTCAAGCCAGGGACCTCGGAGTTTTGAACCTGCGTCCTCTGCATCCCACTCTCATGCTCTATCCACTGCGCCACCACCTGGCCAGGATAGCTCATTGTTGAGTGAGATAATTACATTTAACAGTATTTATTGTGTACATACAATGTGCGAGGCACCATTCTAAATGCCTTGGCTTCATCTAATGTCAGTAAAGCTCTTGGCAGAGTAAGGGAAACACCAGTAAGCAGTACCTGAGATGTCACTGCTGACCCAGCATGAGGTGTATGTAGGGGCTGCCAGGAGATATCCACACAGCCCACCCCCAGGCTTGCAGCCAGGCCTCAGAGGAAGAAGGTAGCAATGCTGATGACTGCTGGGACAAGGTGTTTGCAGTTCATCAAGGGGTCTGTCCCATGACCCTGGCTCTGTGATGGGCTGGCTCCTAAAATGTCAACCCCTCTCTGTACTTTGTACAGAAGCCACACATGTTGCCACTTCTGCAGGTCTGGGGCTTCCCATGAGGTTTGCCCTTCTTCCCACCTCCCCAATCCAGAAACCACAGGGCACAAGTTGGGCTGGGAAACCTTTTATTTGGCTGCATGCAGCAGGGGCAGGATCAGAGCACTGCTGTCCCTTCAGCAGAGGAAGAGGCATAGGGCGGGGTGGGGGGATGTCCTGTGAATGGCAGTTCCAAGGGTGGGGTGTGGGCTTGGAATGCTCTCCAAGCCCCAGGGAGCCTGGTCTAGGCGTGGAGGTGGACAGGTCGTCCTTGAAAACCCCCAGCCCACTCATCCTAAGCCACACATTCTAGCTTTCAGAATCAGAGCCCAATTCTGCACCACCTGCCCTGGGTCACCACACACAGGATTCCGGAGGTCTTCTGAAGAGCCCCACCCCCATCTGGCTTCTGGGGCTTCATTGACGGTGAGGACAGTCCCGACCTGGCATGGACTCCAGCCTCCCTTACCCCAGGCCTGCCCATCTCAGATAAGGCCTGAGCCCCTGGGCCACACCACCTCTCTGAGCAGGTGGGCTGAGAAAGCTTGAGAGTAGCAGAGAATGGGACAGAAGACCGGAGAATAAAGCCCTCTGTCCACTCCCAGATCTGTCTGAGCTATCTAGTCACCTCTCAGCATCTGCATGATCCAAGGCAGCCACAGGTTTGCCAGAGGTCCTCCACACTGTCCCTGCTCCAAGGACCCCCCAAAAGAGACAGGGAGAAAGGCCCAGGAGGGGAAGGTGGAAACACAGACCTAGGTTGCCATCTGAGCTTGGAGATGCACCCTCAGAGGAGTCTGGGGAAGAAGTCGTGGGGACGGGGGACATCCTGTACGTCCCTAACCTCAGGGGCCCCATCTCTTAAAGGTGTCCACAAGCCTCCCCATCACCATTCAGGCCAAGCCCTCAGGTGAGCTGGCTGTCCACTACATGTGATGGCTGCTCAAATGAGGAGGGCCACAAAGAAGAGGCAACTGGAGGGCAAGGACGAACTAGGAAGTCTAGGGGAGCCCAGCCCAACACCCCTTCCCAAGCCCAGCCTTCCTCTGACAACAGTTTACCAGTTAGGGTTCTACGGATGGGGGTTTGGGGGCGTCAGGGCAGCGGGGGGCCCGATGGTGATGCTGCTGTTGGTGACCCTTGGGCCATACCAGCCAGCCCAGTAGTGAGTGTCCACGCCACCGTGCTGGAACCAGATGTAGCGGACGCCGGGTGGGTAGTTGGAGAATGTGTGGGAGACCTGGGAGAGGGGTCAGGCAGAGGGAGGGAGAGAGGTCAGGGCAGCTGACCCCGAGGGTGGCACTGTCCAAGGGGCCGGGGACAAGGAAGGGGCTGCTGTCTTCGTGTTAAACTGGGAGTCAGCAGAACTGAGTTCTAGTTCTTACTCTGTGATGTTGGGCAGATGACTGCCCCTCTCTGTCCCCTAGTGTCGTCCTCTGTAAACTGAGGTGGAACCTGGAGGGTCCACTCTACAGGATTATTATCTAAGTGCAGTGCAGAGCAACTGAAGAAAAATTTGAAAGCTGCCAAAGGATGTGCAATGTACTCATCACTGGGCACATAAAGCTATTTAAATGGAAATTAATTAAAGTTAGATAAAATTAAAAATCCAGTTCCTCAATCACACTAGGAACTGGCTCTTACTGTGTTCGACAGTCACATGTGGCTATTGGTGACCATACCGGACAGTGCAGACAGACCATTTCTATTATTGCTGAAAGTTCTATTAGACAGGACTAGTCTAGATCAAGAGTTGGCTAAACTATGGCTTAGCTCCCCCGCTGCTTATTTTTGTAAATAAAGTTTTATTAGAACACAGGCATGTCCACTTGTTAAACTGCTTTCGCGACACAATGGCAGAGCTGAAGAGTTGAGTAGTTGCGACAGACACAGCACGGCCTGCAAAGCCTATAGATGTTTTTATCTAGTTTTTTTAAGAAAACGTTTGCTGGCCCCTGGTCTAGACAATAGTAACAACCAATATTAGTCATTAATAACAGTCAACCTGGAACATGGCTTTCCCGGCATCATTGCACTGACATCCTTCAGAGCTCAGAGTAGCCAAAGCCCAGGTGAGAAGCAGCAGAGCTGGGATTTGAACCAAGGCCTGTCAGGCTATCATCTCAGCCTTGGGCAGTGTACCCCCTGCTCCCTTCCTGGCCCACATACCTCCCTCCACTTGGCATCACTCTTCTGCTGGATCATTGCTGGGTCTGGCTGGAAGGTCCCCAGAGGCGCATGTGCAGATGACAGGAGCTGAACACACAGCTGGTACTTGGACCCGCAGTCTGGCCTTGCTGCGAACCTGCAGGCAGAGGGAAGGCCCATTAGGGCCTTCGAGATGGGGGGCAGGGTGGGGCGGGGAGCCTGAGCGGCAGGCCCCCCCAGACACTCACCAGTCCTTGACCTTGATGTCCGGTCGTGTGGTGTCCATCAGCTCCTCCCAATACCCTTCGGCCTTGAGGTCCACCACCTGGGACTTGAGGCAGGTGCTGGGGGTGGACGGAGGGTGGGAGGCGCTGGGACTCACCACTAGGGCACTGGAAGGCTAGGACTGCCCTCCCAGAGCAGGAGAGACCCCAGGGTGCAGTGACTTGGGCTTTCCTCCCACCTGAGACCCCCTGACCTTGGATCTTACTAATAAGAAGTCACGAAGTATTTCTTGACCTGGTCATTGGGGAATTCCTTCCTCTGGTCTCCAGAGAGATCTTCCACCTTCCACTCATCACCTCCATTCACGTCCAGGCTCCAGAACTCAAATCCCTCTGGCAGGAAAACACAGTTCACATCAAAGGGAGGTCCCCCAGTGGTCACCTCTCCCAAGGGCTCCTTCCTCCTGCTTCTTCTCCCAGGATAACAGCAGTTGCCCTCAAGCCCTGTGCTGTGGGGCACTGCACATCAATAGTGTGTGCCTCTGGGGCTAGTCCTACCCCTACCAATACTGGGCTGTGTGACCTTAGGCAAGTTGCTTTCCCTCTCTGAGCCTTGATTTTGTCCTCTAGAAACTGGAGTCAAGAATAGGAACTAGCAAACTTTCTGTAAAAGGCCAAAATATTTTTGGTTTTGTGAGCTATAGACTGTTTCTATTACATAGTTTTTTTTGTTTTTTTTTAAAGAACCCTTAAAGCCCTGGCCGGTTGGCTCAGTGGTAGAGTGTCGGCCTGGCATGCAGAAGTCCTAGGTTCGATTCCCAGCCAGGGTACACAGGAGAAGCGCCCATCTGCTTCTCCACCCCTCCCCCTCTCCTTCCTCTCTGTCTTTCTCTTCCTCTCCCGCAGCCGAGGCTCCATTGGAGCAAAGATGGCCCAGACGCTGGGGATGGCTCCTTGGCCTCTGCCCCAGGTGCTAGAGTGGCTCTGGTCGCAACAGAGCGATGCCCCGGAGGGGCAGAGCATCACCCACTGGTGTGCAGAGCGTCGCCCCCTGGTGGGCGTGCCGGGTGGATCCCGGTCGGGCGCATGCAGGAGTCTGTCTGACTGTCTCTCCCCTTTTCCAGCTTCAGAAAAATACAAAAAAAAAAACACCCCAAAAAACTAGCTTAATATTTTTCTAAGCTCTTTTATTACAGAAGGTTAAGATATTCCTAGACATTTTAATCCAAAAAAAAAAAAAAGAACCCTTAAAAACTGTAAAAATTATTCTTAGCCCCTGGGCCAGATTTGGCTCATGGACCATAGTGTGCTAACTGCTGGTCAAGAACATAGCTGTTGTGGAGTCAAATGAGGTAGGCATCTGAAAGCTCTGGAGAGCTTGGAGTTGTTTTATCATCATTTTGCTCCAGAATCGGGACACATAACAGAGAATGAGGCTCCCATCCTACCCCATCCCAGTGTCTAGCTGATGAGTTGGAACATAGCAAGACTGCAGAAGTCTTGTTTTACCTGTTGTTGAAATGTACTGGACAAAAGACTGGATCTCTCATTCTTCCATAGGCAAAGCCCCCTTCAACTTCTGGGATGGTTCTATTACGCCTAGCCCTGGAGACTGGGAACTACGCCAACAAAACATGGCTGACTCCCCGGTCTTGTGTCTGGGGGCATATTAGTCCTAAATAGCTATAGAAAAGGTATCTATCTTTTTTTAAAATTTATTTTATTTTATTTTTATTTATTTATTCATTTTTTTTTTTTTTAGAGAGGAGAAGGAGAGACAGAGAGAGAGAAGGGGGGAGGAGCTGGAAGCATCAATTCCCATATGTGCCTTGACCAGGCAAGCCCAGGGTTTCGAACCGGCGACCTCAGCATTTCCAGGTCATTTTATCCACTGCGCCACCACAGGTCAGGCTTTTTTTTTTTTTTTACAGAGACAGAGAGAGAGAGTCAGAGAGAGGGATAGACAGACAGGAATGGAGAGAGATGAGAAGCATCAATCATCAGTTTTTCATTGCGACACCTTATTTGTTCATTGATGCTTTCTCATATGTGCCTTGACCATGGGGCTACAGCAGACCGAGTAACCCCTTGCTCAAGCCAGTGACCTTGGGTCCAAGCTGGTGAGCCTTGCTCAAACCAGATGAGCCTGCGCTCAAGCTGGTGACCTCGGGATCTTGAACCTGGGTCCTTTGCATCCCAGCCCGACGCTCTATCCACTGTGCCACCGCCTGGTTAGGTGAAAAGGTATCTATTTTAAGGATAGAATAAGAAATGCCACCCTTGGCCTCAGCTTGCTCATCTGAAAAATGGGTACCAGTACCTACCTTTTAGGGCTATTGTGAGAGGATCAAAGACTTAAACCATTCAAAGTACCTAGTTCATTGTAAGTGCTTAATACATGTTAGCTGGTATCCTGACAGTATGTGTACTGGGGACCCACTCTGCACCCCACCTTCAGCACACGGGTTGTGCAGGAGGTTCCTGTGGAGACTCCGTAGGAAGTAGAAGATCTTCCAGTCAGCCACAGGCTGGTCCCAGTCCTCGGAGATGAAGCCCTCACGCAGGCATTTTCGTTTCCAGACGGTGACGAGGTCTATGAGGTCGCGCCAGAGGCTGCAGACTGGGCGGCAGCGCAGCAGCAGCTGGCGGGCTGGCACGTGCGTGAACAGCTCCAGCAGGATGTTCTCAGGCAGCTCGTTGATGTTCCCCACCGCCATGGCTCCTGGCTTCCGGATGCTCGGCTGTGGTAAACGGAAAAGCTAGGCTACAGACCAAGGCCTTTCCCCGGACCTGGTATTTGCAGCACTGCACGGTGCTGGTGGTTCCCATCTCAGGCCTGCCATTGGTTGTCTCAGGAAAGTCACTGCGCCTCTTTGAGCCTCAGTGTCCTCGTTGGAGCCAGGAACAGCACTTACCTCCTGGGGAGGCTTCAAGGAGCCTGTGACACAGCAGAAGCTCAGTCAAGGTGAGCTCTGATTTTTATTTTATATATTTTTACTGGCATCTCACATCAGCCTCTGAAGGAAGCTAAGGAGGTCCGCGGAGAGGTGCCTGGATCTGCCCACAGTCACACAGACAGGAGCCCGAGCCTTCTCTGATTCTAGAATCAGCCTGTTTCAATAGGCCAGTGTTTAGAATGGAACGCGCAGCCTCGCAAAGCATTTTAGCCTATCCGGTGCCTTGTCCCATCTCTCTCCCATCCTCGGAGAGGGGGACCCGATGTTGAGGACAGGGATGATTATGGTTGTCAATGGAGGTCCAAAGGGCTCAAGTGACTTTCTCAAGACCTCAGTGGAAATTATCTGCCCAGCTGGGACTGGAGAAGGGGTGAGCGATGGAAAAGCCTTTCCTAGACCCCCCCGGCCCTATTCCCGTGGCTGGGCTCCAGCTCCAGGTCCCCTCGTGCATCTTCAAATCCCTGTTCCGCGTTGTGACTTTAAAATGTCCCCCAAAGTCGGGGCTCGGGCCCCTACGTAACTAGGGAGCCCCAGCCCGGGTTTCCGTCCGCAGGGTCGCTGGAGGCTGCGCAGCGCAGTCACCACGGCCTGGGACCTGTCGGCGCGGGGCCTAGCTCACGTACCGCGGCGGGACCAGACACCGCCGAGCCCCCCGCCAGGTCCCCGCCCGCCGGCCCGCCCGCCCGCGTCCCCGCTGCGGCGCTCCCTGCTCCCACTCCTGCCGATCACCTGCACTCGGCAGCCGATGCGATATCCCGCTCGGTCGCGGGAGCTACGCCTGCCGCCGCCTGCAGTCGCGGGTGGACGCGGCCGGGTCCTCGCTCTCCTAGCCCCGCCCCGGCCCCGCCTCCACTGTCCGCTCCCCTCCCTTCACGGAGCTGCCCCGGGGTGCGCGGGGGGGACTGGGACGCGCCCCCCACCGCGAAGTAGGAAAATTACCCCGGGAGGGGGGTTCCGGGAGGAGCCTCTGCCCCTCCCCTTTGCCTGGGCCGCGCGCCCCGCACCCTCCGCATAACCCAGACTCTCCCTGCCCCCTCGCCGCCTCCTCCCAGCAGCCACCCCAGGAGGCAGCTGGGAAAAGGCTCAGATAGGACCCCCCATTCAAAAACAAAAACAAACAAACAACAAAACACCCAACTCCTGACCTTTCCGGGCCTCCTGGATCAGCGGAGAAACCTGCAGCCTCAGGCCTCCGCCGGCAGACCGCCCAGGACTGCGGGGTGTCCTGGCTCTGGGCCAAAGGCGGGGCGGGGGCGGAGGCGGGGGCCTTTAAGAGTCGCGGCGGGCGGGACCCGACCCAGACGGGGGCAGCACCTAGACTAGCCAGCGCCGCGGGACTCGGGCAGCCTCGCAGCGCTCCGGTTCCTCCTCCTCCTCTCGCGATCGCCTTCAGCAGCGATGGACGGAGACGGTGACCCAGGTAGCCGCCGCAGTCCTGACCCACTCGCTCAGCCTGAGAGGGGAGACCAGGGCAGGCGGGCGAGTACTACAGAGAGGGGGGACCCCCGAAACCCAGCGCCGCCAACTTTCACCTAAGCAAAGTCCTTGAGACATTCTCAAAAGAGCACAGTCCTCTGTCTGGTATCTTGGTCTGGAGGGACGCCTCAAGAATGGCAGGGAGGGAGGGAGGACTCCGTGGGTCCCATTTACCCAGGAGGTAGCATAGGAGTAATCCCACGTTCCCACCTCCTAGCTTTCTGAAGGTTTATTGGGCTGGAGTCTAGGAGGCACCTGGGATGGAGGAGGCTGCAAGCCCTTTTCTTCCATAAACTTCTTCCATTTGCCAGCTCTTGCCTAAGCTGCCCAAATCACCATGGATTTCTTGGGGGCTACTGGCCTTTCCTCACCCCATCCCAGCCTTCCTCCTGGGTTCCCTTGTCTGGAGGGGCCACCCTTCATCTGGGTGACCCCATGCCCAGTGGAGATCAGGCCAGTGGTCAGGGAGGGTTGGGGCACCAGATCTCACAGATGCTCAGGGCCCTCTGAGACTGCCCAGTCATCTTGTCTGGCACAGAGACCCCCTCCCCACCCTTTGAGCTGGCTTGGCCTGTGGGGGTTGCCAGCTGAGTCAGGATGGGAACAAGTCTTGCCTACAGACTCCCCCATCCAGCCCTCAGCAGGCTCATCTCAGAGTGGGCGCTGCTTTGGGGAGGCGATGGGAAACAGACTGATGCATGCTCCAGTAGTAAAGCCCCCTTCTCCCAGCCCTGAACACCCCAGCCCCTTCAGTCCCCACTCCCAATCCTCTGTGGCCCCCTTGCCACACCTTTTATAGGGCCCCAGAATGGGCTCCTGCTTTTTCTCAGGGCCCAGCTATTCCCTGGACTCCAGGGCCCAATCCAGGTGAGTGAATCAGCCTTCGGAGGCAGCTTCCAGGGCCAGATAACTTTCCGACAGCAACAATGTGGGGAGTTGTGTGTGCTTGAGCGGGGGGTGGGGGGACCTGTAATCAGATCTGGGGCCTCAAATGCCAGGCCTGGGGCCAGAAGAGGGGACTGGGTGAGGTGCACCTTTCGGGGAGCATCAGGTGTCCACCAGGGCCAGGGCAGGGCGGGGGGAGGGGTGGAGAGGTGAGGACACTGGGCCCTGCTCCCCAGGGAGCTGTGGGCAGAAGGATGGGCAGGTGATATGGCTTCAGGGCCTGGCATTTTTCTCTCTGACTTCCCACTATTCTGCAACGTGACTTGGGAGAAGCCAGGAAGCATCTCTGGGCCTCAGTTTCCTCTTTGCCAAAAGGGAGAGGGTAAATAAAGCCCCATGTCATCTAGACTTGTGGCAAAAAAAAAAGTTAATAATGAAGGGGACGTGTTGTGCGGAATAAGATGGACTACATAAGATCTACTGAGGACACACTGTGTACTGTGGGCTCTGAAGAGGTAAACCCACATGCAACAATCAAGGATCTGACTGTGTGGGGAGAGGGAGAAAATGCTCATGTGAGGAGGTAAAGGGATGGCAGGCTGGGGTCCTGGCAATGACCAGACTTGGGTCCAGGTTCTGCCTGTTCCTTCCCCCAGTTCCTGGCCTATTTCCACCACCACCTTGGCTTTCCAGGGTTCAGCCCTTAGGACCCCCCCATCCGATGTCTGAGCACTGTGGCCTTCCCCATCTCCCAGAGTGGCCTGATCTCCTCCCTATACCCTCTCCCTTCTCCAGAGACACTGGGCACTTGGTATTTACTTAAGACTTGGATGGCCTAACTGAGGCCAGCTGGGATCCAGAAGACGGTCCAGCCCACAGTTCTGGACGCTTGTCCACCTCCTTACAATTTAGAATGCCCTTGCCCCTCCACAGGGGATTTGAACATTAGCGCTGTTTGAATGGCCTGGCACCAGGATTACTTCCATTTTAGAGATGAGGAAACTGAGGGCCATGAGTGGAAAAAAACCCCAAATCCTTCCTTTTCCAAGTACTGCCCTGTTTGACAAACACAGTCTCTCTTAATGAGCCCCTCTCCCCCATTCCCAAGTCAGACCCCTCTTCCCTTCCCCTCAGGCCTCAGATCCCCGTGGGCCCTTCCCTAATACTAGCAGTGTGACCTTTGGCAATTCAGTTCACATCACTGAGCCTGAGCATTTTCACCTGCAGAATCAAAATCATCACAGTGCTTCCTAATTCAATGAATTCTTTATTGATGTGTGATGGTTATAGGTGGCTCTGGGGTCAGGCTGCCTGGGTTCAAATCTAGGCTCCAAGCACTCATTTGCTGTGTGAGCCTCAGCTGTTTCACGTCTCTGTGCCTCAGTTTCCTCACTAATGAAATAGGGATGATCACAGGAAATACCTTGAAGACATGCTGTGAGGTTTTAGAGAGTAAATGAAATGAAAATGCTCAGAACAGGCTTATACTCACTAAGTGCTCCCAAAACATTAGCTGTTGACAGTGTGGCGGATGCCAGGCACTGAGGATGAAGTAGTGTTTCCCAGACCTCGTCCCTGCCTTCATGCCCTCAGTCTAGTCCCAAGAAAGGTGTTTTATAAACCATCACACACTTGGACAAACCTGGGAAGGACTGAAACTTCTGGTGCTGAGAGGATGTAACTGGGAAATCCAGGAGGGCTTCCATGAGGAGGTGATTGGAGCAGGGATCTTAGAGGGTGGTTGGAAGGATTAAAGAAGTTCATATGTGAAACATAAGGCATTCCTGTTAATAATATTATCAGTTGCTTTTATCTGCTCAGGTATGGGGTGTACTGGCCCTTCAGGGAAACTGAGGCCTGTGAGGCCGCTCTTTGGACTTGGGGCTGGTCTGTGGCCCTGGTCCCCTTTGGGTGTCTTCCACTGGGCACCAGTTTCTGGTCACAATCTCTGGTCCCAGCTGCTGGGTTGGGGGTTGGCTACCTGACACACTGGGGTTCTGGGAAGTGTAGGAAGACTTTCTGTCTGGCGGGAGTCACCACCCGTCCACCTCTTCACCCCCGCAGAGAGCGTGGGCCAGCCCGAGGAGGCAAGCCCCGAGGAGCAGCAGGAGGAGGCGTGCGCGGAGGAGGCGAGCGCTGGGGAAGAGGAGGATGAGGCGGCGTATCTGGACGAGCTGCCGGAGCCCCTGCTGCTGCGTGTGCTGGCGGAGCTGCCGGCCGCAGAGCTCGTGCAAGCCTGCCGCCTGGTGTGTCTGCGCTGGAAGGAGCTGGTGGACGGCGCCCCCCTGTGGCTGCTCAAGTGCCAGCAGGAGGGGTTGGTGCCGGAGGGCGGCTCCGAGGACGAACGCGACCACTGGCAGCAGTTCTATTTCCTGAGCAAGAGGCGGCGCAACTTGCTGCGCAACCCGTGTGGGGAAGGTGAGGGTCAGGCCCTATTACCCCCATGGCTGGAGGGGCTCAGCTGCCCCCTCTGGAAAATGGGCCATACACAATACCAGCCTGCTTTGAGGGTTAAAGGAGATACAGCGCTTGGCACAATGCCCAGCACAGAATAGCCCCAGTAAACACTGTAGTATTATCTCCCTGTCCTCCCGTTCCCTGGGGGGTCTGTTTCCCAGATCCGTTTACCCTCCATGAGCTGGGGCAGGACAAACCCTGTAGGACCTTCCCAGGAGGGAGATGGAGTCTGGGGCAACAGGGAGTGCCTGCTATTCAACCCCACCATCATCTCCCAACCAACATCATTAAAGTAGGGGTGGGCCCAGCACCCGACTACAGGGACAAGAGTCAGCGCTGCCACACCTCAGCAAGGACTGGGTGACTAGGATGGGGCTGTCCTGTTACTACAGAGGACTTGGAGGGCTGGAGTGATGTGGAGCATGGCGGGGACGGCTGGAGGGTGGAGGAGCTGCCCGGAGACTGTGGAACGGAATTCCCCCACGATGAGAGCGTCAAGAAGTTCTTTGCCTCCTCCTTTGAGTAAGGAGAAGGGGGGTGCGTGGGAAGGGGAGAGGGGGCCACCACTCCTTCCTAACTCACTTCCCTCAGGTGGTGTCGCAAAGCACAGGTCATTGACCTGAAGGCTGAGGGCTACTGGGAGGAACTGCTGGACACCACTCAGCCGGCCATCGTGGTGAAGGACTGGTGAGCGGTCCCGCGGGGAGGGGGGAGATGGAGTGGGTGGGGAACAAAGCCACTACTCTCCCTCAGGGGCCACTGCCTCCTCACTCTAGTGGTTGTGGCCACGTGGGCCGGATCTCCTGGAGAAGGTGAAATCCACCTATTCTCCTCAGTTTAAATGTTGGCAAAAGATATTTTTGGGTTTTAATCTGTCGACAGTCCAAACAAAACATGTATTTGTGGGCTAGCTTTGGGCCCAACGTTGGGTCTGGCCCACCTAGGTTTTAGTTCTTGGGTTTGGACTTTGGTCAAGTCACCTTCTCTTTGGCCTCAGTTTCCTTCTCTGTAAAATGAGGAGAGGGGCAGGAGGGTCAACAGACAGGCAGGGTTACCTTCTGTAGAAGGCCAGGCTCACCAGCTGAGGCCTGCCCCCCCCCCCCTCGCTCCCTCTCTGGGGCAGGTACTCGGGTCGCAATGACGCGGGCTGCCTGTATGAGCTCACGGTGAAGCTGCTGTCGGAGCACGAAGACGTGCTGGCCGAGTTCAACAGCGGGCAGGTGGCAGTGCCGCAAATCAGCGACAACGGTGGCTGGATCGAGGTGAGCTTGGAGGCGTAGCGGCGAAGCCAAACCAGAATGTGATAGGCGGGGCTTGTGGAAACCCCGCCCCGCGGCGGGCGGGGCTGGAAGGGCCGACAGGTGTGAATGAAGGCCCCGGGGCTGAGAAATCCGGTGGGGCTAGAGGCGGGCCAGTGCGCCGGGTAGGGCGGCCAGGGGAGGCCTCCGGGCCCGGACCCTGACCCTGACCCTGACTCTGACCCTGACCCTTCTCCTCAACCCCCAGATCTCCCACACTTTCACCGACTACGGGCCCGGCGTTCGCTTTGTCCGCTTCGAGCACGGTGGGCAGGACTCCGTCTACTGGAAGGGCTGGTTCGGGGCCCGGGTGACCAACAGCAGCGTGTGGGTGGAGCCCTGAGGGATCCCTCCCGTAGCTCCCCCTTGCTGCCCTGGAGGGGCAGAGGCCTGGGGTAGAGAGGCCTTAGTGGTAGCACCCTCCCCTTCACCACCCCACGCACACCTCTCCTGCCCTTTACTCCAAGCCCAGCCCCCACACAGGTAGAGAAGGGTTTTGTTGGCATATTATTTGCACCTGAAAGATAAGACGGTTGAAAGAGGCTTGGGCCTGGACTGGGCGCGCCGCTGAACCCCCCACCCCTAGCACAGTGCCAGCCACAAAATGGACGTTCAATAAATATGATTTGTTCAAGGAAGAAATGGATGAACAAATGGATGAATGAACTTTGCATCCTTCCCTGTCTCCTGTCTCCTGTCTCCTGAGGGCCCCTGGCTCAGCCTGGAAAAATACTTGGTGGGGCTCCAACTGCTTTGGTTTCCAGGGCCCATTGGGCTGATGAAGAGCCAGCCAGGCCAGGGCTGGCGGACAAAGGCTGGGATTGTGAGGCCGAGGAGTGGGGAGCTGGGCCTGGCGCCTGACTGATACCCAAGCTGCCCAGAGGCCAGATTGGGGGAGGGGGACACTCTGTGTGGGGGGCCACCCTCCAGGCCTTTCTTGCTCCCCACTCTCATTCCTTTCTGAAGGCAGGATGGTGGGGATGGCAACACCTCATCTAGGGTACAGATTCTCCTGGGCCCAGGGATGCATGCAGGTGACCTGGCTTGGGGGATGGGAAGGTGGGGGTAAGGCGGCACAGAAAAGGTCAGCTTAGTGTCCCCTCTTCAGTTGATGCCCACTTCATGCTGTCCTCCCTGGCTTGCTATAGAATGGGACAGGAGTCATTAGCATCTGGTCTCACTGGTCATTTTCTAAGCCCTGCCCAGATGCTGGCCCCTGGCACTGGCTTGAGGGGAAAGGAGGAGGGAAGGGTATGTGGCCAGGCACTCTCTTTCTGGCCTCCCCAGTGGCTCTGAAACCTGGCCCCTCCCAGGACTCTTGGCTGCTGGTCCTGGGCAGTGGAGAGTTCTGAAACATCCGCTCTCTCCCATGAGGTGACCAAAAAGTCCTCATGACCCTCCAAGCTTTCCTTTGACTCTGAGCCCTGACGCCACCTGTAGTGGGCAGGTGGGATCCCAGAGTTTAAGCTGGGGCCTGCCTGCACTATTCATTGGTTGATTCATTTACTCATTCCTTCACTCATGATTCTTGAAGTCCCCACAATGGGCCAGACCCTGTACAGGTCCCTGAAGTGACAGGGGTGAACAAGAGACTCCTTGCCCCAGGAAGAGTCATCATCCTGGCTACAATGAGGAGGGGACACCCTGGGAGGGGATTTATCTAGTGTCCCTAGGGGTAGGGGAATTTCCATTCTAATGGTGGAGGCATAATCCCTGCTCTGGGGACATCCTCAGTGTGGCAAGGGAGGCAAAGCCCTAACCTCAGAGAATGCCCAATCAGTCTGAAGGCAGAGGCACAGCCCCTGCTCCCTGGGCGCCCCCAGTCCTTTCTAGGAGATTTCACAGTCTGGTGGGGAGGGTACCATCCACACCCACCAGAGGTGCCAATTAGCTAGGGGACGCAATGCTTTGCCCTGGGAGCCCAGTTTGATGGGGGTTCATGAAGAAAGAGGGTCACCCTATGAGCTCCCAGGTTTAAGTATAGGAGTAACAGGCAACATGGAGCTTTGGGGTGAGGGACCAGGACGAATGTGTGTGGGGAGCCAGATGGGGATGAGTGGGGAGAGGACCAGAGCCTGCCTTGGGGTTGTGGGAGGAGGATGAACCACGAGATCAATGGGCCTGAGAGGAACATCAGGGCAGGAATTTGGGGGCGTGGGAGGTGGTGCTGGTGGGGGAGTTCCCCCATGGGGATTCAGGAAAGAGGCTCATGAAATGTTTGGGGCTCTGGGATGGAGATATAGGAGTTGTAGTGCATGTGGCTCCAGCCAAAGCCAAGGGCACTGATGAGGGCAGGGACTAGTGTGAAGTGAGGTAGGGGAGAGCCCTGGTCTCTGATGCCATGATGAGGAGACAGCAGTCAGGGAGGTGGGGTGGGGGGAGGTGAGTAAGAAAGTGAAGTCCAACAAGGCTACCTCCAGCCAACTGCCTGCTCTCAGAGGAAAGAACCAAAAGCTCAGAGGTGGCTTCTCTCCCCAGAGCCCTCGGTGGTGTCCAGAGGGGCTCAGATAATGGGGTAGTCCGGATCCATTGATCCTGAATGGCTGTGACCAGAGGGACCATTGGGGAGACTGGTGGTAGGAAGACAAGCTCTGACTTGTCAAAGGGCTGACGCTGCAGAGGGGAGGCGGGCCTGCAAGGGCACATCCTGTTACATCATCCTCATACTCGAGACAGAGGTGGAGAAGGAGGAGAGGGCATTGTTACCCCTCTTCCTCTCCTTCACATGATGAGGCTGAGGACGAGAGACTTTCCCGGCAAATGATACACAGTAACTGGAGAAGCACAAGTCCTAATCCGGGTGCATCTTGCTTCAAAGGGCTTGCTCTTAACCCCGCAGCTTTATTGAGTCCTATTCTAGAGGGCAAAGATGGACCCCCGGAAACCGTCCAGTTATGGGACTGCAGCTATCAGCTTCCTTCAAGGGGAAACCTACACCGCTGTCCAGCAGGGGGCGCCTCGGGTGTTGAAGATATAGCAGGCAGGTTAACCAGCCACATTGCTCAATGACCCCTGAACACTGGCGAGGAGAACTGCCTGCCTGTCTCCTAAAATCCTTTCTAACTAATCAATATTTATTGAGCACCTACTATCTGTCAGGCAGGGATAAAACGGACAAGGACTCTGCCCTCCAGGAATACATAGTCTAGATGAAAAAACATAAACGTAAGAGGCTAAATGAATAAGACATTTCCTAACATGGTATAGCACTTAATATGTATGCCAGGCTTTACTCTAAGAGCTCTATGGATATTAATTCATCATCATAACCCTATGAAGTGGGAACTATTATTACTTCCAGTTTTCACAGATGAGAAAATGGAAGCACAAGGAGGTTAAGCAACTTGTCTAAGGCCACACAGCTAATAAGTGGTGGAACTGGAATTGCATTTAGCTACTTAGGCTCTTGACCCCTATAGTATAGTAAATAAAATAGAGAGTGAGGGTGGGAGTGCTATTTTGGTCAAGGTGATCAGGGAGGACCTCTCTGAGGAAGTGACATTTGAATGATAAGGAAACCAATCATGAAGATAATTAGGGGAAGATCATTGCAGGAGCAATAAGTGCAAAGGCCCTGAAGTGGGAATGGACTTATTTACAGATCAGAGAGGCAGCCAGCATGGCTGGAGCTCAGTGAGCAAGTGGGGGGATGATATGACACAAAGTTGGACATGTAGGCAGACAATCCTCAGTTTCCTGAGGACCTACTGTGTACTCTCTGTCTTATAAGGTATAAATGCTATAGGAAGCAGATATGGTATCAGTGTCGTTTAAGAAAAAAACCTTGCTTTGTTTAGCAGGATCTGGGATGGGGAGTTAGATACAGCAGCTGACAATCTTGTTGATGAAACCAAAGTTCCCAAGAATAACAGGATGAACCAATGGTTATGATGATGATGATGATGATGACAAGGACAGACATTTGCTGAGGTCATACAGGTGCCAATTCCTGTGCTAAGAACACAGGCTCATTTAATCTGCTCAACAGTCTTTTCTGGTAGATATAGATATACCTATTTTATAGATGAAAGAACTAAGACACAGAGATGTTGGGTAACTTATCTTGGGTTATAATTGGTGAGTAGTTGAGGCTGGGTTTCTAGCTGAAGTCCTAGCCACTTCACTATGGTACTTGATCAAAGATGGGTACATGTCAGGGGACAAAGCAGGGGCAGCAGTTAGGGGCTCCGAGATGAAAGAGAGTGGAAAGAGCTGGGAATGGTCAGGACTGTGGTGCGATGGGGCTTCTATGCATATCATTGTCCCAGGAGGAGGAGGAGTTGCTAAGGGTTTCTGGGCCACCTTGGTTGAGAGGTCAGGGGAGGTAAGATGAATTTTCTTTTAGATTTCTAGGTGGAGTCTTTTAGCCATTTTGCAGTTGAAAAAAAGTCCCCTTTCCTCGTTCTTATTTGTTTACTTTGTAAATACGGATTTTTTTTTTCTGTATTTTTCTGAAGCCGGAAACGGGGAGAGACAGTCAGACAGACTCCCGCATGTGCCGACCGGGATCCACCCGGCACACCCACCAGGGGGCGATGCTCTGCCCCTCCGGGGCGTCGCTCTGTCGCGACCAGAGCCACTCTAGCGCCTGGGGCAGAGGCCGAGTAGCCATCCCCAGCGCCCGGGCCATCTTTGCTCCAGTGGAGCCTCGGCTGCGGGAGGGGAAGAGAGAGACAGAGAGGAAGGAGAGGGGGAGGGGGTGGAGAGGCAGATGGGCGCTTCTCCTGTGTGCCCTGGCCGGGAATCGAATCTGGGACTTCTGCACGCCAGGCCGGCGCTCTACCACTGAGCCAACCGGCCAGGGCCAATACGGATTTTTTTTATGTATGATACTTTTAGCTGTGAACCTACAGGGAGGACTCGTTCCTCCATGTGCCACTAGGTGGCAGCATTGTCAAGGGAGTACCTAGAATGGGCAGTTCTTCCGTAGAGAAGCGGGTCTCAGAAGGCTACATTTGAACCCAAAGCCTGATTTCTCTCCATTGTTTGGGGCTAAGTCTGGATTTGCAGGGGCTGGTCCCCCTGCTCCGCTTTGGGGCTGTTCTTACGCCAGAGGCTCCAGAAAAACATTTAGGAGGCTAGGTCCTCTGAGGCCTAAATCCTATAAAATTAGGAAGGGGTGGTGGTCTCCAGGGATCCAGCCCCAAATAGATTTGGGTCCTGGAAGCCTTCGTCCATCCTGTGTAGGCAGAGCCGCGGGCCTGCAGTGAACACAGACCACCCAGGCAGATCTGATCCTGATTTTCTGGAGAGTAATGACTTTGCTATTTCTCCCCCCATAAATTAAACCTAATCTTGTGTTGACTCTGCTGAACAGGAGAATAATGAGGGAGATTAAGATGAGATGGTATTCATTCTCCTCTGACAAAAGCCAATTAATTGTCTGCAGGATTACGGCCCTGAGCCAGGAGCTATGTGGGCAGACGGGGGGAAGGCAGGGCTGGGGCATCTCCTCGCTGGGCTTGCAGCAGAAGAGATTTCAGTTCGATGTGAGGAGGAACCGCCTGGGTGAGGAAGGGGATGGAGTCAAGGAGCGGGTTGTGAAGAGCATGGAACCAGCCACCCAGGTGATGGTTGTGAGACACGAGGAGGGGGGGAGGCCCTAGGCCTAGGGGAATTTCTGATCCCCTGCACTGCTGGGCCTTTGCTCTCTGGGGCCTCGGACCATCCCTCATCCCCATCCCAGACCACCTGGCACCCTCCCCTGCATCCCCTCCCTCGGAGGATGTCCCGGGACCTGTCTCAGCCTCATAGGCTCCAGCCCAGGGTCACCTGTGATAAATGAACCTGCTTGCAGGGGTTTCCAGCCTCCTCCCCACCCTGTTCTCCCTTGTTCCTTCCTGGAGGCCACACGTCCAGGGTCAAGAACACACATCTGGAGACTGAAAGTCGGGTTTCACCTGGCTTTGCCCCTTGTCCCATCTGAAAAGTGGGACCTGCAACCCCATCTGCCAACCTGCTCTGCTGTTCTGAGGAGTTCAAGTACCCAAGGTTGCAGACACAGCTCTGAGCACCTGCCAGGTTTTCAGCCCAAGGTGGGAGGCTGACAGGTCAGCTGACCGTGTTGGGGCTGGTGCCGCTGTTGAGAGGCCGGAGGAACTGACCTTTGTAGATCTTTTATGTTTACATGATGTCACTGGCTCCCCATGGCAGCTCCTGGGGGAGGCTTCATTTTGTCAACCCAATTTATGAAAAGGGAAGCTAACACTCCAAGAGGAAGGTCTAGAGGTCAAGGTCACAAAGCTGTAACCTGCAGAGCTAGCTGGGCCCGGGGCCTGGGTCCGAGAGGCCCCAAACCTGGTGCCCCCCCCCTGATTCTACGTTGCTTCCTGCATGTGACAGGCATTTACTAGGCACTGGACAAGTGAGTGAAACACTCATCAGGGGCTATTTCTAGTCTAGGAAGTCCCTCTGTCAGACTCTCCCACATCTTGGTAACTCCCAGAAGGAAATGGATTGTGTGTGATTTGCAAAATCCTTCTTGGTAATTCTTGCCAACTCACCCGTCTTACCTCTACGATTAAGAAAAATTCACCCTTCCATCCACATCTTGGCGCTGGCTGCGTCAGCTTAGATTGACAAGGCTTTGTTATTTCCTGAGCGTAGCACAAGTGTCCCCGTTGTCTACATCAGTGGTCCCCAACCTTTTCTGGGCCACAGACCGGTTTAATGTCAGAAAATATTTTCACAGACTGGCCTTTAGGGTGGGATGGATAAATGTATCATGTGACAAGGACAAGCATCAAGAGTGAGTCTTAGATGGATGTAACAGAGGGAATCTGGTCATTTTTAAAAAATAAAACATCATTCAGACTTAAATATAAATAAAATGGAAATAATGTAAGTTATTTATTCTTTCTCTGCAGACTGGTACCAAATGGCCCACGAACCGATACTGGTCCGTGGCCCGGGGGTTGGGGACCACTGGTCTACATATTATATCATCTGTGATATTTCACGCCCACCATGTGCTCACTACATGTGAGGTGTGTTCAAAGCACCGCCCTCACATGGTTTCATTCAATTTCCCCAGCATTCTTGTGTACTACAGTGTGTCCATAAAGTCATGGTGCACTTTTGACTGGTCACAGGAAAGCAACAAAAGATGATAAAAATGTGAAATCTGCACCAAATAAAAGGAAAACTCTCCCAGTTTCGGACCCATTCAGTGCAGTTCGATGTGGGCTCACGCACAGATTTTTTAGGGCTCCTTAGGTAGCTATCCTGTATAGCCTCTATAGACTCGTCACTGACTGATGGCCTACCAGAACGGGGTTTCTCCACCAAACTGCCGGTTTCCTTCAACTGCTTATCCCACTGAGTAATGTAATTCCTATGTGGTGGTGCTTCGTTATAAACGCGCCGATATTCACGTTGCACTTTGGTCACAGATTCGAATTTAGTGAGCCACAGAACACACTGAACTTTCCTCTGTATCGTCCACATCTCCACTGGCATGGCCGTGGGCTGCTCCGCTGTATACACAGTGTTAAGTCATCATCTACACATGCGCACATGCTGCCACATCATCCTACAGAAACTGGGAGGGTTTTCCTTTTATTTGGTGCAGATTTCACATTTCTATCGTCTTTTGTTGCTTTCCTGTGACCGGTCAAAAGTGCACCATGACTTTACAGACACACTGTATTATCACCCCCATTTGAAAGATTGTGATGAGCCCGAGGCTCAGAGAAGGGCAGCATTGCCCAAGGTGGCATAGGTGGGACTTGGCAAGGCTGCAACCCACCTGAGGTCTGTCTTACTCCAGAGCTGGAGTTCTTCCCACGCCAAAGGGCTTCCCCACACGATGTGACTTTCATGGGGTTCCTGTCCTGTGGGAGGTGGGGTTGGTGGAGGGCATGGACCTTAGGGTTTAGTGGAACAAATAGAATTTTAAGCTCAGTCTCAGGAATAGACCTGTCACTCATATGTGAAACATTTACTGCCCAAGCATTTATTGAGCACCTTCTGTGTGCTCCCAGGAAATAGCAGTGAAACAACAAGGTCTTTATCCTCTGGGAACTTACAGGTTAAAGGAGGAGATGAATCCAGATGCCAGCCTGATCCTCCCTGCCTGTGTGACCTTGACCAAAAACACTTAACCAGGAAGTGCCTCCGTTTCCTCATCTGCAAAATGGGGCTGATCACAGTTCCTACCTCAGAGGGTTGTAATGAGGCTCGAATGAATCTATATTTGTAAAGCAGGTAGATCATGGGCAGCACATAGAAAGTGCTGTATCTGAGTTTGTTAAATAAATAAAATGAGTGGGTTGGGCAACTACAGTTCCATAGTTAAAGAGCTGTGAGTGGAAAGCCCCTGTATTTTGGGAGCCGAAAGGGGAGATAGCTAACCTGAGCCATAATCAGGGAAGGCTTCGTGGAGGAGGCAGTGAGTGCACAGTTGACCTGAGGAAGAGTAGGATGCTAAATTACTTCCCCAGCCAAGAGAGCTTTCTTACCTTCCCGTCCATCAGCCGCAGCTGTGGTACTAACTGGTCTTTTCCCAGGGCTTATGGTTATAATTTATCAAAGTGTTAAGCACCATAGTGGCATCTAAATTCGAACAGAAGTCACTGTCCTCAGGGACCCGTGGTTGAGGGGCTGGATGGATGGGGTCCTAGGTCTTCTCAGAGGAAGGCCCCAGGCAGGCGGACAGGTGTGGGGAAGTCTCCAGCAGGGGGTGCTGCAGCAAGGCCCCCAAAACCTGCTGCAGTGATGTCTCTGACAAAAACAAAAGGAAAAAGGAAAGGGGGGAGCAGGCAGGGAAATTATTTTCTCAGCTGGCCTTCTGGGGGAATTAAATCTTGTTTTTTGTCACCACCGAGTGAGTGGAATAATCCAATATATAAAACAGAAGCCCCCTCCTATTTATTGCTGTGACTTTGGCCTAACAGTCTCGGGGCTGCATTTGGAATCAGATGGTCCCGGGGAGGGAGGGAGGGTAGGAGGGAGGTATCAACCCTCTGGATCAATTACTCTCCTCTCCAACACTGGAAAAATGAATTATTCTCCGAAAAGCAGGCTCCTCATCCAATGAATTCTGCACTGCAGAGCCGGTGGAGTTATACCAAATTGAATTTGGTCTTTGAGAGACATTTAAAACCAGGTGGAGTGTGTATGTTGATGGGGGGGGGGGTGTCTGACTGCCACTGGGGCCTCTGTCACCAGGCTAGGGAAGCCCCCTGCTCACAGTACTCTGGGGTAGGAGGTGACAAGAGGCAACCGCCCTGCCATCCTGAGGGAGTAGCAGCACTCCGCACGGGCAAGACGCTTTGCTCCTAGCCTGAGGCTCAGAGAACTGAGGCTGCTTGTCTGAGGCCACACAGTGACATAATAACCAGGGCAATCTGTTACCTCTTTGTCCCTTGTCCTCTGGGTCCTGCTGAAAATGGCCTCAGAGGACCTCCTTCTCCCAGGGAACCTTGGGTGGAATAAGTTGGAGTTGGGAGATTTTTCACTCTGGACACTAGGTCTGTACACCCATAGCTGTGTGACTTGGGGCAAGTAGCTTAACTTCTCTGGGCCTCAGTTTACTCATCTGAAAAATGGGGTTTACTAAAATCCCTATACTGGTTGTCACTCTGTCAGCTACAAATGACAAAATGCAATTCAGCCTGATCAGGTAGGTGGTGGCGCAGTGGATAGATCATTGGCCTGGGGCAGAGGTTCGAAACCCCAAGGCCGCAGGCTTGAGCATGGGATCACCAGTTTGAGCGCGGGGTTGCTGGCTTGAGTGTGGGATCATAGATATGACCCCATGGTCACTGGCTTGAGCCCAAAGGTTGCTGGTTTGAAGCCCAAGGTCACTGGCTTGAGTCTAAGGTTGCTGGCTCAAGCAAGGGGTCACTTGCTCTGCTGGAGCCCCCTGGTCAAGGCACATGTGAGAAAGCAATCAATGAACAACTAAGATGTTGCAACGAAGAATTGATGCTTCTCATTTCCCTTCCTGTCTGTCTGTCTGTCTCTTCCTCTCTCTCACAAAAAACAACAACAACAACAACATGCAATTCAAAGTAGTTTAATTAAAAAGCAAATTTGGGGGCTCACATAACACAAAAGCCCAGTGCAGATCTCTTTTAGGTATGGCTTGATCTAGAGTCTCTGAGGTATATTCAGAACTCAGTTTTTCTTTTTGTGTCTCAGCTGTCTGTGGCTTCATCCCAGGCAGGCTCCCCGAGAAGGGACCGCCACCTCCAAATCTGTATCTTTTCAGCCCTGGCTGGTTGGCTCAGCGGTAGAGCGTCGGCCTGGTGTGCAGGAGTCCCGGGTTTGATTCCCAGCCAGAGCACACAGGAGAAGCGCCCATCTGCTTCTCCACCCCTCCCCCTCTCCTTCCTCTCTGTCTCTCTCTTCCCCTCCCGCAGCCAAGGCTCCATTGGAGCAAAGATGGCCCGGGCGTTGAGGATGGCTCTGTGGCCTCTGCTTCAGGCACTAGGATGGCTCTGGATGCAACAGAGCAATGCCCCAGAGGGGCAGAGCATCGCCCCCTGGTGGGTGTGCCGGGTGGATCCCAGTCGGGCGCATGCGGGAGTCTGTCTGACTGCCTCCATGTTTCCAGCTTTGGAAAAATGCAAAAAAAAAAAAAAATGTAAATGTATCTTTCCAGAATTAAGTCCAGTGGCTTCACATGCCCACCTCTGACCATTACTGTGGCGAGAAGGATGGCCTACACCCTGATGGGCAAGGCTTGGGGTGCAGTCGTGCAGTGAGAACCACAGGTTGTGAGAAGGGGGCAGATGCTGTGGGGCTCAAAGAAGCGGGCTGGGTACTGGGACCACAACCTAACACAGAGCCCCACCCCGCCCAGCCTGGCAGGGGTGAGGCGATGTCTGGCCCCGCACTTGACACTGGGCAAGCTCTCAGCTAACAGGGGCCTGCTCACAGTGATGGCTTCCTTCCAGTGTTCACTGAAGGGATGCATGTCCTTCTGGGCAGGACTCCAGGGGCTCTGCCCAGTCCCACTCTGCCTCCTGCATGGTCTCCAGCTTCCTCTGCTCTCCCAGCCCAGCCCCAGGTCAGAGCCCAGCCTTCAGCACCCTGCCTGCCCAGGGGTCCCCAGGGAGGGGGCCTCTGTCACCCCACATGGCCCTGCCCTGGGAGCTTCAGAGGCTGCACTTTGACTAATCATTTGGGGAAAAGAGGACAAAACTAGCCTGAGATGTAGCTAGGACCTGGGTTCAAATTTGATTTTTGTCACGAGCAAGCCTATTAGTCTTGTGCAAGTTATTTACCTTTCTGTATCTCAATAAAACTTTTAACTTAGATGAACATAATAATGCTTACACTTTGTGTTAAGTTTTTTCTACAGAAAGCATTGGGCATACACCCAGGTGCTCTCTGGAGGACTTTGGCATGGATCTGACATGTGGAGGGAGGGGGCTCAAATCCCCTATGGGGGCCAACACATAGTGGAGATAGGGGGGCTTTAATGGGGAACCTGCTGGTCACAGCTGCCCCTAGAAGCTATGGCTTGGAGGACAGAGGGCTGAGGCTTGGGTTAGAACTTCTGAAAAGGACGAAAGTAGGTGAGTTGTCTGGGAAGACGGTGCTCTGTCTTGACCGTGTGTGGGGGTGCACACACCCATCTGCCTTCTTGAGTCTGGCTTGGACCCCTGTAGCTTCCATTTTGGACCCCCATGCTATCTGTAATTTTGCCCTGAGAGAGCACTGACCCTCCCTGTCTTCTGCCAGCTCCCCTGCCCTCCTGAGTATGGTGGCCTGGGGCATGACAACAAAGAGAATGGGACTGCCCAGGTCCAGTGGTCAGGTCTGCATGCTGCTGCTTCCTTCCAGGGTGGCCTTGGGCAGGTGATGCCCCTTCTCTGAACCTCAGCTGCCTTCCCTGTAAAATGGGATCATGGTACTTGCCACACAGAACTGCTGCCGGAGGCAGTGAGGTGAGTGGTTGAGAAGGTGCTTTGTGACTGCACACGTTCTGCAGACAGGGTGCTGCCAGCGTCAGTTATAAAGCCCATCCCTGGAGATCCAGCCGTGTCCCAGACACACAGCCTTGGAGACACTGTTATGACCACTGTTGTAACCAGATTCTTGGCTGCAGCCTCCTGTCCCACCCATCCACGGCCAGTGTCTCATGTCTTTGGGAAGACATTAACCCAGTCTGCTAGTCACAGGGCAGATTGGGGCTCTGACACACAGGGTGGATTTCTAGTGTTCTCTGAAGCTTTGTTAGCTAGCCTGTAAAGTGGGGGTGATAACTCTGCCTTCTTCTCTCAGCCCTAACTTCACCAATCTGAAACTGACCAGGGGTGAGGGGTTAAGCAGTCTGTGCACAGATACCCTAACTGGCCACTGGCAGCAACTTCAAAGCCGGCTTGCCCCTGAGATGCTGAGGCCAGCAGACACTGTGGCCAGAGAAGGCAGCCCATCCACGCCCTGTTTAGAACCTAACAGGAGAGCAGAGATCAACTTGGAACAACAAAAATCCTCAGGCACAACCTGCCAGGGTCTTGTAGCCAGACTTCTGCTTGGCTGAAGGTGGGGATTTTCTGTGTCCCTATGCATTAGAGGTCAGGGTCCACCTGGAACATGGGGAAGCAAAACCTTAAGGGAAAATTTGAACCTTTGTCACCCAGGTCGCCTCCAGTAGCTACCTTGGGTGGGGTAAGTCTTAGAGCAAGCTGATCAGGCTGGCGGCAGGGAGAGAACCCCTCCGGAACAGAGAGCAGGCGATTGGTGTGGTTCAGCACCACGGACAGCACCCCTGTCTGACCTCTGAGACCCAGACCTCCAGGGAGGAGGATAGTGGGGAGGCACAAGGGTTATTATTAAGTGCTTATATCAGCCAGAACCAGTGCTGGATACTAATTCATTATCCTAACTGGGCCTCGTTTTCATTCTCATTTGACAGCTGAGGAAATGAGGCTCAGCAAGGTTAAGTTGCTCCAGGTCACACAGCTAGTTCGTGGTAGAGCATGGACCTCGATCCAAGTTGTTCTGCATCCAGACTCTCTTACTGTTTCTCTGATCCGATGGGAGAGGCACAGCCTCTGCACACTCATGGCAATGATGACCCCAAAGCTGCTGGACTTGTAAACAGGGGTCTGGGTCTGTGTTTGCACATGTGGTGTGTGAGTGCCCATGGGTGTGCATGTGGGTGAATTCAGTGAAGTGTAGCTATTCACAGGAGGCTGTGTGAGTCCCCGTGGGAACCAGAAGAAGAGAGTTGGTGTCACATCTTGGAGACCCTCCCTCTTCCTAGAAAGAGATCTAGAATTCACCACTGCCCCCCCCCTTTTAAAAGAATCACTTAAAGAACAAACCAGAACTGATAGCTAAATTAAACCTGCTGAGTGCGCCTGTTTAATTGAAAATGCCATCTGTAATTTAAATGTCAGAATCGGGATGGTTATTATGGCTGCCTTGAAGACTAGGGCTCATTTCACAGTTTCAAAACAGACCAAGGAAAGCAGCAAATGGGCCATGACTCGTGGCACTGTGGAGCAATTAATAACGTCCCTGGTCCCTCTGAGCCCTGACTCCCACTGCAGCCCCTGCAGATGGGGTCGGCCTGGGAGCTTGCAGCTGGGGCCCCAGGACTCATCCCCTATTTGCCAGTCTCCACTTAGTTGCAGGGCAACCTTTCCAAAGTGCGAGGCTCACTTTGTCCCTCTTCAGGGTCTCCCTGGTACTTCGAGGGAGCACGGGGCTGCCTTCTCTGGCCACAGTGTGTGCTGGTGCCAGCATTTCACCCCAACCCTTTAGCCCAGCATTCAAGGCTTCAGGAAGGCAAGACCCTCCCCACCTCTTCAGCCTCAGCTCCATCCACTGCCATCTGCAGAATGCCTCTGGGTCTTTGCACAGGCTAAGCCCTCTGCCTGCAAAGCCATGATCGCTTTTCTTGTCCACCTGGTGAGCAGCACTTAATATTCATGACTCAGCCCTTGTGCTGTCACCTGCAGGAAGTCTTCCCTGACTGCCTCATGCTCTCTCAAAGTACTGAACCAGACAAGGGTAAGTGATACCTTCTTGGTTTCCCAGGGCCCTTTAGTCACCTCCATAACTTACCACTTACCATTCTTTCCTTCTTGACCCTCTGACCACAGTGCTATCTTTATCCCCTTCTCCTTATATTCTGAGCTCTTCAAGGAACCTCATTCCTCTGGAGACCTGGTGCCCTGCCCTGAGCAATCACAATAGCTCACACTGTTATTGAACACCTACTATGTATCAAGCCCAGTCACCCGTCCCATTTTGGAAGTGAGAAAACTGAGGTGTGGGGAGTAACTGTCATAAGCCAGAGGGCTCTCAGTGGCAGAGCGGGGACATGGATGGAGGCAGCGGGCCTCCAGAGGCCAGGCTTTTATCCACTGTGCTGTGGCACCCCCTGCTGGGCCCTCAGCTGAGAGAAGGGTTGTTTGCTGAGCACACAAAGCTTGCATCAGTTGTGTCCCAGGCCCTATCTCAGGAGATGCCATAACAAAGCAATTGGTCATCAGCTCCAAAGGGATTTAAGCCAGCCCCATGGTGATATCCCTGTTCTTGGAGCTCAGCCTGGTGCTTCCTTTTTGCATGAGGGGCCTGCAGGAAGGGGTTCCTGAGCCCAAGCCCCCCCAACCCCAGCTTCAAGGCGGGAGTCCTTCCATCCCTGCATCGGCAGCGCTCTGCCCATCCATACTGCACCTGGGACCGCTCAGGTGCGCAGTGGGGTACAGCGGGACATCCAGGGTTGCTGTCCAGCCTCCTGCTTACAGCCATGGGACCCTGGCAGGACATTTCACCTCTGTGACCTCCCTGTCTTTATGAGGTCATAGGAGGGCCTGACGCAGAGTGCAGAGGATTCACTAAAAGCATGGAGGTAGATGGTGCTCCACAGAGGCACATGGCAAAGGTCCAATGTATGAGAGCTGCATCATTAATTAATTAATTAATTAATCAATCATTTCCTTCTTGGTCCACGTCTGGGGGAAGAGACCATGACTGCTCTGAATTCCTGGCCTCCAACCCCCAGCTTCAGAGGATTTCCCACTGCTTAGTGGAAAGAGAAGTTCTCAGATCACTCGTTTGCTCTGTGACTGGTGCTACACCATCACCCTCTCAGCATGTCCCCAGTCCCCCAGCCCCTCTGGCCCACAGCCCACCATCCCATGCTGTCCGCCCTCTGCCTGCTTAGTCTCCTGCCCTTCTCTTCCCTGGGGAGGTCATGCAGCCATCCGTCCCCTCCGCCCTGAGCAAAACAGAGAAACTCGTTTCCAATTACGTGGGCTTCCGTCTCCCCAGGTCTTCACTTCTTGCATGTTCTCAACGTGTTAGAGGAAATCGTGTATTGACACCAGTATTGATTTGCATAATTCAGATATAATTAGGAGAAAGATTTGCCAGGGTGTCAGACAGCGGGGCCGGCGCTGCTGTAGCCTGCTGACCTTGGGGAGGGCTTGGAATTGAACCTTGAACTCTTCCCAAGTTCATGGCTCCCACTGAAACCTTTATCCCTAGAAATGTGCTCCGCCATGAGGTCTCAAGGCCATGGGAGAGCTCTTGCCTGGCCCAGCTTCTAGAATTCTGGCCATGAAGGCAACTTCAGGGGGACCTGCTGAGGATGTTGAAAGGCATTATGCTGGCCAGGAGGTCAGCAGAGACGGGCCAGTTTGCTTATGATACCCTGCATCTGAAGTGGGGGAAGGGGACTTCAGGGTAGTGACATTTTGACAGTAGAGGGAAGGAAGCAAAACCCAGCAGCACTTGAAGCGAGAGACCAGAAATGAGCGTGGCCCCATGAATTCCATTGCTTCTGGGAGGAAAAGCAGCGGTGCGTCCCGGGAAGAATTAGGGACGTAACGAGGCAGAGAAATAGATGAAGAATGTGCGCCCTTGCCTGTTCTCTTCTATAACCATTTCTCTCTCTCTTTTTTATTTAAAGAAAGATTTTTATTTATTGATTTTTAGAGAGAGGAGAGAGAGAAAGGTGGGAGTAGGAAGAATCAACTCCTAGTTGCCTCTTGGAGGTGCCCTGATGGGGCAAGCCCAGGGATTTGAACCAGCAACCTCAGCATTCCAGGTCAATGCTTTTATCCACTGTGCCACCACAGGTCAGGCTGTGACCACTTCTTCATGACTTCATTCACTCATCTATTCACACAGCATATGTTGATTGAAGGGCTATCATGCACCAGGCCAATAGTAAAGAATTAGGTGTCGACACTGTGGTCGCTCATCCATGTGACTGGTAGACACGCTTCCCCCCACTCCAGCCTAGAGGGTGGATTTTGGTCCAGGATTTAGGGCCTGGGGGGGGGGCAGGCTCTGGAAAGGACCGGTGCCCTGAAGACCATACTATGCTTTCCTTAAAGTTTGCTTCTGTGTATTTCACCTGTGAGCTGGTTCTGTCTCAAGGAGACAGGTGATGCCAGGGGCCGTGGGGTGGGGGCATGGCCACCTGGGAGTGACAGAACAGGGCCAGGGGTGGGGGTGGGGGTGGGGAGGGCTTCCCCAGCAGGTGAGCTTCCTGGGAAGCAGGAAGATGGGCAGAGTTCCTCTCCATACCCGCCCCCTGCCCCCACTCTTGCCCTAAGGTGACCCTCTCCTGCTCCCGTGCGGCCCCTGCAGAGTGGCCCTTACCAGAAGCTACATCCAATTTCCCCGGGGAGCAATCTCCAAGCCACTGATTTACTCGTTAGCTGTCACCACGGGCACTGAATAATAAGGCCTCTTCCTGCGGAAAGGATATTAGAGTCTGAGATGGGAAGGGCTGGGGCAGTGTGATATTTATTTCTTGGGCATCCGCTGCAATTAATCACAGTGCTGTCTGTCACGTGCTCTCGAACAGCACCACAGCACCTCCGCAGGCCCCAGGACACGTCCCAGGGCCCCAGGGGCTGCAGGCCTGGGGACCCACGATTCAGGTGGCCTGTCATGCATGTGCGTGGGCCGAGAGAGGGAGAAGGCTACCAACCTCCATTTGGAGAGGACTCTGATTCACTCATTCGCTCACATGGCAAACATTCATTAAGCATCTGCTGTTTCCTGCTGTGCACCGGGCTGGGGGCCGGGCACACAGGGGCAAACCAGCCAAGCCTGGCCCCTGTTCTGGGGAATCTACGTCGTGTTACAGTTTCCATTCCTCTGCTACGGCTCTGTTCTGGGCGCTGGCTGGTTGCGAGTGGAAACTCATCCCTATGTTCTCTGTCCTGCCCCCTCCCCCTCAAATCCACCCACCCCATCTCTGCCCAGATGGTTAAACAAGACAGCCCATCCCTAAATCCTCCGATAATATTTCCCAGCTTTGCGCCAGGAGTTCTCTGCTTTCTTAGGGAGGGAGAAAGTAACCCTTACTTGATCAGCACCAACCTGTGTCAGGTCAGGCCCTTCCAGAAGGTGATGGTTACACACCTACCTATCTCCTTCAATCCTCGCTTTGCAGAGGAGGCAACTTGCTTAGCGTCTCACCTAAAGCAGCGATGTGCTGGGCAGACTCTTTCCAAGTTGGCCTTTGCTGACGTCAGGTAGGTAGTTTGAAATTGGCCATGGTGGGAGTATTTACACCATGGAAATGGGCAGATGCTACAAGTCAGGGTTTTCTCCCTTTGGAGAGCTGGTTGTTAAGCATTTATCAGCACACCACTGCACCTAAGTGCTTTGACGGAAGCTTTCCTCTGGAGCAGTTGGGGGCTGGGGATGTCCCGCCTCCCAGTAAGCAGCAGCTTCATCCTGGTAGAACTGGGGAAGAGCAAAACAAACTCCCATTGGGGAGTCAGGGTTCGGCCTCTGTCTGGCCACTTTTTAACATCAAAGGCTGTTTTGGGAATCAGATGCAGTTCCTGCTACCCTCCCCTCTCCACATCCAGGCTAATGATGAAGTGAAGACCTTGCAGCTAATGGAGGTCTCCCTCAATGCTAATCAGGGCTTTTATTCACGTGAGTGATGGGTTTTTGCTTTGCTATGAGGACGAGGCAGGAATCTGGCACGGGCATGCACTGAAGCCCCTCCTCAGGGATAAACATAGAGGTGTCCTCCAGGATACCCATTTTGTAGGTCTGGGATTTCCCCCCACCCCCTCATTCTTTTGATCTTGGCTTAAATGTCATCCTCTCAAGGAGACCATCCTATCTAGAGTATGTCCCTTTGCACCCGGAGTTTTCTGTTTTAGTTAATTTTCTGTTTACTTGTTTCTTTGTTTCTTTCACGAGAATGCAATCTCTGTGAAGATGGGAAATGGCGGCAAGAGGGCCTTAGCAATTTCAGATGTTTCTTGTTCCCCATCAACTCCTCTTGTTTCCTGACACCTGATCCGGGAGGACATTACTCCCGGCTGTTTCTATAGCTCCACTTGGGTCAGCACGTGGTCCCTGGCTCGGAGTCAGAGCCTTGGTTTGTACCCTGGTTTCCGTGCTAACTAACTGTGGGATCATGGGAAGGGAACAGATGCTGTGGGAACCAAGGCAGCCCACTCCCCAGTCCCTGGCCCGGCCCGGCCCGCTGTGGCTCCATTCTCCCACACACAGTTTTCCGAAATGCTCTAAGGCCTTCCCTGCTTCAGACTGAGAGTTTTTACTCTTCATATTATAAAAATAATGCTTTCCAGGGGAGCAGAACAACATTAAAACAAACGAAAAAAGTCACTTTTTAGATAAGAGAATCATGTCAATTCCCCTGTATTAGCCCTGCCCACCTGAACTCAAGACCCCACCTCCTTCAACAATTATAAGTAATATTAACACTGTCTCCTGGACCGAGTTATTACTTCCAAGAATCATAGTCTCTGTTTCTACAAGGAACTAATTAACAGCATGCAATGAGGAGGAAAAATTCAATTAATTAGTGGCTTAATAAGCGCTGGCAATGACTCTGGCCTTGGCTTGGGAGTTGGGGTGTGTGTATGGAGGGTGAAGACCCCCCAGAGGACCAGGGGTGGGGTTTGAGAGATGGGGGAGCACCTGGCTTGGGAATGGGGTTCCCGAGAGGCTGTGAAGGTGTTACCCACAAGGAAAGAACCCCGTTCCTGTGTCTGCTGGTTCTTCGCTCTGCCTCCTGGGCTGAGGGCCTGGGGAGCGTGGCAGTGCGGTCGTGTGGGCTTAGTCACGTCCCTGTGTGGTGGTTGGTGGCTTCAGGAGAAGTGAGGTAAGACTTCTTTCTTTGTCCTGCTCCTGGAACCCCCACCCCTTCGAGTCCTCCCATCTCTCAGCCCAAAGTTGGAGTCACCCCTGACATTGCCTTTCCCTCAAGCCCCACCTCTCACTTGTCCCCAAATCTTGTGGCTGCTACCTTCTAAACGGTTCTCCCACCTTGCCCACCCCTCATATACAAAACAATGTGGTGTGTGTATGTATTGATATATTTATTTTTTGATGGTAATCATATAAAATAAAATTGATTAGAATTCCTGTGTTTGTACGTATATGAGTTTCCTGTTGCTGTTGTAACAAATTACCTCAAACTTAATGGTTTAAATGATACTCGTGTATGATCCTAAAGTTCTGGAGATCAGAAGTTCAAAATGGGTCTCAAATCAGGGCTAAACTCAAGGTGTCAGGACTGCAATTCTCTCGGGAGGCATTCAGTTTCCCTTGATTTTTCCAGCTTCTAGAGGCTGTCTGCATTCCTTCGCTTGTGGCCTCATCCTGCATTGATATTGAACAGAATCTTTCTCATTCTGCCAGCCCTCTGCTTCTCCCTCTTCTGTGCTCTTCCAATTTTAAGGGCCCTTTGGATGACATTGGGCCCACTTGAACAATCCAGGATAATCTCCCTATTTTATGGTCAGCTGATCAACAACTTGAATTCTATCTGTAATCTTAATTCTATCTGCCATGTGACCCAAATTGTTCACAGAGTCTAGAGATTAGGGAATAGACATCTTTGGGGGCCATTATTCTGCTGACCAGAGTGGGTATTATCTTTCTATCTTCTCTGTAGAAAATGATGTTACAAAATCTTGACCTATAAAGAGGTCAAGAGTATGCAGCCCAAAACGTAAGACAAAAACATTATAGAGGTATCTTAAGCAGTTTATTAAAAATATTTTTCCCCTTGGATTTTGTGATGTTTGTGCTATTTTTTAGCTTTAAAAAATGTGTAATTTATAACACTTTTTTTATTTTTTTTATTTTTTCATTTTTCTGAAGCTGGAAACAGGGAGAGACAGTCAGACAGACTCCCGCATGCGCCCGACCGGGATCCACCCGGCACGCCCACCAGGGGCGATGCTCTGCCCACCAGGGGGGCGATGCTCTGCCCATCCTGGGCGTCGCCATATTGCGACCAGAGCCACTCTAGAGCCTGAGGCAGAGGCCACAGAGCCATCCCCAGCGCCCGGGCCATCTTTGCTCCAATGGAGCCTTGGCTGCGGGAGGGGAAGAGAGAGACAGAGAGGAAAGTGCGGCGGAGGGGTGGAGAAGCAAATGGGCGCTTCTCCTGTGTGCCCTGGCCGGGAATCGAACCCGGGTCCTCCGCACGCTAGGCCGACGCTCTACCGCTGAGCCAACCGGCCAGGGCTTGTAACACTTTTTAATTCTAAATACACATGAACTTTTGTGCCCAATTTTGCATTCTTTTAAATAAAGAATTCAATTTTACATCTTTTGTATCTTTTAAAAAAATGTATTTACTGTATTCATTTTAGAGAGAGTGGAAAGGAGAGAGAGAAACATCAATTTGTTGTTCCACTTATTTATGCATTTATTTATTGGTTGTTTCTTGTATGTGCCCTGACCAGGGATTAAACTTTGGCACATTGGGGTGATGCTCTAACCATCTGAGCTACTCAGCCAGGGTTTCTATTCTTTTTTAAAAGCTCTCACCCCCACTCAAGTTGTATAAACTTCAAGTCCCATAAAACTAGGAGCCCCTGCTGCTCCCACCCCAGGGCTCTTGCACGTACTCTTCTCTATGTGAGAGCTCGGTAAGCCTCCCTCACCCTCTCCTCCTGGATCATCCTTCAGACCTCAGCTGGAGCTCTAGTTCTTCACATAAATCTCCTCTCACTGCACGTCCCGCCCCAGTGTAGCTGGGACTCCTGGGCTTCTCCTTTGTGCCCCCCCCCCCCCCGCAATGATCAATTATTCATAAAATTGCGTGCTTATGTCTGTCTCCCCCATTGGCATGTCACCTTCATGACCTTAGGCATCCTGCTCACTGCTGATTCCCCCAGTGGTCAGCACAGTCCAGCACTCAGTCAGAAATTGGCAATGAAGTGCAGAATGTGAGGGTTGGGTGGGTGGTTTTCTTGGGGTGGGAGGGAAGGTGAATGTGTCCTAACGCAGATACCTGTCTGGGGTGTGCCTGCATGCCTTCATGAGCTGGACTGGGATTCAAACCCAGAACTTTGCTGTGTCAAAGTATTTCCAACCACACCATCTATTTGATGTCTAAGGCCATTTAATGAGTGCCCGTGTGGTGGGTGGCAGAGGCGTGTGTCAGCCATTCTAAGGCAGGAAGTCGGTGAAGAGTTAGGCTGGATGAAATCCTGGGGGTGCGAGGGAGCCACTGCTGGTTCTGGAGCTTTGTGGGCTGTCCTGGTCTGCCCTTGCAGGAGCCTCGTCTGGAGAAGGACCCCTGACCTGGCCCCATCAGCTTGGAAGAGTCAGAGCATGGCCACCATGAGCTCCTTCTGTGGATGGAGTTTGGGACACGGAGGCTGATGAACCTCAGAGAGAAGCCGGCCAGCACCTCCTTGCCTGCCAGCCGCCCGGTTGTACCGACCGGCCTTCCCGCAGCCCCTCCATTACGCCTATCAAAGCCAGCCGCTGGGGGCCAGCCGTTTTCAGAGGAGGCCGATAAGGCATTTATTGAATTTATGATTTTAATTCATAACAATTCTAATCCCATTATGGGTTCCCTTTTGTTTGCAGCCGGTGCAGTGATGGTGTTTAATTATGGCTAAGCAGGATTCCCTCTCGGCGGGGGACCATTCCTGACAGTCCCGGAGGTCCATCAATAGTTGCTTGAAGGTGTGTGTGTAGTGCCCCTGGGGCTGGGGAGATGGGGCAGGGGAGGGAGGGGCAGAGGAAGGAGGGGTTCCCAGCCTGTGGTGTGACGGGCTGCTGTGGCACTGCCTGGCGCAGGCAGCTGCTCCATGTAGGACGAAGGACAGTGCCTAGTGAGTGACAGTTATGACTGCAGCCTGTGCTGTGCTGGGGGAGCAGTGCCTAGCCCGACAGTGCTGGGGGTGTCCACAGATCCGCTAGGACCTGTATACCAAAGGCACTGAGTAAATGACTATCTTGGGATGGGTCCAAGACTGCACTGCCCACCCAGAAATGAGAGTGGCTCCCACGTCATCAGGGTCCCCAGGGGAGGTCCAAGCAAGGGGAATGGTTACAGTGACATCGCAGAGTCCCTTCTTGGCTTGCAGAGGGGGGCAATGCAGAGTGGAACAGGAAACGTGGTAAGGAGGGGTCAGGGGTCATGGGTCAGGTGCTGGTCTCATCTCTGCTGGGAGCAGCCGTGACTTTGGGTGACATTTAGCCTCTGTGATGCGCCTTCTTCAGCTGGGAAATTAGGGGAGCAGAATCTGGCCCTGCCTGGGCCAGAAGGAGAGTGTCCCTGTGGTGGTTGTGAAGTGGGGGACAGAATGAAGGGTGCACATCTCAGAGCAGGAGGGCCGAGGAGGGCATTAGACTCAGGCTACTTGAGGCCTGTGTCCAGGCCACCGGGGGTGGGGGACCCAGACCTGGTCCTGGAGCTCAGTGACTGATAGCAGAGTCAGAAATAATGAGAGAGAATCAGTCTTGGCTTGTGGGTAGGGAAACCCTGGAAGTGGGAGAAGCCTCGTGTGTTGCAAAGAAAGATCCAGTGTCTCACCTCAGTTCCTTCATCTGTCAAATGGGTATGAGAAGAGTACCAGCTCTACCTCCCGCCAGAGGTAGGAAAGGGAGCGGAGGAGACCTTACTGGTGGAACAGGGCTTAATGACCGGGTGAGGGGAGAGCAGCATTTCATGGTTCCCTGGACCCCAGTCTCTTCATCTGTAACTGCTGGGTTAGGATCAGATGACCTCCAAGAATCCTTTCAGCTCAGGCGTTTGCAATGTTGATGATTTAACAAGGAAGGCTTCCTGGAGGAGTTGGTCTCAAGGATGGAAAAGGTAGAGCTTTCTTCAGATTTGCGGGTCTCAGATGCTGATTCCTTAAGGACCAGGTGAGGATGGAGGAGGCAGCGTGGTGTAGGGGTTGAAAACTCAGACGCCTGCTGGGATAAAGCCAGTCTCTTAAATGAGCCAGAAAAACAGGGTGTAATACAATAGGGGGCGGTGGGGAATGTGGCTAACTGAAATGTGCGCGTCCCACTTAAAGGGGCAGGCATTTCTTTTTGCTCTAGCAAACATTGCCATGCGATGATGCTGATTCTGGTTGTCAGGTGGCCTCAGTCTTTGCAAGTGCCCCCGTCTGTAAAATGGGCATAATAATAATACCCATTTCACAGAGTTGGTGTGAGGACTAAATAAGCAATAAATACAAAATGCTTAGAACAGTGCCTGGCATACTGTAAACGGCAATTACTGGTGTTGACAATCACTGCAATTGTTATTCTCCATCCTCACAAGAGACCAGATGTCTTCCTTCCCTGACCCCCAGCACACTCAAGGTGGGCAGACGGGGGGTGTCTGATCACTGTGGTCTGGTTGTTTGGGGTCTTAAGAGCAATGGGCTTCCATGGCTGTCCTTACACTTGGCCTGAATGGCAACTGTAGACAAGAGGTGTTTGTCTTTTGGGGAGAAAGTTGACGCTGAAAATGCTGCTGGGAACAGTAGCCTTGGAGTCAAATGAAATCACTTCATAAGGGTTTTCATTCCATTTGGGGAGATTATTCTGAGCCTGAGACATACACGTTGCAGGAGGGGTTTGTCTGGCTTTCCTGGGCTGAGACGGAAAAGCTTGGGGAGAGTGGGGATCAAGTGGTGAGGCACGGAGACAATGCCAGTCGGAGACGGAGCCTAATTGTGAGCCTAAAAGAGATTCCCAATTGTGTCCAAGGACAAGGAGGGAGAAATTAGGACCAGGAGTGACAGGGTAATTGTCCAGCCAGCGCTCTATGCCGCACGCATTCCTAATTCTGCCAGGGCTGGCAGAAAGACAGGGTGTGAGCATGTGTGTGCACAGACATGGGTGTGCACGTGTGAGGAGGGTGCCTGTCTACCTGCTGCTCCACCCCTGCTAGATCTGCTTCCTGGTTAACCCCAGCTGGCCTGGATTATGCCTGCTCCCATGTCTTGGTTTCCAGTCCTGGATCTTTGGATAACCAGCTGGGCCTCCTTGGGTAAGTCACTTACCTTGCTTTGCCTCAGTGTACCTATCTGGAGAGAGAGGGACGCTCATTTTGGCCCTACCTGTCCCAAAGAGGTGTCATCAGGAGGCCATCTGAGGGCGGTGTTTTTGAAGGACTGCCTTCGGGGTTGGATGCGCCTTCTCTTGTCTGGAGGGCTCTCCGTAGCTTCAAGACTTTTTACGGCAACCTCAAGTCTTATTCCTGCCGAGACCCTGTGTGCAGGGTAGGTGGATGCAACCCGGGTTATAAATGGAGAAACTGAGGCTCAAGGGTGTTTTAAAATATAGTTTTATTAATATTTAGGTGTGGCGAGACCGATACATCAGGAGGCAATGTCCATGAATAACACTGTTATGCACAGGTCCTAAGAGGAAGGGGTGTGGTGAGGAGGGGTCAGACCGCGGGACAGCCTGATCCAGTCACCCATCCACACACATTGTGTGCGCACGATTGTGTGTGTGTGTGTGAGACTATGTTGCACAGAGCACTGTGACTAAGCTCCATCAGGACCTCATGGAACAGAGGGAGACGGGCAGAAGCAGGCACTATGCATCTCCTTTCAACGTTCTTCATTCCCATCCAACACTTCTCTGTGAAGCTCCTGCCTCCCACCTCGAGCTGGAAGAACTTTCCTGTAGTTCCGAAGGTGGCTTAACAGAAGGGCAAGCATCCCAGTCTGGGAGCTGGGACACCTGGGTTTGGGTCATAGCACTGTCACTGAGCCACCCCGTGACCAGGATAAGCCCCATAAGCCTGAGTTTTCCCATCTGTACAATGGGTGGACTGGGCTAGAGGGTCCTTAAGATGTCCCCAGATTTGACCCTCTGTGGATCAAGTGCTCTGAGCGGTGGTTCCCAAGCCCGCTCACCAGAATTAGCTGGGTGGGGACAGGGGGCTTGTCAAATACAGATTCCTGGGCCCTCTCCTAGACCTGCCAGATCACAGCCTGGGGAGTAGAGCCTAGGAAGCTGTATTTTTGAGAAGTGATTTCGCTGTAGCTGGCTCATAATCTGGCATTTGGGAACCACTGCCTAACGAGTCTGGTTCCTCAAAAGGGACAATGCGCTGATTTCTGTGTGAGGCACCCCCGGCCTCCTCTGCTGGCTTGATAGCTAACAGGGCCTGTCTTGCATACAACTGGAAGAGACGGTGCCTATTGAGCCCAGACTCGATCATAAGGATCCTGGTAGTGATTGTCCTGTGTCCACAGGTGGAGGTGGCCCATATGGGGACCCAGGCCAGCTAGCTGGTGAAGTATGTTGGAGCTGAGAGCTCTTCCTGCCACATTGTTGGGAGGTCTCAGTCCATGCCAGTGCCTGGGGATGAGATGTGGGGAAGAGATGAGGCCGTGGGCTTGGGGTGGGCACCAGGAGCCCATGGAACAGGCTGTTTGAGTCAAGTTGGGAATGGGAGCAGCCCGTGAACTTGGGCAAGCCCGGTCATCCTCTCTGGGGTCTCAGTCTTCTAACCTATAGAATGGGCATGGGAGTGGATGAGATGACTCGTCAGGTCTTTATAGCTCAGGCATTCTGAATCTAGCCTGGTCCTTAGAGAGGACTCAGCTGGGGGTGGGGGGTACAGAGGGGAGCTGCTGGGAGGGCAGGAGCTATTACAGAATGGGAGAGGGAGGGGCTCCACCTACAGGAGCCAGGGGGCAGCTGAGTGGTCAGGCCAGTCTGGTGGGGTGGGCATGGGAAAGCCAGAGCTCAGGAGGGGAGGCAGGCGATGAGGTAGAAATGGGAGAAGACATAGAATGACTCCAGGCCCCCCTGGTCACTGCCATGAGAGGGAGGGGGCTAAAAGTATAGACCCCAGAGCTTCTCTTTCTGGTTCACATCCCAGCTCAGGCTCCTCCCAGCTGTGTGATCTTGGAGGAGCCACTCCACCTCTCTGTGTCCAGTTTCCTCACACATACAGTGAGGGATGATGGTAATAGCACCTTTCTTGAAGGTCCTTAGAACGGCCAAGGCCCTAGAACAGCACTGACTGAGCACTTAGCTAGTGTTGACATTTCTGTTGTTGTATTAGTATGAAGGCATGTCCCTGAGTAGTTATGAACAGGCCTCGGGAGACTGGAGTCTTTGCATATTTCTCCCTTGCCAGCCTCAGCCCCCACGTGACTGCCAGCACACGGGGGGCGGGGATCTCTGGTTGTCGAGCGCCTCAGGCACATGGGCAGACCCGCAGCTACATGGAGAGCCTCTGCTCACTTTGGATCCCTGCTTCTTGCCTCCCGATCCCCTGTGCTAGATGTGGTCTCCCCCTTTTCCTGTGATGTTCAAGATGCTAATTAGGCTTTTTCTCCTTACAATTCTCCAAGTCACTGGCTGGCCATGTGACTTTGTTGCCTGACCTCCCTGTGCCCTCAGGTTCCTTATTTTTAAAATGAGAACAGTATTTTATTGGAGTGAGTGAGTCTTCAGCAAGTTTCCAGGTCAAGGGCTTAGCACAGTGCCCAGCCCACATAAGAGCTCTAAAAAGAGCAACTCTTGCCCTGGTCGGGTAGCTCGTTTGGATAGAGCATCCTCCCGAAATGCCAAGGTTGTGGGTTCAATCCCCGGTCAGGGCACATACAAGGATCAACTAATGAATGCGTGAGTAAGTGGAACATAAATTGATGTCTCTCTCTCTCTCTCTCTCTCTCTCTCTCTCTAAAAGCAAGAATTAAAAATTTAAAAATAAAAGAAGCAATTCTTGTTGGTGTTATTAGTAATAGAGATGAATTGAGTCAATGATGTCATTACAGTTACTGACATGTTTTTCTCCAGGGCCCAGGGCTCAGGTGGCAGTGGGTACCAGACCTCCAGGCAGCCCTGGGCCCAGCTTAATTAGTGTGTTTTGCTTCAACCATCAGCCCGCCTGATGTTTGTGCTCTGGTATGAAGCAAGCGCTGAACTTTGAGTCCAAGACTTGCCCTCGGCTAGTCTGACCCTCAGTTTCCAAGTCTGTGAAGTCTGACGATGACGTCCTCTTTACCAGGAGGCTGGGAGGTTTATAGGTGAGGGCAGGGGGGAGAACAAACCAGCAGAGACAGCTGTGCAAACAGGAGGGGCCGGTCTGCGGTGGCTCGGCTGGCATGTAATCAAAGGGACTTGGATTTGCCTGGCAGCTCCACCACTCACTGGCTGGATGACCCCAGAACAAGTCCCTCAATGTCTCCGGGCCTTCTTCCTTACCTGTCCAGAAATAAGAGTTATTTTGTGAGACTTGCAATCTCGCATCTGCATCTCCACTCACTGCCTCTGCTCTCTCCCTCCCGGCTTCTCTTGTAGATTAGCCTTCATCGCCTGTCTGGAGGATGTGGATATGATACGCTGGCATCTTTGCATATTTCTCCCTTGCCAGCCTCAGCCCCCACGTGACTGCCAGCACACGGGGGGCGGGGATCTCTGGCTGTCGAGCTCCTCAGGCACATGGGCAGACCTGCAGCTACGTGGAGAGCCTTTGCCCACGTTGGATCCCTGCTTCTTGCCTCCCAATCCCCTGTACTAGATGTGGTCTTCCCCTTTTCCTGTGATGTTCAAGATGCTAATTAGGCTTTTCCTCCTTACAATTCTCCAGTTATGAATAATGATACTGGCTCATAAATGAAAATTGCTTTTCTATTTAAAAAAAATTTTTTTTAAAGAAGGTATGAAACCAGGGCTCCTGGGTTATTAATTTCAAGCGGCACTCTTAGCTAGCTTATTAATGGTGAGGGTATTACAGCTGAGTTAAATGACTGGGATTTTAATTGCCTTGTGGGCTTTTATACAGTGTGTCCGTAAGGTCATAGTACACTTTTGACCAGTCACAGGAAAGCAACAAAAGACGATAGAAATGTGAAATCTGCACCAAATAAAAGGAAAACTCTCCCAGTTTCTGTAGGATGATGTGGCAGCATGTGCACATGCGCAGATGATGACGTAATACTGTGTATACAGCGGAGCAGCCCACGGCTATGCCAGTCAAGATGAGGAGGATACAGAGTAAAGTTCAGTGTGTTCTGTGGCTCGCTAAATTCGAATCTGTGACCAAAGTGCACCATGAATATTGGGGCGTTTATAACGAAGTGCCACCACATAGGAATAACATTACTCGGTGGGATAAGCAGTTGAAGGAAACCGGCAGTTTGGTGGAGAAACCCCGTTCTAGTAGGCCATCAGTCAGTGACAAGTCTGTAGCAGGCGTCCCCAAACTACGGCCCGCGGGCTGCAGTGCGGCCCCCTGAGGTCATTTATCCAGCCCCCACTGCACTTCTGGGAGGGGCACCTCTTTCATTGGTGGTCAGTGAGAGGACCACTGTATTTGGCAGCCCTCCAATGGTCTGAGGGACAGTGAACTGGCCCCCTGTGTAAAAAGTTTGGAGACCGCTGCGTGTAGAGGCTATACAGGATAGCTACCTAAGGAGCCCTAAAAAATCTGTGCATGAGCCCACATCAAACTGCACTGAATAGGTATGAAACTGGGAGAGTTTTCCTTTTATTTGGTGCAGATTTCACATTTCTATCGTCTTTTGTTGCTTTCCTGTGACCGGTCAAAAGTGCACCATGACTTTACGGACACACTGTATATGGGGAAATGGCTTATTTCCATGTTGGTGGGTGCTCTAGGTGGGAAGACATGACTCCACTTCCGGGAGACTGGAGAGGAAGTGGGTCCTGGGGAAATGCTTGCGTGGTGGACACTGGGTCCCAAGACCTGGTGCCAGGAACTTTTCCAGGGCTTGTAGGATTCGAGGGTAAGGTGGCCAGACATGCTATGGTGTCTGGGCCGTGTGTCTCAAAGCCAGACACAGGCAGGGGAGTCCACACTTCTTCCCCACACACATACGTCCCTTGGCCTTCACCTTCACTGAGGACAGACCAAGTGGAGGCAGGTCAACATGGTGGCAGGCAACATTGCAATTAGTCCAGTGTTCCTAAAATCTCAGTCATTTCGGTTCTGTTTTGGCCACATTGACATACGGCCTGTTCTTATTATTTACTTACTGCTTTGATTTCCATGGACTCACTTAAAAAAAACAACAACTTAGATTTAGTTTAAAGGGAAACTTTATATCACTGCCATAAATGCAAACCAGCATCCCTAGTCATAAATTCAAAGCGACATAAAAATGAATCCAGGCCTATTAAAGTAAAAAATGTCCATTTTTGCACCACCTGAAGTGACTCCCACAAGGGCAGTGGTGCAGTGACCACAGGGTGGGAAACCAGGACCTCCGGACCTGATGGCCCGTGCTGCCCCAGGCTGGGGTCAGGAGACATGTGAGGGGGAAAGGACAGTGGACAAGGGGGCAGGTGACCAGCCCAGAAGAACCAGTGTACTCTGAGGTCCTTCTAAACAGATGCAGCCAAAGATAAGAGACTGTAGGGGAAAAGGTGGATCTGAGAAATTTCTGTATACTTTTAACTGTAGGGAACAGCATGTAAATGATATGTAAATTTCACAGCAGCCAGCGTTTGTTCTCTGGGGTCCATTTTTCAGGGGTGATGTGTTGGCAATGTGGCTGCCCTATCTGAGGCTCCTGCTCTCATCTAGCCCCTGGGCTCCCAGGAACCATAACAGGAGTGAGGGGACTGTCCAGGGAACACTGGCCTGGGAGTCAGGATGGAGGTAGCCAGGTTCTGCTGCTGCCCTGCTGGGTCACCTTGGACAGACCACTGGGCCTCTCTGGACCTCTGTTTCCTCATCTGTATGTATAGGGACGGGGTTTACACAAGATGTAGCTAGGTGATTTATTTTATGTGTCAACTTGGTTGGTGGCAGTAGCCAGATTATTCTGGGTGTTTCTGTGAGGGTACTTTTGGATGATACTAAATTTTAAATCAGTGAACTTTGAGTAAAGCAGATTGCCCTCCATAATGTGGTGGGCCTCATCCAACTGCACAACAGCCTACATAGAACAGAAGACTGATCTCCCCTGAGCAAGGGGAGATAGTACAGCAGATGCCTTTGGACTTGACCTACAACATGGGCTCTTCCCTGGGTCTCCAGCCTGCTTGGCCCACCCTGCAGACTTTGGGTTTGCCAGCCTCCAAATCATGGGAGCCAATTCCCTAAATCTCTTCTATTTTCTATATATGCATATGCCCTTTTCTTTGTTTTTTTCTGGGGAACCCTAAAACAGACACCCTCTAGCCATTGGCCGCCTTTGGCATCAGGAGGAACCGATAGGTGCTCGGGGAGAGCATGGTGGCTGGTCTTCATTTCCCTGTCTTCCTCTTGCCCTTGCATAAGTGGAATAGAGGAACTCTATGCCAAGAGGCTTAAACTACCAAGGGATTCATTCTCTCTCTCCCCGCTCCCACCCTATCTCTCTCTCTCTCCTGAACATTGCTTCTTCCACATACCGTTTCCACCTCATTTCAACCCCTGCCACCACCTCTGCTCTGGGACCACCTATCGGGTGGCATACCACAAACGCTTTTTGGGGTTCTTCTCTGTACCCAGCCCTGAGTTGCTTGGGCATGGAAGGGTCCAGACTGAACACTTATTGGGTTGGCTTAAAGGGAGTCTCTCCTGTTTCAGCTCAGCCTTCAGTGCCATCGAATTGCTTCTCTTTGAAAAACAAAATTCGTAGAACATAAACCACCATCTTTTTTTTTTTTAAATTTTTTAAATTTATTTTTAGAGAAGAGAGAGAGAGGAGAGAGAGAGAGAGAAGGGGGGAGGAGCTGGAAGCATCAACTCCCATATGTGCCCTGACCAGGCAAGCCCAGGGTTTCGAACCGGCGACCTCAGTATTTCCAGGTCGACACTTTATCCACTGCGCCACCACAGGTCAGGCAAACTACCATCTTAAAGTGTGTAATTCAGTAGTTGTCAGTATAGTCACCATGTGGTGTGACCATCACATTTCTACTTCCGGAAGGAACCCTGTCCCCGAGAGCAGTCTGTCCTGTCCCAGTCCTCCCCTTCCCTTGGCCCCTGGCAACCACAACCCTATTTTCTGTTCCTATGGATTTGTCCATTTCAGGTATTTTGTAGAAGTGAAATTGTACAATGTGTGAATTTTGTGTCTGGTTTCTTTCACGTAGCATGTGTTCAAGGCTTATCCATGTCATAGGGTGTATCAGGACGTCATTCCTTTCTATGGCTGAGTAATATTCCCTTGTGTGCATAGACCACATGTTGTTCATCCAAAGGATCTTTTAGAGGCACAGCTCAGATGCTACCACGTCCTGCCTACAGCTCTCCAAGTGGCTCCTTTAGCGACGAGAGGAAACCCCACACTTTTCCACTGACCCTGTGGCTCTGCATGGTCAGATACCTTCTGTGTTTCTGACCCCTCCTGACTTTTTTAAAACATATTTTTTATTATTTATTTATTTATTTATTTTTTGTATTTTTCGGAAGCTGGAAACGGGGAGAGACAGTCAGACAGACTCCCGCATGCGCCCGACCGGGATCCACCCGGCACGCCCACCAGGGTCAACGTTCTGCCCACCAGGGGGCGATGCTCTGCCCCTCCGGGGCATCACTTTGCCGCGACCAGAGCCACTCTAGCGCCTGGGGCAGAGGCCAAGGAGCCATCCCCAGAGCCCGGGCCATCTTTGCTCCAATGGAGCCTTGGCTGCGGGAGGGGAAGAGAGAGACAGAGAGGAAGGAGGGGGGGGGTGGAGAGGCAAATGGGCGCTTCTCCTATGTACCCTGGCCGGGAATCGAACCTGGGTCCCCCGCACGCCAGGCCGACGCTCTACCGCTGAGCCAACCGGCCAGGGCCCATATTTTTTATTTTTTAGTTTACTTATTGACTTGAGAGAGAGAGGGAGAGAGAGAGAGAGAGGAAGGGAGAGACAGAGCGAGATAGAAACATCTATCTTTTCCTGTATGTGCCCTGACTGGGGATCGAACCCACAACCTTTGCATATTGGGGCAACGCTCTAACCAACTGAGTTTTCCAGCCAGGGTTAGCATTCACCATGCTCCAATTACACTGACCGTCTTGAGCTGGCTAGACTCACACCAGCTTCAGGGCCTTAGTAACAGCCGATATCCTCTGCCTACAAAGTTCTCACCTCCCCAAATCCTATTTTGTTTATACTTTTTATTATGGCCAACTTTCAAACTGATACAATAAGAAGGATGATATCTATATAACAATAAACATCCCCTCTATCCATTGCTCAAATCCAACAATTATTAATTCATGACCAGTCTTGTTTTATTTATAGCTCTACCCGCTTCTCCACCGTGTTATTGTGAATCAAAACCCAGACATCTTGTCATTTAATCTGTAGATATTTTAGTATTATCTCTAAAAGATAAACAGACTCTTCCCCGAAACAGGACTACAATACTATTATCACACCTAAGAAATAAACTATACTCCCTTTATACCATTCAGCATTTAGTCGGTGTTCCAATTTTTCCCAATGGCTCATACATTTATTTATTTTTTAACAGCAATGTTTCCATTTATTTTTATTGAGTTTTTACCTGGAATGCCATGGGTTCCTGTCCATCTCCAGATTCAGGTGGTTTCTTCATTCAGCCAAGTATTCTTTTACTTTACCCTTGACTGTGACTCCTGCCCCACGTGTCCCGTTTTCTTCAAGAGCACACATTGTGTTTAAACTGGAGTCTTGATGATTTAGATGACTGAGCACTCCCTTCTCTCACTGTGCTCTTCCGGGTCATGTTCGGCTGCGTCCTGGGAGGGCCTTTCCCACAGCTGGGTCCTGCGTCCCAGTTTAACTTCCCACAGAGACCAGTCTGCTGCATTCCCTTCCACCCAAGCCCTGGCCATCCATCTTTTTCAGTTTGTAAATAGTTCGTAAAATGAGTTAATGGGATAATCTGAACAATGTGATTTGTTGATATGTCTAAGTCTTATTGTAGGTTAACACATCTCTCTCCATCTCTTTCTCTTTTTCTCTCCCTCCCTCCTTTTCTCCCTCCCTCCCTCCTTTTCTCCCTCCCTTTGTCCCTACCTCTCCTTTCCTCTCTCCCTCTCCTTTCCTCCCTTTATAGCTCTCCTTGCAATTGATACGGTGAAGAAACTGAGTTGTGTATGTTTTCAAGTTTCCTACTGTCTGGAGTTTGCTAATTGCATTTTCGCAATCCCTTGTCCCTGCAAAATGGCAGTTGATCAGAGCCAGGGGAGATAGTTCAGCAGGAATATGTCAAAGCTGGCGGGACCTGTGGTGGTGCAGTACAGTGGATAAAGCTTCAACCTGGAACGCTGAGGTCGTTGGTTCCCCAGGCTGGCCGGTCAAGGAACATATGGGAGTTGATGCTTCCTGCTCCTCCCTCCCTTCCCTCTCTCTCTCTCTCTTCTAAAATGAATAATTAAAGTGTAATAATAATAAAGAATATGTCAAAGCTCAGCACCTAAGCGATGGAGGGGGTTCCCAGGATGCAGGACTTTCAGTCTTAAAGCCCGGACAGCTTTGGGTACACTAGGATGACATAGGCATCCTGTCACGTGGTAAGTGCTCATTCAATATCTATTAAATGCATTCATGCAAACTGGAGGTAGGTATGTCTTGTTTGATCTACACAGCATCTCATTAAGTGTACTTTAATTAGATAATTTTTACAAACCAGAGTATCTCATATAAAAATTCAGATTCCCGCTTTCTGGAAAATTAGATGACATTACCCCCCGGGGCCTACATTCCCACGTGGCAGCCGTCAACTGGAGCAGGTTTCTGGCATCTGTGTAGAGGGGGCTGTGCTTGCTGACTCCCCACAGAGCGCACTGCTTCCAGCTCGTCTCCAGTCTGCTCGGCCCTGGCAGGGGTGTGTGTTTCTGTGGCCCAGCGGCCTAGTTTGGCCACACAACCTTTTGAGCTAGACAGATTTGGATGCAGATTGGAGCTGAGACACCTATGAGTTTTGCACCCCTGGCTGCTCCTTCCCTGCCCTGGGGAACTCTGTTTCTTCCACCTCACTTCCTTCTCCTCTCCTGGGGTTAAGGTGTGATTGTTTCTAGATACATCTGTTACAATGTGAAGGTTTTACCAGCTTGGAGGATGTGTTAATCCATGATGCCTTCCTTCCTGATCCCCAACTTCCAAATCGGAGAGCTGGGCCCTGCAGAGTCAGTGTCTGTCGCCCTCACCCATAGCCTTTGGGGGAACACTGAGCTCCATGCGGGCTTGGCCAAGGCTGGGGTTGCCGTGTAAGACCCAGTGTTGTCCAGGCCGGCAGTAGAGCCTCAGTGTAGGGTTACCATGGTGATCACCCCAGAAGATGGGGGCTGGGGGACTGGGTCTGGAGACCAGAGGGAGGAAAGAAGAGGAGGCTTGAGAGGAAAGGAAAGCCTCAAAGGCTTGCTGGGATGGAGAAGGGAGAACGGAGCTGATGGGCGGTGGGCTTTCCTTCTAGGCTGGGCTCTGATCCTTCTTAAAATGCAAATCCCCTGGGTGGCTGGGTGGCTGGCTGTTTGTAGTTTCTCACACTGCTGTGGAAAGTGGAAGATTGGAGGCCCTGGCAGCTGGAAATTGGGGACTTAGACACTCTCTGTTGTTTTTCCTCCTCATCCCCCCTGACCATGGGGGTGCTGTAGCCCAAGGCAGGGCTCAGGGGTCTGGCTGTCCCCTCCAGCCCATCAGGGACACCTCTGCCCACCAGGGCTCTGGCAGAGCCAATAGCTGCACTATCCTGTGCTCTAGGCTTCCTCTCATAATCCCCTCCTCCCTTCCCAACTGAGCTGTCCCCTCTTCCAGGAAGTCTTCCTGAATACTCCCTCCCCAGACCTGGTAAGGTGTACACCTTCTCTGCTCCCTGCCAGACCGTATTTCCTCCATCAGAGCTTGGGTCATTCTCTTGACTGCCCTACTTGTCTATTTCTATAGCAGCGCGGTGGGTTCCAAGGGCCCAGAGGCTGAGGTCCACCTGGGTGGCTGTGGTCTCCCTTCCATTTAGTGCCAGTGTATTGTATGTGTGAATACACTTGATCTTAACCAAAAGGCCGAGAAGCAATAGTCAATGTGAATCCGTGTGTGTGTGTGTGTGTGTGTGTGTGCGCGCGCGCTGGAAATCCGAGTCAACATTGCAGAGTTTAGTTGGGGCTGTGTGAAGGCGAGAGGGGCGTGGTTTGCTGGAGGGAGAACTCAGAGAGGAAGAGGGGCTTCTACAGCTTGGATAGGGGCTTGTTTGCCAGAGCCCATCTGCACTGCGACTTGCAAAGTCACTCCTGTCTGCTGCCCTTGCAGTTCATGATCAGTATGGGTGGGGATGTCCCCAGCTGGGGCAACGGTCAAAGTACACCCCAGATATTGGGCCTCATATTCTTCCCTCTGAGACTAGGGGAATGAGAGAGAACGGTCCCTGGAGTGCAGGATGGGGAAACTGAAATCCAGGTCAGTTCACTTTCTCTTTCAAAGAACACTAGCTCTTTGGACCTATGAGCTTTTAAGGATCCTGCAAACATATCTCAGACCTTAGAATATTTATTGGCTACAAAATGAAAAAACTGTGAAATTGAAATTAATAAATGTTAAGTGTCTACCAAATGTAACATTAGGTCAACTGCACGAATTGCTACATTTGGTATTCATAAAGTTGTCATTACCCACAGGAGCAACCTGTTGGCTGTATTTTCTCCCGGGGTAAGAAATCCCAGGTAGGCAAGAGGAGACATGAGAAGACACTAAACTGTCAATTAAGTCCATACCTGGTGGCCAGACAATTTCAAGAGCAAACTTAGAAAAATCCTTTAAAATTTTTTTTGTCAAAATGCTCTGATAGAAGGGAGGGCTTTAAAAGTCCTCTTGCCTTGGCCCTGGCCGGTTGGCTCAGTGGTAGAGCATTGGCCCGGCGTGTGGAAGTCCCGGGTTCGATTCCCGGCCAGGGCACACAGGAGAAGCGCCCATCTGCTTCTCCACCCCTCCCCCTCCCCTTCCTCTGTCTCTCTCTTCCCCTCCTGCAGTCCAGGCTCCATTGGAGCAAAGTTGGCCCGGGGCGCTGGGGATGGCTCCATGGCCTCTGCCTCAGGTGCTAGAAAGGCTCTGGTGGCAACAGAGCAATGCCCCAAATGGGCAGAGCATCGCCCCCGGGTGGGCATGCTGGGTGGATCACGGTTGGGCGCATGCAGGAGTCTGTCTCTCTGCCTCCCTGATTCTCACTTCAGAAAAATACACACACAAAAAAAGTCTCATTTGTCTTGGGTCTGGCCAGGTAGGGGGCCTGCCGTTGGCCTTCATGAAGCCTCAGCAGGGCCCTTCCAGCACGTTTACAGTCCATAACCCCTCACGACAGGGAGGTGGAGGTGTTTAGAGGAGATGGAGGAGGTGTTGGTTCCCCTCCTGCCCCTCTAATTCTGTTGCCGAGGTTCCTCCGTGGGCTGCTCACCAACCTCATTAAGTAAAGCTTCTTGGAGTCCGGGAACACAGCTGCAAACCACAGCCTGGTCAGTGTTGGGATTACGGCCACAGTCTTGGCTGGAGAGAAGTGGGTTTTGGGAGCTGCCTGAGGGTTGCTTTGGCCCGGCTGCCGCTGGCAGGGGTGCCTCAGAACTGGCCCCTGAAAGGACACCTGACACGGGACTGGCGACACACCTCGGGTCTAGCGTCAGGGCCTGGCTTCACTCTGGTACAAAGAGCTGATGATCTTGAGGGAGACCATTTCCCCTTCTGGGCCTCAGTCCTTCACTTGACAAGCGGGGGTGTTGGACCATCCTTTTTAAAGCTTGAGAACAAGAAGAGATATGTTCATGCAATCTCCCCATTTCATATCTGAAAAGAAGGAGGCTCAGAGGAGAGGGACCCGTCCAAGGTCACACAGGGAGATAGAATGGAAGCCAGGCCAGACCCCCTTCTGATTCCCACCATGATGTCCATTTTCCATTTCTGTCTCCACTTCCTCCACCCAGGGTCTTCCTGCAGGGCAGACCAAGGGACCCAGCTCCTGTGGGGACCAAAGTGTCCAGGGCCTCAGGCTGCCAAGAGCAGGTGACCTCAGATGATTCTCCCAAGAGGTTCTCTTTCCATCCCTTTCCCCAACCCCAGGAGAGCACTGGGCTCGGAGTCAGAGACCTGGGCTGCAGACCCTCCCTGCCACATCAGACTGAGGTGTGACCTGGGCAAGGCACTCTACCGCTCTGAGTCTCAATTTTTGTTGTTTGTTTGTTTAATTAATAAATTTATTTTAGAGAGAAGAAGGGAGGGAGAGAGAAAGACAGGAACTTTGATCTGTCCCTGTATGTGCCCTGACCGGGGATTGAACTGGCAACCTCTGTGCATCAGGACGATGCTCTAACCAACTGAGCTATCTGGCCAGGGATGAGTCTCAGTTTTCTCTTCTATAAAACAGAGCAGAGATGGGTTCTGCCCACCCCACGGGGTGGCAACAGCTACTGGCAACCATTTCCCAGGGCCTGGACCTCCTCTGGAGAAGGCACACCCCTGCCCACCCAGGAGAGATGTCATTAAATCCATAATTTGTCAGATAGAAACAACTCCAAGTGGAGAGAGGAGAGAGGGAGAGCCTGTTCCTTTCACAGACATGGAGGGAGGCGCTGGCCTGCCGCTGCCAGTTACAAATACCATCCTGCAGGACCCTTCCCCCGGAGCAGAGCCTGAAGGGCCCAGAGTCCCAGCACGTGGCCAGGAGCCTCTTGTTGGGGTCTTTGCTGGCCTGAGGCTTCCCAGCTGGGCTCCGTTGCTGGGCACACCCTTTCTGGGTGTGGTGGGGTGGGGGTTAAGGTGAGCAGCAGTGTGTTTCCAGCCTTTGGCTAAGTGACTCCAGAGAATGCTTGATTCACTGAGCACAGGCTCCCCCGAGGCAAGCAATGTGGGAGGAAATGAAACTGGGGATTATTCATCCTCTGGGGAAACCTCTTTCCTCCATCTCTATCTATTCCAAAAAGTATTCTAATATGAAATCATAATGAACATTGATATTTCTCAGCCCTGGTCAGTTGGCTCAGTGGTAGATCGTCGGCCTGGCGTGCGGGGGACCCGGGTTCGATTCCCCGCCAGGGCACATAGGAGAAGCGCCCATTTGCTCCCCCCCCGCCCGCCTCCTTCCTCTCTGTCTCTCTCTTCCCCTCCCGCAGCCAAGGCTCCATTGGAGCAAAGATGGCCCGGGTGCTGGGGATGGTTCCTTGGCCTCTGCCCCAGGCGCTAGAGTGGCTCTGGTCGCGGCAGAGCGACGCCCCAGAGGGGCAGAGCATCGCCCCCTGGTGGGCAGAGCTTCGCCCCTGGTGGGCGTGCCGGGTGGATCCTGGTCGGGCGCATGCGGGGGTCTGTCTGACTGTCTCTCCCCGTTTCCAGCTTCAGAAAAATACAAAACAAACAAACAAAAAAAAACAAAACAAAACAGCCCTGGCCGGTTGGCTCAGCGGTAGAGCGTCGGCCTAGCGTGCGGAGGACCCGGGTTCGATTCCCGGCCAGGGCACACAGGAGAAGCGCCCATTTGCTTCTCCACCCCTCCGCCGCGCTTTCCTCTCTGTTTCTCTCTTCCCCTCCCACAGCCAAGGCTCCATTGGAGCAAAAATGGCCCGGGCGCTGGGGATGGCTCTGTGGCCTCTGCCTCAGGCGCTAGAGTGGCTCTGGTCGCAACATGGCGACCCCCAGGATGGGCAGAGCATCGCTCCCTGGTGGGCAGAGCGTCGCCCCTGGTGGGCGTGCCGGGTGGATCCCGGTCGGGCGCATGTGGGAGTCTGTCAGACTGTCTCTCCCTGTTTCCAGCTTCAGAAAAATGAAAAAAAAAACAAAAAACCAAAAAACAAAACACATTGATATTTCTCAAGCACTTGTTAGGTGCCAGGCACTGTGCCCAGCATTTACATGCATTATCTTATTTAATCCTCACCACAGCCTTAGCCCCATTCTACAGATGGAGGAGTTGAGGCTCAGGTGACTGGAGGAAGGCCACGTGGCCAGAGAAAATAGCAGAGCAGGGATTTGAAAGCAGACCAGGGTCACTAGAGCCTGAGCCCCTGACCACTAGGGGACACTGCCTTTGCTGACACTCTGGATGTCAATACCCTGGGACTGAGGGTCTTACTGGGACCCTTGGGACAGCTGCTCTCCCCCTCTGGGCCTTCTGGCTTCCCAGACGGGGCTCTAATTGCCCTCCCCGGCTCTGTTTCCCAGGGGTGTCAGCCTTCAGAGGCCCCTGTGCCTGGCCCTTGACACCCACCCCAATGTGCTCACCATGGATGTGCTTCTGCTTGCAAGGAGCCAGGGACCAGGAGGGATTAGGAGCCAGAAGCTTGTGGGTTGAGGCCAAGTGGGGAAGGCTCCAGGTCAGGCTCATCAAATTAATGAAAAAAATCTGTCCCTGCAAATGTTGGCAGCAACACCACCTTCATGATCTCTCCACCTAAGGCCCCTGGCCCTGCCCTATTGATTGCATTTAGTATCATGGATTGACAGGGTCCCTGTAAGAGCCAAGGGGCAGGAGAATTGATGTCTGAGGGCCTGGTGGAGCTGTCGCTGTGGAAGGGGCTGAAGAGGGTGGCTTGTGGTCCTGATGACATTTCAGACCTCAGCCTGGAGAAGGGAAGGGGGCACTCACCTAGCAGACCACGTGACAGGGGTTCTGCTTTTGTGGTTTTCTTTTTGTTTCCCTTGTTGGGGGACCACAGGGCAGGTTTCCTGGAGAATAGACCCCATTGGCCTGTCTTCTCAGCCCCTACTCTCCAGGTCTCCCTACTGCTCACTCAGACCCTGCTGTGGCTCCCAGCTACCTCTAATGTTAATCTACCACCACTTCTCACTCTGCACGCTGTCTCAGGGAGCTGACCCAGATTTCCGTCTCTAATTCTAACAACTTCCTGAGTTTCAAACCTACAAGTCCTCAGCCGTTGGGCCTCCCCACCTGGACAACCCTAGGCCCCTCAGATTCAGCAAGCCAGATCTTCTACACCATCTTCCTTCTACAACCTCCCTACTCCCTGATTCTCTGCCCCAAGTTTCCCCATCCCAGTGAATGGCAGAGATGCCCACATTATAAACACACAGATCAACATGAGCATTTCAGGTGAGGTCCTGTGTGATGTAGGGGGCCAGGGGGGTCAGAGGGTAGAAGTGAATGGGAATAGGGTAGTGTATGTATCTGATGGTAGTCAGGGGAAACCTCTCTGAGAAAATGACATTTGACCCAAGAGCTTAATGATGAGACAGAGCTGGCTTTGAGGAAGAATTTTCTGGGCAGAGAAAACAGTAAGTGCAAAGGCCCTGAGGTGGAAACAGTAAGGCCAGTATGTTTGGGAAGCATCAGGTGAGCCAGTGCAGGCTGAGGATGGTAAATGACACAGAGTTTTGTGTGGGATGGAGTCAGAGAGGTCAGCAGGCACAGTCTGCATTTTTTTTCTAGGTGTCTGAGCTAGTGGAGGTTTTTAGGCAAGAGAGGGCAGTCACATCAACTGATTTATGTTTTGAAAGGGTCCTTCTGGTTGTTGGGTGGGTGGGGTGAAGCATTCAGGGGGTTGCCTTGGAAAAGGAATGCAGGGACAGGAACGAGTGAGGAAACAGAACTGGAGTATACATGGGAGACAGAGCCCACAGGACTTGCCAGTTGGGTGCAGGGGCAGGACAAAGAGAGAATACAGGCTAATGCCTGGACATTTTGGCCTGAGCGACTGAGAGGGGGAACAGGAGAGAGGAGCAGGCAAAGAAGGAAATAGAGATTTCTGTTTTGAATTCCCATCCTTCTGAAAATTTCAAGCAGGCATCTGGATAGATGAGACGGGAGCTCAAGAGAGATGTCAGGCTGGAGATATGAATGTCAGTTGATAAGTGTGAATTCAGCTTCCCTACTTGTTTTCAAGCTTTGCCGCTGCTCTCTGCTTCCTATGGGACTGGGAACTCCCCGAGGGCAGAACTGGATTTTATTATTGTTATGTCTTCAGTGGCTTGGAGCAAAGGCCACTCAAAATTGTTGAGGGATGAATAAAAAGCATAAATATCTGTTTCACGTATTCATTAAAGAATATTTGCGAAGCACTTAGTCTGTGCTGAAAGTAGAGCTATGAGTGAGAAAACGTTCCTGCCCTCGGGGAACTTAGGCTTCAGTGAGTGAGAATTTAGGCTTCAGTGAGTGAGATTGGTTGGAACAAAACCAATGAATATATAATATAATGAAGAATGGGGCCTGGACTGAGGAAGAAAGATTAAGTAAGATAAGCAAATAAAGAGCACTGGGGTAATTTTTAGGAGAGAGGTCAGGTGAGGGTCCCTTTAAGGAGAGGACAGTTGAATAGAGATCTGAAGGAATAAGAGGTAAGCTGTGTGGATATCTTGGGAGAAAAGCATGCAGGCATGTGCAAAGGCCCTGAGGTTGAAACACAGATTCCCCCTATGCTGGAGGCTAATGGCACCTCAGGACAGACACACTTGGGGGCTAATGAGACTAAGGGAGACTTCCCTTCCCAGTTCTCACACTCATGACAGATAAATTTCCTCACTAATGGCTAGAGATAAAAAGTTCGCTATGTACATTTTCCTCTCTTTCCCACAGTATCTAGGTTCAAGAAGAAGCCACTACATAGAGGTCAAGAGCCTCCTCTAGGGAAAGAGAAAAGGGGGTTCTTACCACCCTTCAGGCAAGACACTCAGCCCCCAAAGGTTTGCTCTGGAATCCCTTCCTATCTATCCTTGGGGGAAGGGGTGCCAGGTAAGTTCAGGGACACAAAGTACCTTAATGACAACGCTGTATAATAATAGCCTAATGCCTTCATAGAGCTGTTATCTGGAGTCACAGAAGGTGCCTCCATGCCGCATTGCCTACGAGTGCTGAACGCCTTCACCCCAGAAAGCTTTCTCCCCAATTACGTTATGTTAGCCTCACGCCATTCTCACTTAGAGGTGGGGGACAGGAGCAGTACCCCCATTTAGCAATGTTGACTTCAGGGGGTGGAGACAGGCCTACAGTCAGAGGCCCCAGACCCCCCACCCTGGCTCTTCCTTCTTCCCTAGCAACTTCCAGGTGTTTTGGGGAAACTGAGGTCGCTGTCAGCTCTGTGTATCAATGGAGAAGTCCAGGCAGAAGTTTGGTTCATTCCTCATTTGCTCTCAGGCCCATCGCCCACACCCCAGCCTGTTTCCCACAGCTGGATTGGAGGGACTCTGTTCAAACATCTGGGCAGAAAGGAGTATGGTGGGAATGAATGAGTGTAACATCTCAGGAATGGGGTTGGGGGACAGGGCCTCCCAGCTTTCCAGAAGAAAACATCATTTTCATTTTGTCTCTTGGTAACTATGACTTTGAAAATGCTGTCCAAATTCAGTGTCTTTACCCACCCCCACCCATGGCCTCTCTGGGAGCCTCTGCCCTTGGCTCTGTGTTTGCTGCTGGCCTCCCCTCTCATCCTGCCCTTCCATCCCCCGGACAGAGGTCCTGAGGGAGGCTGGACTGGGACAGGAACATCCATGTTCAAGATGGGCTACTCACACGCCTGACGAGTTGGTGCTGGCTGACAAGCTGGGGCGGGCCTGGGGCTTTGGTATCTCTCCATGCAGGTCTCTCTGCAGCCTGCCCGGGCTTCCTCACAGTGAGGTGGTGGAATTCTTAGTGTGAGCATCCCAAGAGAACCAGGTAGAGTCTGTCTCACTGTTGGGCAAACAAGTGTGTTAGGCTTGCTTGCTTGTATTTTGCCTGATTGGTGCATGAGCACAGGGCAGCACCACCTGTGTATAGTCCATATAAGGCTGCAGGTGCTTGTCCTCAGGGCGGTGGATTGTAGGTTGCAGACTGCCTGCTGCCATTGGGAGGGGTCATTGTTTGCTATTGTTTGCCAGAGAAGGGGTTCTCCACAACCACCTGTTTTGCTTGTGAGTTGAGGGAGAGAGAGAGAATCAGTTTTCCCTGCCTGCTTGCTTGTCCACAGTTACAAGCCTCTAATAAATGGAATGGCCCACCATCCTACGGCTCCACAGTTCCATTACCATCTGCCTGAACCCCAGGTGAATCTGCATGGCCATGGCCACCGGCCTTACACTTACCTTTTATGACCTAGGTTTCGAAGTCATATAACATTACTTCCATTGAAGCAATCCCCCAAAGTCCTGCAGACTCAAGGAAGTGGAACTCATAAGGCCCATTACTCAACAGGAGGAGTGTCATAGTCACATTATAAGACCATGTGGGATGGGAGATAACGTTTCATTCATCTTTGGAAAATATGTCCTCCCATACTTGGCCATGCATCTATTTTAATAGTCAGGATGAGTGAGGCTCTGCCTTGAATCTCAGTGGCTTAACACAAGGAAGCCATATTTCTCACTTAATTGCAGTCCATGGAGGTTTGCTGACACCTGTTGGCTGTCCTCCTACCTGCTAGAAGTAGGGATTCTGGCTCCTCCCACTTTATGATACTGCCATCTTAAACCTGTGGCTCTGAAGTCCGTGGAGAAGTGGGAGAGAAAAATGTAGATGGAAATACAGAGGGCTTATGTCCAGACCTACAAGTGGCATCCAACACTCAACCTGCTTCTCACTGGCCAGAACCTGCCCCAACCCAACTGCAAGGGAAGCTGGGAAATGTAGTTTTCCTGTGTGCCCAGGAAGAGGAAAAGGGAACTTGTGAGCAACACGCCAGGCTCTGCCACACTTGTCTTCTAGACCTCAACCAGAGAGCGCACAATTGAGGGTGTTTTGTTGAATGTTGTATCCCCAGTACCTGTCACATGGAGGTGCTCAGTAAATGTGTCTTCATAAATGAATGAACAGAAAGATGGCCTCTACTTTGGCCCTGACTTCTGAGCTTTGGGGTCAGGCGCTTGAGGCTGAGTAAGCCCTACTGTTGATAAGGTTTGGGGAGTGGTGGTTCTCATGGGGGACGTAGAGTTCAAGTTTAACCCCACCTTCATTGACCCACCAAAGATTCCTTGTGGAAGCCGTGCTTATGGAGTGGCTGGAGTGGCCACCATGCTTCCTGGACTTGGGGAATGGGCTGTAGGTGTTTGCTTTAAGCAGCTTTGGCTATAGAGGTCAGTGCTGAGGGGCATGGGTGGGTCACAGCATCTGACGAAAGGGAGTAGTCTTGTCTGACCCGTGGTGGCGCAGTGGATAAAGTGTCAACCTGGAATGCTGAGGTCAACAGTTCAAAACCCTGGGCTTGTCCGGTCAAGGAACAAATGACAAGCAACAAGCAAGCAAGGAACAACTAAAGTGAAGCAGCTATGAGTTGATACTTCTCACTCCCCCACCCGCTGTAAAAGCAATAAAATCTTTAAAAGGGGGGCGATAGTCACAAGGGGTTGGGAGGGAAGATTAGGAGGTTTCCTGGGGTTGAAAAGTCTTGAGAAAGGTAAAAGTCATGCTTCAAATGTAAGAGATCATGGTTAAAACTGATTGAGTATGAGTACCCACCCCCCTGGCCCAACACACACGTCCTGGAGCTGCCTCAACCCCCACAGCACAGAGCGACCCATGCCCAGTGCAGCCATCTGGCCGCCGCTTCTGGCAAAATGAGAAGTGAGGTCTTGTTTTATTTGCAAGTGAAAAATTAGTTTCCTGCATCAGGAAGCTGATCCAGGCCTGGGAGATGCAGCTGCTGCCAGGGACCCTGAAGGGCTGTAGATATGGGGTACACACCTGTTCTCCCTGCTCCCGTGTAAGTTCCCTCCCGTCCTGTCCCTTCTTCCAGCTCTTAGTGTCCCCAAGCCATGGATGCTGCAGCCACTGGTAGAGCTAGGAAGCCAGGATAAGCAGGGTTGGGAAAAAAGCCGAAAGGAGGCATATTTGGGGACATCAAGTTTCAGGGGCTTGGAGAGCGTCCAGGTGCAGATGGGTTACATTGTAGGCGACAAGAACACAGTTGATAGATCTACCATTAATTTGGGAAAAATGAGAAGCAGCTTGAAAAGCATTACCACCTTTGTAAATGACCGTGGTAACAATGAAAACAAAGACAATAGCTGTCATTTATTGAGACCAAGCACCACCCACTTGTAGTGACTCCAGGTCCTTTGTCCTGCGCTTCATTGGGGCTGGATGGGGCAGTGCGCCCCTTCTCACCTAACCCTGGTTTCTCGGTCAGAGCACTCGTCCCTGTAACTTGACCCTCAAGGTTACTTCATTGGTTTCTCTTTTTTATCCTGCTGAACTGTAAGTCCCTAAACAATGAAATCAGTGTCTGGTTTTCTACAGTTGTCTCTTTACTGCTTACATGATGGAACTTAATTCATATTTGGTGAGTAAATGAATAATTAGACCAAAGAGTGAGGTTTTCCAGGACTTCTGACAGGCTCCCTCAGACCTGGGAGTGGTGGTTCCCATGGAAGACCCAGAGGTCAGGTTTAACCCACATTAAAGTCAGAGGGAGGGGACTGAGGACCCTGGTCTTCCACTGCTTTAGCTTTCTTTTTTTCTAAAATATTTTATTTATTCATTTAGAGAGGAGAGGAGAGAGAGAGAGAGAGAGAGAGAGAGAAAGAGAGAGAGAGAGAGAGAGAGAGAGAGGGAGAGAGAGAAGGTGGGGAGGAGCAAGAAGCATCAACTCCCACATGCACCTTGATCAGGCAAGACTGGAGTTTTGAGCGGCGACGTCAGCATTCCAGGTTGACGCTTTATCCACTGCGCCACCACAGGTCAGGCTGCTTTAGCTTTCTGACAACAACTTTGCCTTCTTTTGAAAGCCATTTATATGATGATTATAAATAGCTGTGTAAGAAACTGCTCCCAAATATAGTAGCTGCATAACTCAGCTCCGCAGGGAAACAGAACCAATAGGATATATATAAGGACATGTATTATAGGAATTGGCCCATGCGATTATGGAGACCGAGAATTCTACCATCTGCTGTCTGCAAGCTGGAGAACCAGGCAAGCTGGTGGTGTGATTCAGTCCAGTCCAAAGGCCCGGGAGATGGGGGGAGCTGGTGGTGTAAGTCCTGGTCTGAATCTGAGGGCCCGAGAATCAGCAACACCAATGTCCGAGGCAGGAGAAGATGATGTCCCCGCTGAGGCGACGAGAGGGAACATGCCCTCCCTGTCAGGCTTAGATGGATTGGATGACACCCACCCAGTTGGTGAGGGTGATTTGTTTTATCCAGCTCACCTATTCAAATGCTGATCTCTTTGGAAAATACCCTCCCTGACTTACCCAGAAGTAATGTTTTACCAAACTTTCTGGTCACCCCTTAGCCCAGCCAAGTTGACACATAACAATAATCCCCAAGAGTTCACCCCTTGCCAACTTGGCACCCATACGCATCTGAAACCATACTTGCTCTCCAAATCAAGACAATAACAAGATCATAATTCCATCTCACAAGACAGAACTAGGCTGCAAACAACCGAAAACATACTAACTGCTTTCCCGGAAGAGGCGATCAAGTCCTTGAGCGATGGTTACTCTTCTCCTGACATCTTAAATACTGTGATGTTCAACTAACAACATGTGAATACTGACATGAAGTCAGTGCGCCTTCTGCTACATGACAAGGGAATAAGGGAGAAACAAAAAACAGGTATTTGTTTAACATATGTACATATACACACAAACGTAGTTATAACAAATAAGGAGGAAATAGTCATGACAATTACAGTCCTTTTTTTTTGTTGTTGAAACTGGTCATGTGGTCCTAGCTGGTGTTATTTTTGAGTACCTCCTCCTACTGCCCCTCTGTATTCCCCTTGCCTTCGGTAAGCACCTTAGCTGGTCAGACTTCAGATTCTGGAAGGGTCTGCGCCATTCGCAGTCCAGCTTGAGTTGGGCTGCTGTCGTTTTTCATTGACTTCAATCAGAGGGAGGGCATGGCGACACTGAGAGCCGTCCTAAGGGATCTCCTGTACGCGACACACTCGTCCCTACCGCCCTGGTGGAGCAGTAGTCCAGCTTCCCCTTTGAAGTCAGGATCCATTGTTCCAGCCAGCACTGACATCTTTTTTGTCTGTTAACTCAGAGGCAGGAAGAGCCAATGTCTACCCCTCGATTTCTGTACCTGTGAATCTGGGTTGGTGGAGAAACGGCACTGTTTATTGGACACTGATTCAGAGCATGTGCAGCTTTCTAAAGCACCTTGCCCCAGCCCTGCAAGGTTTTGCCACCTGGCTGACACTGCAGTTTAGTCTTCAAAAGGCCATTCTACTGTCCTGTCCAGCCAGTTGCTTCAGGATGATGGGGAACATGGTAAGACCAGTGAACTCCATAAGCACGGGCCCACGGTCACACTTCTTTTGCTGCAAAGGGGGTCCCTTGGTCAGAAGCAATGCCACATGGGACACCATGACAATGACCAAGGCATCTTGTAAGCCAGGGGCAGTCAACCTTTTTATACCTACTGCCCACTTTTGTATCTCTGTTAGTAGTAAAATTTTCTAACCGCCCACCGGTTCCACAGTAATGGTGATTTATAAAACTAGGGAAGTAACTTTACTTTATAAAATTTATAAAGCAGAGTTACAGCAAGTTAAAGCATATAATAATAATTACTTACCAAGTACTTTATGTTGGATTTTCGCTAAGTTTGGCAGAATAAATCTTTATAAAACAACTTACTATAGTTAAATCTATCTTTTTATTTATACTTTGGTTGCTCCGCTACCGCCCACCATGAAAGCTGGAGAGCCCATTAGTGGGTGATAGGGACCAGGTTGACCAGCACTGTTGTAAATCCATGGAGGGTTTTGGTGGCAGCGTTCTGTGCAGGGAAGGCAAACCACACCCAGAGAAAGTGTCCATTTCAGTGAGGACAAAACGCTGCCCCTCCCACAACGGAAGTGGTCTCATGTCACCAAGCTGCCATTCGGTAGCTGGGTGACCACTGTGGGGAATGGCGCTGCATGGGGGCTCAGCGTTGGTCTCCGCGGCTGGAGGATTGGGTCCTCAGCAGTGGACAGAGCCACGTTAGCCTTGGTGAGTGGAAGTCCAGGTTCCTGCCACCATGACCACTTTGTTGACGAGTCCATTGGGAGATGACAGAGGTGGCTGAGTATTCACAGAAGGGGTCATCCTTCCTACCCACTTGATCACTAAAGTCCTTTCCTGACGTGGGGAGTTTCTGGTGAGCATTTACATGAACACTAACATTTTTACCCTGTTTTGCCCATTCAGAGAGGTCTATTTCTCTACCTCTTCCTCACATTTCACTGCCATCCGTTTCCCAATCATGTCCCTTCCAACCATCCAGCCAGCCATGGGCCACAGCCCGCGAACCAGTAGATGATCACACATCTGACCATGTTTCTTTCCAAGAAAAGTGAGCATCCAGGTGCACTGCCCGAAGTTCTGCCCGTTTTGTCTGCCCACTTTGGGAGGATTTTACTTCACCGCTGTCCGTCTGGGATGTCCCAGACAGGGCCTGGCATGGTGCAGCTGTCCACTTTCAGGCAGTGCCTGGATATTGGACAGAACCATCTGTAAACCAGGCCTGAGTCTTTTCTTTTTCTGCAACTGATCGTAGATGACTCCCCATGAGGCCACAGGCTGGGAGGGAGACTGGGAGGGAGAAGGCCGTGTGGCAGGAGTAGGACTACAGGCATTGTGGTCACTTCTTCATGTAACTTAACCTGCTTCCTCAGGGCCTGCTCAGGCCTGATCTCATACACACCGCTGTTGTTAGATGCTGCAGCATTGCTGTGCACACCCAATACGACAACCTGGTGGGCCACTTAAACCCAGAAATAATGTTTTACCAGCTATCTAGGTATCCTTAGGCCAGTCAAGCTGACACACAAAATTAACTCTCATGGTTGCTTAAAACAACACTGTATTATCAGCGCTCACATTTCTATGAGTTGACTAGACTCAGCCAGCTGGATCTCCCTTGGGGTCTCTCCTGTGGCTCCAGCCAGATGGTGGCTGGGGCTGAAGTCATCCAAAAGCTTGACAGGGCCGATTCCAGGGTGACTTCTTCGGGCACCCCTCTGAGATGCTGGAGGGGCTGGGGGTTGCCCGGCCATCACTCCTTCTCTATGCAGACTTGCCGTGCGGCGCCGTGGGCTTCCTCACAGCTCAGAGCAGAGCGGGACTTCTTCCACGGTGGCTGCCAGAGTCGTCGGTGGAAGTGGCAAGGTTTCTGGTGACTTAATCTTGAAAGTCACGCAGCGTCACTCCCATCAAGTTCTATTAGTCAACAGCAAGTCACAGTCCAGCCCAGATTCCAGGGGAGGCTCGCCACAAGGGTGTGAGTACCAGCAGGTGGCTTTACTGGGGGTCCATCTCTGGAGCTGGGCCACGATGCGGCCGAAGGGGAGATGTGGTGTTCTAGCAGACAGGCCTCTGTGTCAGCGATCAGAAAAACCTAGCCCTGGTTTTGCTGGTCACCCTTGGACAAGTGTCTTGATATTTTTAGGCCTTAGCTTCCAAGGTATAAAATGGCGAAAGTGGGCTGGATGATCTGGAAGGTTCTCCCGGCACCCACAGGCCTGGGTTTGGCTCCCCGGTCCTCCCTGCAGGCTGAGTCTCTGGTGAAGTAGGCGGGCTGGTGGCCCATCTGCAAGCCCAGAGCCCACGACCCCCAAGCTAGGCTCTTAGACACAATTACTGAGAAGACCAGGGGCTCGAATTTCCGAGCTTGGAAAATAATTGCCCTCCCCAGCCATCTCTGGGCACATTATTCACAAGCTCATTACGGCTTAATTTAATCACCAGATGTCATCCAAATGCCATTTATTCTGCCTTCTCGCTGGAGAGTTACCTATTTGTTTTACATTTCAAATGTACTAGCTCATTATTCTGTCATTTGGGACTTTATTTTGTAATTCATTTGGCAAGTTCCAACAAGTCAAAATTGATGCTGTACCGAGCACAGTACCTCCTGAGCGCCTCCCAGGGCCCCCGGCTCCCTGAAAGTGCCTCCCCTGAGCTCCTTCCTTCAGGAGGCCAGCCCCAGGCACTCTCCACCTTTCTGATGGGTGATGGAGAGAGATCCAACATTCTGATCGTCCCTCGAGTCCAAACCCTGCCTGCGAGACTCCCAGAGACGCGCGCTGAGGCCTGAGGCAGGTAACCGGGAACGCTCAGGATCATTCTGCAAGGGACCAACACTGCGGGTTGAATTCTGGTTTTGCCATACTTCGTGGTTGGCCTCGGGTCTTCCTTCCCTTTTGAAAGTGGCTTACCTTCTCTGAGCCTCAGTTTCCTCATCTGTAAGCCGGGACGGTAGTAGGTCAGCATGTGCAGGATTGCTGTGAAGGTTCAGGGGGATGAGGCTTGTCCAGCGCTGCCCCCGTGCTGGACACACGGTGCCTCCTCAGTTCGCTGTGAACTCAGAGCAGAACGGGATGACACACATCGGTTCTTGCCAGAAGCGGGGGATTAAGCTCAGAGGGCTTGAGGCAGTTCTGGGGTACCTGCGGTGTGCAGGGTCCTGCCAGGGTGGTGGCGGGTGGTCCCCTCAGCCTCAGGTCCGGTCGGGAGGCCCCCCAGCAGCCATCCCAGCATCTCCGGTGCTGCCTGACTACTGGCTGCCAAACCAGCAACCCCGGAGGGGCCACTGATCTAAGAAACACATGACACCGCTGTCTGGAACCATAGCCCACATCATATTACAAAGCCTCATGGTGTTTCCAGGCAACATCGTGGACTGTGTGGCAGGCCACAAAGGCTTTGAGTGGGGCTCCCTTCAAAATCACCGGGAAGCCTCCCCACAAGCTTCAGATTCCAGAAGCTGGGGTGGGCCCGGGGTGGATCCCAAGGTTCTCCGAACAACAGCCTTCTGTGTGTCCTTCTCTGACGCAGAAGATCCACTCCCCAGGCCCCTTGGATTCTTAAAAGGAAAAAATTATTAGCTGGCTAATTAGAAGATCAATACCTGTGCAATGGAGCCTGGGAAGCTTCCAGAGAACGCTAACATCTTGACTCCAGTCTTTTGTCTACGCGTATATGACACAGGACACACTGCTCACATTGTACGGTTTCATCCAGCCCACAATGTCCTCCTCTTCCGTGTCCACCCACGTCCTCCATCCCCACTCTGGACCAGCTCATATATTCTTCTTCTCTCTGGCAGGTCTGCCTTCCCTCTCTTGGACCTGAATTTTGGGCTAGTAGCCTCAGACTCCTCGTCCTAAAGGACATACCCTGGACCCTTCCTTCCCCTTGAACCATTGACACGTCCCTTCTTTAACTTACTGCCAATTTTCTGTAAAAGCTACCATCTCTCCCCACCCCCATTCATGTCCCCTTAATGTAGTCACTTCCTGATCCCAAAACTCAGGCTCCGGATCCCTCCCCCCAATCCATCCCCTGAGATGCTCCCGGGCAGTGCCATCCAGGAGAAATAGGAAGCCAGCTGCATGTGGAATTGAAAATTTTCCAGCAGCAGCCACGGGCGAAAAAGGAAGAAGAGACAAGTGAAATTGATTTTAACAATATATTTTATTTAACTCAATATATCCAAACTATTATCATTTCAACCTGAAACACATAATCAATAGAAAAGTTATTCATGGGCTATTTCACATTCTTTTTTATTTTTATTATTTTCTTACCAATTCTGCAACCTGGTGTGTATTTTTCTACTCACCATCTTTCAAGAACTCAGTAGTCATATGTGGTCAGTGGCAATGGCGTCGGATGGTACAGATCTAGGGGACACACCAAGGACCCAATGGATAAACCTGATCATCTCTTCCCAGGGAACTTATCCATAGAGTTTGTTCTCATGTTCCCCCCAATTCCCTATACTGCTGCTTATTTCACCTTTACATGTGACATCTTTATTTCTGAAACATTTTGTTTTTAAGTGAGAGAAGGGGAGATAATAAGACAGACTCTCACATGTACCCCAACCCAGATTCACCCGGCAACCTCCATCTAGAGCCGATGCTTGAATCAACTGAGCTATTTTTAGTGCTTGAGGCTGATGCTCGAACTAACCAAGCCATTGGCTGTGGGAGGGGAAGAGGGGAGAAGCAGATGATAGCTTCTCCTGTGTGCCCTGACTAGGAATTGAACCTGGGACATCCATATGCCAGACCAACCCTCTATCCACTGAGCCAACCAGCCAGGGCCTGAAACTTCTTTATTCTATTAGTAATACATGACCATTTCTAAGTATCAGGAAAATTCAGATATGGAGATCTAGAGCCTTGAAATAATATCTTTGTGATGTTCTCTCTCGGCAGGCCCTTGTGGACAACTCATCTTGGTCCGGCAGAGGGCTCACCTTGCATTGGGGTTATTTATGGCTGGAGCCCAAAGAGGCAGCAGTAGTCACTGTTGAGAATTTTTTTGAAACAAAAGAAAAAGTGCCAGAGGAGGCTGGGTCTGGAGTTTGTGTCGTAAATATAGACAGATTTGAGAAGAGGGAGGGCCCAACTCTGCCTCCTGTCTGCCTGGCGAAATGAGATGGGGACACTTAGGCCAGTTTCAAGGTAGAGAAGGCAACATTGTGCGGGGTTTTCAATGGTCTATAGAATTGTTGGGGGCTGAAGCCCAGATCCCAGTTTGATTCATACCGCCACAAGAGCAGAACTGGGCCACCAAGAGGTAGGCTGTCACTGCTGTGGTCCGGAAGCTTCTTGTGGAATTGGAAGGGCTGCTTTTACAGCTGCCGGTTCCAGATTCACACTACTGCCACTGTGACTAGCGCTGCCACCACCCCGGTGCAGCTGCTAAATCAGGACCAAGCTGCCATCATGCACACTGTGACCCTGAGTCCTGCCTCTTGACTCCAGGTCACTAGAATTCCCCATAAATGGGACGATTAGCCACCAGAAAGAAACAACCAAAGTGGCCATCCCATATGGAGGTCAATGTTTAGAAGGGGGAGGGAATCAAACTTCAGAGGCCTGGCTTGCCACATAAAAAACAGAAATGTATCAGTCAGCTCAGACTGTTACAACAAAATACCATAGACTGGGTGGCATCAATAACAAACATTTATTGCTCATAGTTCTGGAGGGTGGGAAGTTCAAGATCAAGGTGCTGGCTGACTCAATTCTTAGCGAGAATTCTCCTCCTGGCTTACAGACAGCTGCCTTCTTGCTGTCCTCATGTAACAGAAAGCTAGCACGAGAGGAAGCTGTCTGGTGTCTCTTCTTATCAGGGCACTAATCCTATCATGAGGACCCCACCCTTATGACTTCATCTAATAATAATTATCTCCCAAAAGGCCTCATCTCTGAATACCATTCATTACATTGGGGGTTAGAGTTTCAACCTATGAATTCTGGGGAGACACAGTTCAGTCCATAGCAGTCCTTTAAAAATTGCAAGATCACTGAGGTTACTGAGCTGCAAGGGAGTCTGGGAGATATGATGGTTTTTCTTTGGGTTTTACAATCTCTGCAGTGGGGAAGTTACATGAGAAGGGTGCTGGCACCCTCTGGGTGGGCATCACCTGAAGACAGCATTAGGAATATGGAAACTAATACCCTACCACAGACATCTTCATCATCGGTCAGCAAGAGGAACCCCACTGATACTGTGTGGCAGTTCTTGCAGACTTTTAATAAATTTCTATTAAGAAAAAAAAATTGAGATTATACTCAACATATGGCTCCATGATGTGTTTTCCCATTTGCTGTATTGTTGAATCTTCTCTCACTGTCAATAAACATTCACACCATCAATGTACATAGCTCCCTGCTATTTTTCGTTCTTGATGAAACCATAACTTATTGAGCCAAATGCCCACGGTTGGGATTTTTGAGAATAAATGTAGATTGTTTCCAATTTTCCCTAATTGGAAACAAAATTATGAGGAACAGTTCAGAAACGAAATCTAAGGATGAATGACTGAGAGCGAAATTACTGGAGAAGGCTGTGTGTGTTTCAAAGGACTTTGGATGCACGTTATTAAATTGTCCTCCAGAAAAATTACATCAGATCACAGTCAACAAGTCGTGTTAGAGGGTGTATGTTTCTTTGTGTCTTCAACAATGCTGGGTATTGTCATCAACATTTTTTTTTCTAATTTGATAATAAAAAAATTCCCTCACTCCCCCCTTTGAAATTCTTCTTCCTTTGACTTTCCTGGTGATCTGTCTGCATCCCTTCCACTTCTTGGTTGTTCTCTTCTCAACCTTGTCAGAGGCTCCCCCCACCCCCACCTGCCCTACAAATGTCTGTGCTCCCAGCTATCTGTCCAGACACCTTCTTTTCTTTCCAGATATCCCTTTATAAATTTGAGTGAAACCAGCCTCTACAATCCCCCTCCGGCCCTGAGCATCATGGCTGTCCCCTTCTTGGCCCTGGATCAATACGTGATAAATAGCGAATGCGAAATAACCCTCCTACTTAGGACTAATAGTCAGAAATGGAGACGCCATCCTCAGAACTTGTTAAAAATCTCAGATACCTTCAGGGGAAATTGTTCATGCTCAGTAAAGCCCAGATTTTACCTACAAGAACAAAACAGAAAGCCATATATTAAAGAATCAGCTTTAAATTGCTTTCCTGCAGCTTCCCGGGAGCACCAGTCAAATTTGGAGCAGAACTAGGCAGCATTCCTCAGGAAGCCTGTCCCCCCAAAAGATGGAGGAAAAGTTGACTGCAGATCTCGTTATAGAGATCTATCATACAATACTTTCGGGGATGTGCTTTGGTTCAGCCCAAAGCAGGCTTTGTTTCCACCCCCAACTAGGGTCTGACCAACTTCTTTCTGCTTCTAAAAAATCTTTGGAAAATCAAAACCAAACAAAAACAAAAAGCCCCAATGTGGTCTCTGAGGGAGGGGGGACCCCAACTGTCTCCCCTGCTTTCTGTCTTGAGCTGTAGGCTGGACATTAACTAGATGTTCTGCTGGGACCTCAGACTCAAGATGCAACCATGTTATTTCCTGGTCTTCCTCCTGTTTTAATAGCTGACACTGACTGAGTCTCCCCAGAGGCAGGAACAGAGACACTGAGTGCAAACAGTGTATTTGGGGGAACATGGGCTGGGAGCAGTAATGTTGGAAGAGGTAGGAAGCCAATACAGGGTGTGTTGATGAGCAGGTGACCACTGTGGGCAGCTGGGCTCAGGGCTTTCGTAGAGCAGACCTCAAAGGTGTCCTGGGGAGCAGGGCCAGGAAGCCGGGTATTTGTCTACCAACTTGTCCATCATCCCTTTGAGATCTGGAAGTGCCCGGGCAGTGAGTGAAGCTTGGAACAAAGGCCTGCAGTGGGAAGCCATTGGCTTTTGCAGGAAGGGGGAATACCACTGGGCCTGGAGGGGCGCCCGTAGCCCCCACCACGAGAGCATCTTACGTGCAAGGCATCTTGCTATTTGATTTGCACCCACCATCTCTTTAGTCACTGCGAGCAGCCTAGGGAAAGGACAGTTTTGTGGTCTCATACAGATAGGAAAACTGAGGCTTGGAGATACCAAAGGATTGGCTCAGGGTCATGCTTCCCCAGAAGGGGAGGAAGCCGGGCTGTGGACCGCGGAGCCTGTGCCGTCCCCTCCACACCTCCTGGGCTGCCACCGCCTGTGCCACGGCTGTGCTCCCTCCCTCCGCCCACGCCTTCCAGGGTGGCATCTGGTGAAGGGAAGGGAGGCAGATAGAATCAGGAGCTTGTTTACCTCCCATGCAGTGTGTTCCCTTAAATCACAGGGTGCTTGCAATTTTCTGAGCTGTCGGTTCCCCACTTGGCAGATTTTAGACTCTGAGGTGGGAGTTCTGCCCGTGAAGCCCTGTGGAGGGAAAATGCACCAGGAGCGGCTCTGGGAGGCTGGTGCTCACATCAGCTTGATTCTGATTAAAGCAAATAAGTGTGTGTGTGTGTACGTGTGCACGCACGTGCATGCATGTGATAAATTATGATGCTTTTTGTTTTTCCTCCTGGAAAACAACCATTTTCTGGTGCTTTGAATATGTTCTAAATAAGATCCCTCCTTTGTCTACTGGGTTCAAAATGTTAGTTAAGCACAGCAGAAGAAAAGGATTTTCATTCTTGACTTCCCTTACCGCTTAACTCTGCTAATCCCTTTAATGTAATAATAATAATAATAATAATAGCAGTAGTAATAGTAACAGCTATTATTGGCAAGGCTTACACCACAGGCAAAGTGATACAGAGATGGGCTGAACTGTATATGTATTATCCACAAATATGTGTATTTGCATATACTATTATATTCTAATATCTAAACATGTAAACATTATTTACTCTCCACAATAACCTTGCTTTTCCTTTTCTAATTTTTATTTTTTTGTGACAGAGAGAGAGAGAAAGAGAGAGGAACAGATAGGGACGAACAGACAGGAAGGGAGAGAAATGAGAAGCATTAATTCTTCCTTGAGGCTCCTTAGTTCTTCACTGATTGCTTTCTCATATGTGCCTTGACAGGGGGCTACAGCAGACCTAGTGACTCCTTGCTCAAGCCAGTGACATTGGGGTCATGTCCATGATCCCACGCTCAAGCCAGCGACCCCATGCTCAAGTCGGTGAGCCCATGCTCAAGCTGGCAACCTCGGGGCTCTGAACCTGGGTCCTCTGCATCTCAGGCTGAGGCTCCATCCACTGCGCCACTGCCTGGTCAGGCCACAGTGACCTTGTGAGGTAAGTGCATCCCCACTTTGCAAAGGCTGAAACTGAGGCTCAGAGAGGTTAAGCAACTTACCTGAGTTCACCCAGCCAGGATGGGGTGGAGCTGAGATCGACGCCCCCTCTGGTGCCCAAGCCTCAGGCTCTAAGCCCTCCCCCCCCCCCCCCGCCTCCCTGTCATCCCACTGCAGTAGCTGCCTCTTCCGGGATGTGCACCTGTGCTGTTCAGGTTCTGCCTGCTCTGTCCCAGTTTGCAGAAGGGACCTAAGTGGCCCTGCTTCTGCTACAGCTCACCTGGTACATCAGCAGCAAGGCAGAGGATAGAGGATGTGGGGGTGACCCTGGGACCTGGTCCCTTGCTCTGTGTTCTGGGAACCATTGACCTCTCAGCCTCTGCCCAGGGCCTGTCATCACAAATAAATATGTCACAGTGTGACTTGTGGAAGGTATCAGGACCGTGGGTGATATTTTCACCTTCTATTTCAATTTCCGTTGTTCTTACTATAGTGTAGGTGCAATGAAAACTAAGTACCCTACGCGTTTATCTTCTCCTTTTCTGTTCTCTCTCCTGGCTGGCTCCCTTCCAACCTTTCTCTTCCTGTGGCTTGTCTTGGCTGTGAACGACCTTTTGCTGGCTGGTCGCAGCAGTGGCATGGAGCGACTCCCCAGCCCCTGAACACGCCTCGGTTCCGGGACTGTGGTTCTTTCTCCACCAGCTACTTTAAGAAAAGCTGAAGGGAAATGATTCAGAAAAGATGTTCTAAACATTGAACCAGCCACGAATTAGGGAGACCCAGATCTGTGTCCGCTTACTGAGCTGCCCCTGTGAGCACGTTACTGACATCATCCAGGGGTGAGAGGACAGTAGGGACCAAGCTGGACACGGCTTCTCTCCCTCCAAGCTTGGTTATTCATTCACTCAGCAAACATCCACTGAGTATCTGCTGTGTTCTAGGCACAGTTTTTGGCACAGGGTTTATAGCAGGCCAGTAGTCTTACATTCACGGACCTTAGTTTCTTGAGTACTTGGCTGTCTGGAGCCCGTTGTAATTGTAACAATGTAGGTCTTTTTATCTCTGCGGTTCCCTGATGCATCACATGGGGCTGCATCATCTGCCTTGCCTCCTTTGCATCTTGATTTCTGAGGACTCTCTCCCAGGTTGTTAATGAACCTCGGTGATGGTGACCACAGGTGAAGTCTGACCCAGCGTGTGAGCAAGAAGGCATTTTTGGGAAATATTCCCTAGCATGACATGGGACAACACACCTTCCAATTATGTCTTCTCTTGAATTCCTGGGCCGTAGTCATTGCATTCCTGGGATGCGATCTCTTTCGTTGGTGACTGTATCCCTGCCTCCCACACCATCACCGGCAGGGAGCAAGGCAGGCACCTCGGGCCAAGCAGGGAGAGAAGTCCCTTTCGTGCAGGAAGTGTTTATTTAACCTTTGTGCAGTATGGCTTAACACCGGTAGAGCACAATGTCATCACGTTGTTAGACAACGAGAAGAAACCGACAAAAGGACCCATCGGGCTCATGGAGTATGGTCTCAGAGGCCCTTGGAGGAGATGGGCACAGCCATCCATGGAGGACTCACAGAGCCTGGTGGAAGGGGATGGGTGACGGACTTGGGTACCAGGGTAGGAGGGACACACGGTCAGGGACATCGGGTTGCCAGCCCTGCAGCCTGAGGCAGTGGGACGAGAGCTGACGCAGCTCAAGCCCAAGGGTGGGTGGTGAACCATGCTAACCCAGCACCCTGAGCTCGTCCTGTGTCAGAGCGAGTCACCCTGAATCAGTGTATCAGCACCATTCTAGTGGCCTGACCTTGCACAGCCTCACAAAGGAAAGATCACTCTGGCCAGCAGGAGTAGACTGCAATCCAGGCCACCCTCCTAGAACCAGGGCCCAAAGACGGGCTGTCACATTTTTGTGAGGCAGTATAGAGTAGAGGTCAGGGGCATGGACTCTATAGCGAGCCTATGTCCCTGCCTAGCTATGTGATCCTGGGTGAGTTACTCAACTTCTCTGAGCCTCAGCTCCCTTCTCTGTACTGGTCCCACAGAGGTCTGGAGTGAGTGTGACAAGGATTGACATTTGTAAAGTGCCCAGCTCATGGTAAGGACAACATAGTGTGACAGTTTAAAGTAGCATAGACAAACTAGAGAAAATATTGGAAATAAAGAATTAAAACCCTATTACCCTACTAATAGAATAATTGATGTGCTTTTTTAAATTGTGAGACACAGCCAACTGAACATTTGGAGTGCCTAAGTCTAGATGAGGCCAGAGGACCCCAGTCCCTTTATATGAAAAAGCCCTAAATTGGAGGCGACAAGGGTGGGACTCCAGGCTGATGCTTACAGCCTTGGCCAGAGCTGCCTGGGGTGGGGGTGAGGCTTAAGGGAAGTGGTTGTGTGTGGGGGGTAGCTTAGCTCCAGGTCTTTGGAAGAGGTCTGTTTTCTTACCTCCCCCACCCACCCACCCAGCCAGCCTCCTAATCTTTTCAAGTTTGTAATTTCCCTTGGTCCCCCATTAACCCACATTGCAGGTGGGCTATTTTAAGGATCTTTTTTTGGTTTTGTGTTGCCCAGACTTCAGCCCCTGAGCAACGGTGGTCCCTGCTGGGGCCACTTGGAGCAGGCTAAGTGGAGCTCTCAGGAGCTCGCGTACGACCCCATGACCACCACTAGTGGTTCTGAAAAGCGGGGTGGTGAGGGTCGCCTCTGCCCCGAGGTATGTCTGCCACCCCCACTCCAGCCAAATCTCCACTGTTCCTGAAGAGGAGGCCGGGAAGAGTGAGTGTGTGCGTATGTGTGTGTGTGAGACACACAGTTCAGCATCCCAATAAATCATCCTGCCACCCTGATGGCAAAGCAGTGAGGGAACCATCTCCACCTCCATTGGGAATTTAGGCCCTGCCTTCCCTCAGCCGTCCCTGGGGGCCCTCAGGTTCCCAGCACAGGACAGCCGAGCTGTGTGCTTCGCGGCGTGATTGACCGCGACTTCTTTTCTGCTCACACTGGCCCCCCTGCCTCTGTCTGGGTAGCAGACGGAAGAGGAAAATGGCCATGCAGATCATCATGAGGCTTCCCACGGGCCAGACTGTGCAGCACGTGGGTTTTCTTACTGGATTTTTACAGAACACCTGCATTCTGTGAAGGTACTTCATTAATAACTATTGAATGAATGAATGTCCTTACAGGGAGGGTTCTCTTATTATGCCGCTTCACTGGTGAGGAAACAGGCTCAGATAGGTTTAGCAACTTGCCCAAGTTCACACAGCTCAGAGCTGGCAGAGGTGAGATCCAAACACAGACAGCCTCTGCTCCTAAGTACTACCCTCGCCCGCCCTGGCCTGCCCTGGCCGGCTGCTCAGCCTGGAAGAAGTCTAGGATGGGGTGGGGCTGAAGCCCGGGGCCCTGCCCTGGCTCCTTCCTGGTGCAGCAGCCTGCAGGTCTGGCTCCCTCCCTGGCTGTGCCTGGCTCAGTCTGCCTCTGTCTGCGCGGGGAGCTGTCTGCTGAGCCTCCAGCCGTTCCTACTTCCATTCTCTCAGACACAGAGTTCTGGGTCACAGGGCCTGTGATTGCGCCTGAAGCACCAAGTGTACTTACAAATTGGTCCTGTTCCACCACGCGGGTCATTACCGCAGAACAAGCTGAAGTGTTCTGCTTCCTCCTTTCATCAAGATGTGACACACAGAGCTCCTTCTCCCAGGGACGCTCAGGGGAGAGGACACCCTGTTCCTTTAGGGGACAGAAAACCAACTGCATTGAGGGAGGCAGCTCGGACCCTCCCTTAGAGGGGGCTTCCTGCTCTCCACTGCGTCCAAGCTCTTTTTTTTTTTTGTATTTTTTCTGAAGCTGGAAACGGGGAGAGACAGTCAGACAGACTCCCGCATGCGCCCGACCGGGATCCACCCGGCATGCCCACCAGGGGCGACGCTCTGCCCACCAGGGGGCGATGCTCTGCCCCTCTGGGGCGTCACTCTGCCGCGACCAGAGCCACTCCAGCGCCTGGGGCAGAGGCCAAGGAGCCATCCCCAGCGCCCGGGCCATCTTTGCTCCAATGGAGCCTTGGCTGCGGGAGGGGAAGAGAGAGACAGAGAGGAAGGGGGGGAGGAGAAGCAAATGGGCACTTCTCCCATGTGCCCTGGCCAGGAATCGAACCCGGGTCCCCGCACGCCAGGCCGACGCTCCACCGCTGAGCCAACCGGCCAGGGCCCGTCCAAGCTCTTTTAACGTGATGTTCCTGCAGCCTGGCCTTGAACATTCTCCGGCCCTCCCCTGCCCCCACCCTGTCACCTAGCTGATTCCTACTCCCCCCACTCCCCAAGTAGATTTCTCAGAGCACCCCCCCCACACACACACGCTGTCATCTCTTTCCTTTCACTATCACCCTTGTCATTTCCTTTTTAATGTCTGGTCTTCTCACAAGACTGAGGTCCATGAGGACAGTGACTCTGGAGGTTGTGTTTGTAGCTGTTTCCTCAGAACCCAACTCAGAGGCCTTTGGGCAGATTTCAAATAAAGGAGCCCCTTCCTCAAGAAACTGCCGTTTGTTGGCCGGTCATCCTAGTCCACATCCAAGTCTAAAGACACAAAGTGTGGGCAGCGTCCCCTACCCATGTGCTCTGCGCACAGACCGCATGGCGGGACAGGGTGACCTCGGTGCCCCAAGTGTTTGTTAACTGCCTGGAGTTGAGATTCAAATACTCAAGTATGTAAATGAAACAATTTAAATAACAGACTGTGTGTCTGCTCAGGGCCTAAGAGAATCCAACCTCTGGAACCCGGGGAAGAAAACTGGGTCGATGACAGATAACTGTGAAGAGGTTGTTTAGAAAGGCGAGACCCAGAAGTGGGTCAGGGCTCGGTGCTGTGCAAATGAGTGACTGTTTATTTAGCGGCTCTTCTCCATTGTGTGTGGCTGCACGGTTGGGGGTTTAACTCATTTGGGGGTTTAGTTTCCATAGGACAACAAAATTTCTTTTTAAAAATAGCTCTTCGTCCTAAAAGTGAAACAGTTTGCATTGAGCCGGGGCTCAGCAAATTGGCGTGCTGCCGCCGCCGTGAGGGAGAGGAGCAGCCTTTGTACTGATTCCCAAGCTCAGCCCAGCCTCCCCTGGCTTGTATCTAGGCTCTGATGGAAAGGGGGCAGGGCGGGGCCTGGAGCCCATTTTGGTGGTAGGGGTGGGCAGTGGCCGTCAAGGGTGTGTATTAGAGGAGGGGGTTACCAGAAAGGGGACCTGGCCCTCCTGGTCGGCCTCCTAGGGCCAGCAGGTAGCGTATGGGTTCATGACTTCAAGCAGGAAGAATTTCAATAACATGAGTCCAGGTGACTTTGAGCATGTTTGTTAAAGCTGGGTATTGCAGGAATCAAAGGAGGACAAAAACGCCCAGACAACTTGATGAAGGAAGTAGGATTTATTTAGCCGGTGGAGCTGCATGACCCCAAAAGAGGCAACAGTACACGTGCTCCCCGAAGTTAGGTTTCTTATCTCTTATATACCTTTACAGCTTTTGTTTTCATGTGACAAATGCCTGATTTCTGTGACTTCTTTGTTTGCAGGCCTATGTGACTTTCGTGTCATAGGGAGGGGAAGGGGTGAGGAGGCCGGAAGGTCTGTCCTTAATAATCGCATTACTCATTCTTCTTGCTGGAGCTGCAAGTTCATTTCAAGGAACTGATAACAAGCAAGGTCCACAGCAGTGGTTTGTTATTTTTCAAACTTTTCTGTCTGCCGTTGTTCCCTCAGTCAAGAACACTGAGGTCACAGACTGAAGTGTAAGACCCCAAACATTGCAGGCCCCCCTCTCCTCTGCATTCTTCTGGTTTCTCCTCCTTCATTGGGACAGTGAGACAAGGAAGGGCTTGGAAGAGAAGAAGCAACAGGAGAGAGACCAGGCGGGGCTGCACTGGCCCTCTGGAAACCTTACGAAACAGGTGGCCCACTGGCCGGATTTGATGGGAGAGATGTTCAGGATGGCTCACTTATTCTGAGAGAGGGAACGGAACAGTGGATAAGGACAAGGGGGTGGCGCTGGGATAGGAATCCCTTCCCCGCATGGATAAATCTGACCCTGGGCAGGTTGAATAACCTCTTTGTGCATCGGTTTCCTCACCTGCAGAATGGCGACGATATCCACACGCACCTGCGCCTACCGCGTGGGATTATGCGAGGATGGAACGGGCTAGGCAAGCAGAGTGCAAATTTGAGCCCAGGGCAGTCTGACCACACAGCCAGAGTTCCTTCCCCAGCAGATGGTGGGGCACACCCTCCCCTCACCACCCCCATGAAGAAGCTCCTGTTAGGGATTGGGGAGACCCCCCCTTCACTAGTTCCTGAAAGGAGGGAGCCAGGGGGATCACAGGAGACTCAACATAGCCCCCTCCTCCACCCCAGGGACCTGCCCTCTCAGACCAGCCTGCACCCCCAACCCCATGGAATTTGTCAAAAATGTGTGTGCTTCTGTGAAGCCTGCTAGCCCATCTCTAATTTCCCCTGGTGAGGACGGGGCCAGGGGCTGGGGGCTGGGGTGGCGTTTGCACTAAAATGTACCAGGGGTCTTGTTTCCCAGGCCCAGGTTCTCTTTCTCCCACGCTGCTCCCCAGCGGGTGACCCCACCCCTGGGTGGCAGAGCTTCACTGCCTTTTCAGAAGTAGGGGCCGGGTCAGGGGCAGCCCCCTCCCACCCAGTTGCAGCTGTGTCTTTGTGCCATTGGCAGGTGGCTGTACTGGGGGTGACCCCAAGACAAGGACTTATGGGGTGAAGTCAGAGGGGGCCGTGCTGGAGGTGTTCCAAGGGGAGCAATGCGCCCTCAATTCTTGTCTTGCTTGAGAGAAAGAATCCAATCAGGAGACACAGTGCAGCAAGTAAAGGAAAAATTCACTGGCCGTGCAGGAAGAAAGGGGCCTGGGAGACAGGTTCAGGGGTGAGCCCGGGACGAGCTGCGCTGCCCACTGCTCTCCTGGCTGCAGGTCTCGTGGGGTCCCTTAGAGCTTAGGAGAAAGAGCGGGAGCCCAGAAAGCACGCCTGGGGGAAGAAGAGAAGGAGGAGGGAAGGTACAGGTGTGCTCCAGGTGGGAGAGTGGAGAGTACCGCTGGGACCTCAGTCCTAAGGGATTTTAAGGGTGGGAATTTTAGGGGCGGTCCCAGGGGAGGCTCTTAATAGAATATTCATCAGCTTTCCAGGTGTGGTTAGGGTCATGTTCTCCACTGATTGGTCAGCGCCAGGGCAGGGGGGTCATTAGTCAATGCAGCTGGTCCTGAGGTCAGCTGTGGCTTTCTTTTTTATTTTTTTTATTTTTTATTTTTTCTGAAGCTGGAAATGGGGAGAGACAGTCAGACAGACTCCCGCATGCGCCCGACCGGGATCCACCCGGCACGCCCACCAGGGGGCGACGCTCTGCCCACCAGGGGGCGATGCTCTGCCCCTCCGGGGCCACTCTAGCGCCCGGGGCAGAGGCCAAGGAGCCATCCCCAGCGCCCGGGCCATCTTTGCTCCAATGGAGCCTTGGCTGCGGGAGGGGAAGAGAGAGACAGAGAGGAAGGAGGGGCGGGGGTGGAGAAGCAAATGGGCGCTTCTCCTATGTGCCCTGGCCGGGAATCGAACCCGAGTCCTCCGCAGGCCAGGCTGACATTCTACCACTGAGCCAACCAGCCAGGGCCAGCTGTGGCTTTCTTTTGTCTGGTTTTGCTGCTTTCTGAGACACAACTGAGGCCTAGATGTCATCTCTAGGGCTTAATGGTTAAGCGCTATTCTCCAGCTTTCTTGTTCCTCATCGAAGGGGGTCTAAAACCACATGACCAGCGATATGCCAGGGGAGGAAATGTCAGGGGAGGGTCTGAATCCCATGACCAGCAGATATGAAATCAGGGATCTAAACTGCATGACCAGTTGAGCTAGGAAAGCTCACACTGGGGACAAGGTCTTTGTTTTTTTCTGGTTTTGCCAGTTGCTAGGCACCTGGGGCTTTTCGCCCTGGTGGCCTTCTGTGCCTGGCCTATCATCCTTGCTCTGCTCATGTCTGTCTCACTGCCTATCGCAGATCCTTCTGGGGGCTCTGAGGAAGAATCCATCCAGTGCGTCTCTCCTGGCTCCTGGTGGCTGCCGGCCTCCCTGGCCATCCTCGGCTGAGCCCCAGTTCTCCGGTCTCTGCCTTCATCTTCCCATCACCTTCCTCTGTGTGCGTCCGTGCATCTCTCTTCTGTCCCTAACAAGGACGCATGTCATTGCATCCCAGTGAACTCAGGGTGATCTCGCCTCGAGATTTTTAATTTAATGACACCCACAAAGACTCTTTTCCCAAATAAGTTCCTATTCACAGGTTCCGAGGAGACATATGTTTTGTGAGGGGCACCCTTCAGCCCACTACAGCCCACGAAGCAGGCTCAGGAATGCTGCTGATTGCTGTCATCGACAGGGCTTGCTGACAACCTCTTCTCCAGCCGCCCGCACCCCTCTGACACTCCACTTCTCTTCCTGAAAACTCAGATCTGAGTTCCATCTCTTTTGTCTTTCCTTCTCCGGGTCTCAGGAGCTAACATGGCCAAGGTGCTTGGCCACCTCCAGGCTCCCCTGTAGCAATGAGCATGAGGTTTGGGCAGCTTGTCCTTGAGGGTGAGGTGATGGGCTGGGGGGGGGGGGCTGCACAGCTCTCAGGAAGCCTCCTTTGACCCCAAAATGTGGCTGGAGGGGTGGCTGTGGGAGCTGTTACTCAGCTACTGCCTCGGGCTTCCAGGGTGAGCAGCGGGCCCAAGCCCCCAGCTCGGGGCAGGAAGCATGGGCTAGCTCGGGCTTGAGGCCGGGTCTCAGGCAGAGAAGGCTGGAATTTCCTGAATTCTTCATTCCCATCCCAGGCCTGTCCTCCTCCTGTGGGTGACAGGATGCAACAAGCTCAGATGGCAAATGACTTAAAGTCTTCTTATTTTAAAAACAAAGTGTGTTGCTGCCATTACAAAAGCAGCTGTGCTCAGGATGGGAAAATTGAGGCAATGTAGAAAAGAAGGAAGTGGAGAAGGAGATCGGCCAGAACCCGTGAACCACCATCGTTAACAATCTTTGGGATATTTCATTTCAGTGTTTTTCCCCCCTACGTGTAATTTTCATTTCACAGGGTTGATACTGTTCATACATTTTTGTATCTTGCTTCCCCATCCCCGCCACTTACTTTTATAGCATGTAAGTATTTCCCCACATAATGACAAGTTCCTTGCAAACGTAATTTTTAATGGCCAGATAATATCCCATGGAGGGACTGTGGCGTGATTTCCCCCGATGGTTCCCTCTTGCTAGACATCTTGGTGGTTTCTGGGCCGTGAGTAGCCGTGGGAGTCAGCAGCCAGGGCAGCAGGGATCCCAGGGAGGCTGCGCTTGCGGTCTGAGGCCGGCTGGGCAGGGCTGGAGGTGGTGCCTGCATCCCAACAGCCAAGCTGCCGTTGGCATTGTCAGACCTCCTCATCTACGAGCAGCTTTATCTTTATTTCTAACGGGTCTGCTGCCGGCTGCGCCCTGACACTTTCTCTTTATGTGTCTCGCTCTCAGAGCCTCTCTGTCAAGTAGTTAATGAACTGAAAACAAGCACTCCAGCGCTGCAGGGGGCCCCTGCATGCTGGGTCTGTACAAAGAAGCAAAGAAGCCTCAGGGAGGCAGATAGATAATGCCCATCTGGTACCAGTCCCTGGCACGGCCCAGAGAGCAAGTGTCCCCTGCTTGTGCCTCCCTGTGGCGGGACAGTGGAGGAGCTCCCCAGGCAGGTGTTCCTTGCTTGTTGCTTTGGGAGCTCCGAGTCCCTGCCCTGCCCCCTCCCCCTGACCCCACCCCTCCCACACTCCAGTTCAGAGGCTCCACACCTGGTTCATGACCAGACTCACCAGGGCAGCTTTTAGAAAATGCATATCCCCAGGCTCTCCATCCTAAGAAGTGGGACTCAGAGGGTTGGGTGGGGTCCCACTTGATTAAATAATCAGGTCACTTTGGGAATCACTGTGTTAGTCTGGGGACACCCCAAAGCTCTGTTTGGAAACTTCCTCCTCCCTAGGAGCTTGGTGCTGCTAACAAGCCCCAACGCTACTCCACTCAGGAGGGGTGAGTCTACGCTCCTTCTTGAAAATTACTGACCTGATCCAGGTCTTTGCTTTTACAGCTGAGTGAGCTAACTCCAGAGAGAAAAGGACTCATCCCAAGTCACTAGGGCAGAGCTGAACTAGGACAAGGCTCCCCCATTCCCTTAATCATGCCCATGTCCCTGGGGCTTCATGGTCTCAACTCCCATTCACGCCTTGTCCAGACCCACTTGGGCTGTGTTTTAGCTGACTCTCCAATCCCCTTGCCTATCTGCGGCCAAGCTAATAAAATTTTGCAGTTTCCACAGATTGTTGCGTCCCACCAAGCCCTGAGGCGGCTTTATATTCTAGTTGGTTCTGCAAGGAGGGAGAAAAAGGCAAATGCTAATCACTTTGCTGGTGGAGAGAGAAAATGAATAGCAGCTCCCTCATCTCTGAGGTCCTTTTCATGCTTGAAAATCCCTGATCTTGTCCTATATTTGCCCACAGGGACTGGAGACTGGCTCCCGCAACCCTGTGCTGATTTGCTAACACCATCAAGTTTGTAGGAAGCACGAGGGCTGGGTCCCTTGGGGGAGGTGGGGACATCTGGGTGGCTGGGGTGCCTTTCCTGGTGTGTGTGTGTGTGTGGGGTGAATGACTCTTCTTCTGGCCCTTGGGAATGGACAGAAGGTGGAGGCTGGGCTCAGAGGGGGTTGGAGTCCATCATGGAATGTGTGTAAGTATTATAGAATTCGGGCGAAGAGGCTGCCGGCTTGGGGACTGCGTGTCCCTTTCGGTCCAGAGCCTTCTCCGAGGCAGGGAGGCATGAAATGGGTCACGGAAGGAAGTGATGGCAACAGAAGGAGCTGAGTGCCTGCGATGAAATATGGATGAGCCTCTTCATACTCATAAATTGGTAGCCAGGGCTGTGGGCATCGCTGGCTGGAGGCCCTGGGGGTTTGTCTCACCTGATAATGGCCATTTTTAGTGACACTGACTCCCTCGCCTCTGGTCTCCCATTTTTTAAGGTTCCTGGGGGGAGGTGGGGTGGTGTGGGGGGAGTGTGAAGAGAGCTGTTTCCCTGGAGAAGAGGCCCAGGGGGTCGAGTAAGTTCTGCTCTGAGCTGCAGTAGGAGTGTCCTGGTGTCAAACCAGGGAAGCTCATTTTATCCCCACAAAAGCAGGGACAGCTTCTGCCCCGTTCACCTGTACCCCAGGGCCTACAGTGCCTGGAGCGCAGGCTCAGCTAGAATTTGCCAAGAGGATGAATGGATAACCTCTGTATGTCCAGTCCCTTCAAAAACTAACTCTCCGCCAGGGGTCAGTGAGGAACATGATTTCACTTAATCTTGTATTAGTGGGCTCTGATTTATGAATTCAGCCTACACATCTTGAGCACCTACTATGGGCCAGACAAAGTTCCTGGGGTCAGTACATTCATTCCCCAGCGCCAAAAGGTCGCTGCTCTCAGGAAATGTTCCAGAGGCAATTTCTGGAACAGAAGAAGGAAGGGGAACGAATGTGTGTCCGGCACTGCGGAGGTGTGAGGAGGGGAAGAGGTAGACGGTCGGGCGAGAAGGGGGACGGACTTCCAAAGCACCACCTTGCTTGAGCCTCACATTGATCTGGGCCAGGCAGGGCTGACAGGTGAGACTCCTGTGGCTCATTCCGAGTTGCCCTGGGAGTTGGTGGAGGGACCAGCGTCCCGGCTGTGGACTGAGATGGAAAGCGTCATCACCGGGCTGTTTCCCAGGATGTTTTCAGGCTGTTTCTAGACCTGGTGCTGTGAACAGGCCGAGCCAAGGGGGGCTGCACCTTGTCTCTCCTGCAGCCCAACCCCCACACCTGCCCCGATTTGCTGCGGTCCCCGGGGGAGTGGGGTTGGGGTGAGAGATATATATGTATATAATAAATGGCATGTTGGGAAAGCTGGTGCCCCTGGGAAGAAAAGAGATACTAGTCACGGAGGGTCCTTATCCCAGTAATGGGGGTGCAACTGGACACCCAGCCTGCTCCCATCCCTGAGGGGTGAAGAGGGTTCTGGCACTGTCCACTCGGTTTCTTCCCCCCCTTGGCCTCCTCGCTCCTCCAGGGAGGGCCCTACTGTCCTCACACTGGTTCTTTGCCTTTTGAGGTCCAGAATCAGGGAGAATAGGGGAGCAGCTTGAAATCTGAAGCTCAGGTGTTGGAACCAGGCCAGGGGGGTTTGGGAGGAAGGAGGCACGAGAATCATGTGCAGAATGAGAGGGGTGTAGGGGCAGGGGACGAGGGAACTGGCTCCTTCTCCTGACCAAGTGCTCCCTTCAAAAGGCTGCAAGAATACAATGGAAGAATTTGAAATGGGTTCAAATAACTTCTTGGTTGCTAGACTGTGTGACTTTCATCATGGTGACACTGACCGTTTACATGACAGTGCTAGCAGGGTTACATGTCATAAGGACCACAACAAAAACGATGCTTACCGTGTACTGAATATTATTATATATGAGTAAAAATTTTCAGCTATCTCACATTTCATTTAATAATACTATTCTGCCTTTTCCTCCCTCTTTGATATTGCAAGCTTTGACCTCCTCACGCACAACCTTCCCCCCCTTTGTGCTGACTAATAGAATTACAATATTGAATCTTGAAACTATAGGTCCTTCTAACTGCTGGTGAAAGAAATCTCAGCAAGATAAGATGTAAAAAAGTGTTTTCACTTGCCCTGCAGCTATAGGAAAGCAGATTTGAGTTCATATAAAGCACCCGGCTTGCAAATGTTATTTCTAACAAAAGAGTTCTACATGGTGCCCTGACTTCAGAGATGTTTGCAATACTTCATGGTAAACAGCGTCTGCTGTTCAAGAGAAAAAACCCCAGGGTTCTGATCAATTGTCTTACTTAATAATTTACTACCCTGGTAATAATATTTAAATGGATATTTCTGTTTTCTGAAAAGTAGATGTACTCGTGAGGGAGGAGGGGGGTGGGTGCACCTCCTCTCCCACAGGACCATGTCTGAACACCACCTGGGGCTGTTGGCATTCTTAGTTAAACAAGGAGTTCGAGAACCCTTGTCTCATTTCATTAAAAAGAGGTCTTTACTTGGGTTCTCTTGTTTAATCCTCATGACCCCAAGCAAGATAGGCACTATTGTCATCTCTCTTTTATAGACAGGACAGCAAGATATCATGACTAATGCGCCAGGGGACAAACAGCTGGCAGGTGGCGGAGCCAGGAGTTGAAGCCAGGTGGCAGACTTAGAGCCCACGCTCTCAGCATTGGTGCTGTGCCTCCTGGGAAGGAGCAGTTTCACTTCTTCCTGTGGGCTGGTGGCTCTGGGAAGTAGAGGATGAGTAAGAGGGGGACTTCCTTAGAATCTACGCATTCAGAAAAGAGGAGAGAAAAACATCAGAGTCAGGGCAGCTTTGCAGAGCCTGGAAGGAAGAAATAAGTGCAGAAAAGGAAGAAGAGGGGCAGAATTTAGAGGAGTTAGGACCCTATGGCTCGCGAGGCAGATGTGGCTCTTTTGATGGCTGCATCTGGCTCGCAGACAAATCTTTAATAAAAAAAAATAATGTTAAAAATATAAAACATTCTCATGTATTACAATCCATTCATTTCCTACTGCTCATGTTCATGGTTGTGGGTGGCTGGAGCCAATCACAGCTGTCCTCTGGAACAACACCAAATTTTTATTGGATGATGCTTATGTACACGGGTTGTTGGATGGCTCTCATGAAATTACACTTTAAAATATGTGGCGTACATGGCTCTCTCAGCCAAAAAGGTTCCCGACCCTTGATTTAGAGGGTGCTCCCGAGCCAGGATCCAGGAGGCTGCAAGGGGGGAGGGGAGTGAGAGGAGCCTCGGAGAGGTTGGAGGGGCTGTGAGCACGAAAGGCCTGGCTCTGGCTGGTGAAAGGGATGGGGTTTCAAGGTCAATGCCGCTGACATGATGTGGCTCGGGGGGCACCCTTTACAGGAAAGAGGAGGTAAGTGGTAAAGCCTGGAGTTGGGTGGTGCGGGGACCCTGCACAGGGACACTTTGCCTAGAGGAGCAGCGAGCTCACTGGATGGAAGAAGAGGAAATATACAGAGGAACCTAATAAGTGCTTTAATATTCTGCCGAGCTAACTGGGCAATGTGAGGCTCAGGACCTGGAGAGGACCAACTTTCACAACGTCTTTATTGTACAATCGTGCCTCCCAGTAATGACAGTTAGTATATTTTAAAATGGCAGGCACCCTGGGCAGTCTTTCAGGTGTTAGATATAGTGCTTGTTTGTCTGATGTGCTTGTCCATTTCCCTCCTTCTAATTACTGTGGGAAACAACCTCCCTGACACACACACACGCAATTCTAGCTATCTTTTGTTGCATAACCCGTTACCCCAGACTTAGTGACTTAGAATCATCATTTTATTATGCTCACTGAGTCTATGGGTTAGAAATTGGGGAAGGGTATAGCAGCGACGGCTTGTCTCACCTAGGGTCTCACCTAGGAGGATTCAGTCTAGGGGCAAGAATCATCTTGAGGAAACGTCACTCACATGTCTGCTGTTGGTTGATATTGGTTGTCTACTTGCACCTAAACTGGGGCTGTTAGAACACCTATCCTTGGCCTCTCCATGTGGTCTGGGCTTCCTTACAACATGGCGGCTTTGAATTTCTTAAAAGGGTGTTTAGGTTTTCAGAGGTCAGTGTCTCAAGAGGCAAGAAGTGAAAGCTGTGAGTTTCTAAGGGCTGGGCCTGGGAATGGGACATGGAAACAGTACCACTTTTGCCATATTCTGTTGGTTGGAGCAGCCACAAAACCTGCCCGGATTTAAGGAGAAGGGACATAAACACAACCATGGTCAAAAAAGGAGGTATTGTGGGGGCCAGGTATGGAAAAATATCATATACATATACTCAGTCTTGGTGTGATAGTCAATTATGGTGTCCCTTTGTTCCCCCAGAAGTGGTCACCCTGTCAATGCTTGTCAATCAGATTAATTCACCCCTCTGGCAACAGTAAAATGTTTAGTGGTGGATATGTAACCCAAGAGGGTCATTAGAATTTTCTGTGGTGTTGATCTATAAATTCAAAAGAGAAATTTCCTGAGAGGGTGAGATTCTGGGCCTGTGGACCCTCTTTGCTCCCAGGTGAGGCAGGTCTACCTGCAGAAGGATTCCAAACAGACACTTGCAGAGCTGTGAGTCAGAAAGACAGAATCCCGACAACATTGCCTGAGCCTCTGGGTAGAGCCGTGCCCCCAGCCAGGTCCTGTCCTGGGTTTTCATGTTTCTGACACACTGGAAGAACTCTCAGTGATCAGGCAAGGGAGAGAGAGAGAGATGATTGTACTACAAAGGTAGTAAAAGGGCCAAGAATTTGAGCCCTAAGGCTCATTGTGTGGGAGAGAAACTTCCTCCAGAGGGAGGCAGAACATCTTCCAGAGGAGAAATAGTCCCCACCTTCCTTTTTCTCCTCTAACCATGATTTTATTCCCCAGAGAATCCGAGAATCGTGGCGATGACTCTGAAGTTGGGTAATTAAGAGTAACTGCTTTTCATTCCTGTGATATTGAGCAAGTCGCTTAAATCTCTTCTAGCCTCAGTATTGTCATTTAAAATATATGTTATTGTGGGGATTAAATGAGATGGTGCATGGTAAACCTTGAACACAGTTCTGGGCACACTGCAAACTCTTGATGACTAAAAATTTACACGAGCTCTTTAGGTGGTCAGGATTCCTCTGATGTTAGCACAAAGATGGAGGTCTTAACATCTCCAAAATAGCTTTAGGTGTGCCCAAGCTCTTCTTGGTGCAGCCTGTGGAACTATTAGAAATGACAAGAGGCTCTCATGCAAATGTATATGTATGGGTGAGCAGTGATTTCCATAACAAACACAGGCACACACAGGCAGGTTACAGATTCCTCCAAGGCCCAGGAGCTGCAAAGGGAACACTTACTAAATCAGGACTAGTGAATAAAGCCCAGAATGTTTTCCTCTCCTTCCCCACTCTAATGAGCTGAATAGATTCCAATTATGAACCCAGTGCAAGGGCCTGGCCATGATGGAATTCGCCAGTGGCCTTGACACTGAAACAGCAACACATTCTGAGGGGCTGCATGGAACACAGGTGTCTTCATAGTCCTAGCACACCCCTGGTAATGACCAGAGAAGGTGCAGGAGAGCCAGCGCCCAGCAGGGGCTTGAAGGGGCTAGGAGGAAGGGAAGGGGATGTCTGGAGAGTGGGGAGAGAATGGCCTCGCAGAATGCATTGCTGTCAGCTCCTTCTATAGGAGTTAGGATTCACCTGGGCAAGTTGTAATGGAATCTAAGCCCCCTCTAGCCTAGTTTGTCAAGTTGTGAATAGTCCTTGTGACCTCAAGGTTTCAGTTTTCCCATCCTGAAAAATGGACACAATTAATATATGTTTTCCCTACATTTTCAGAGTTGTGGGAGGTCCAGAGTAAATACAAAAGGAATGTGAGAAATGCAGGTCTTGGGGCCATTTACAGACTGCCTGAGCTGGAGGATGATGGAGTTCCAACCTCCTCATTTTATAGCCGAGCAGACTGAGGCCCAGGGAGCGGAGGGACTTGGCTTGACATCCTTAAGCGAGTTAGTGAATGAGATGAGACCTAGTGCCAGGGGCCCTGATGTTAAATGAAGCGACCCTTGTTTTTTCCTCATTGTTCATTTGCTTCTTTCCTGGCAGTCATATTGGTGCAAATTCCCTAGGTACCTATGGCTGGTGAGCCTAGTTGGGTAGAGCATGGGTTTGCACACTATGCATTTGTGGTTTTCCTGGGTCCTCTGGCTGGATGGGACATGATGTCCCTGTTGTATTAATGCTTTAAATATCATATATATATATATATATATGTATCAATGCTTTTGTTCACTGCATAATTGATAGTGTACAGTCTCCCCTGTTGGCAACCCATCTGCACCAGCCTCCCACTGGCTGGGATGAGGTTTGTTTCTCAGATGATAAGCCTTGGGAGTGGATTAGATACTCTGCAGGCCCTTCATCCCCACGTGGTAGCCCATAGATGAAAAGAGTTTGAGAAAAACTGACATAAAAAAGGCAATAGATTCCATTTCTAGATGAGCCAGGTGGCTCTGAAGCTGCCGTTTATTCATTTTTTCAACAGTAAATATGCCATCATACGTGACCCTGTGCATGTTCTCTTGTAATATCTCATGAATGCATGGTACAGGTTACAAGAAGGACTAGAGGAAAGGAGCATGGAGGACTCAGAGAAATGCATCCTTAATTTTAGGAGATAAAATTGCATGTGGTGGGGGCTGAGGAGGGATCAATATTGCTATCCTCTCTCGGTGGACCATTGCAACAGCCCAACTTGGTCTTCTAACTTCTCTCCCCCCCCCCGCCTCCCCAGTCCTTTCTTCACACAGCAGCTATTAAAGCAGGTGGTTTTACACATAAATCAGGTCATATTTCTCCCATGCTTAAGATCCAAACCCCTTATATGGCCTGCAGGGCCCACACGATTAGCTCTCTCTTATTTCTTCACCTGTATTTCCCCCATGCCTTTGCTCCATGTATGCTAATCCAGCCACTGGCCTCCTTTCTGTCTTTTGAACTGCCTGGGGGGGGGGTTCCTCACCTTCTGTGGAGTATAACACCTCCATTCCTTCCTCTTCTCTAACTATGATTTGTTTCCCCAGAGAATCCAAGAATCTTGGAGATGAACTTGAAGTCCTTTGAACATGTCACACTTGCTTCTATGAGCTGCTATACCCTCATCCTGGCATGGGTCTCTGCCAGATCTTCACAAGTCTGGCTCTTTCTCATTGTTCAAGTCTCAACTCAAACATCATCTCTTCAGAGGTGTCTTCCCTGGCTCTCCTTGCTAGAGTAGTCCTGTCGCTAGCCAGCTTGTTACTTTGCTTCTATTCTTCAGAGAACTTCCAACAAACTGAAATTGGACTGATTGTTGATACACTCATGTATATGTGTTTCCCTTACACTAGAATGTAGACTACACGCAGGCAGGGTATTTATTTGGCTCATCGTGACATTTTCAGTGCTTAGCACAAGGCCTGGCACACAATAGTCTTTCAATAAATATTTAGTTAAATGAATGATGTATTTGATGGTGCACCTAGTTTAAAGGAAAGATTTCTAAATAACCTCATTTTTTCCCTTTCTCAAAGAGGAAGGTATTCTTGCATCTAAGTTTTATAGGAAACATAAGTTAGGTTCCAGGGGTTCTGTTTTTTTTTTCTACCCATGTACTTCACTGACAATTCTAAATATGAGAAACTACATTTACCTGGAAATTCCCTGATGCACAAGCCCCTTAGGAAAACACCTGGATTAGAGGAAGAAGGTGGAAGCGGAAGCGATGTAAATATTGGGTGTTTTCCAAACCAATCTTCTCATCACGCATACATTTTTAATGCTGTCAGAATTTAATTTGTTATACAAAGCTGAAGGCAGTAACGTTGTGTGTAAATAGCAAACCATGGGAAGATTACTTTCCCAACACGGTTTGCCAACCCAATCTATTGCATGGGTCGCTGTCCCAGGTGCTAAAATAATAGACCCGACCTTGTGCATGGAACCTCTATCCGAGGTGCTGAAACAGCCTCCGCGAGCTGCCTGGCGGCGTGCGGCCACTGCGCCCTGTCATTGTTGGGTCACGCTGAAATGATAGCGTCTGGGAATCACAAGGCTGAACTATAATTCAATTCTCATTTGGCGTCTCTTGAAGCTATTTAGGAGCTGCTGCAACAGCCATCCTATTCTACTCTAGGGAGAGTGGCAGGGCTACGGGATGATGATGAACCCTCTTGGCAGCTCCGGGGACTGTGTCCAGCCTCAGGCATTGTGAGCCACATCAACAATGCCATGAAAAATGAGGAAGGTGCCACAGATCATGATTCACAATCTGAACTTGCTATGACACCTGTCAGTCCAGCTTTAGGCTAATGATCTGTAGTGGTGCCTCTGCCTGGTGGCTCCACACCTCAATATCCTCATTTGCACAATGGGCAGGCATGTTCCCATTTCCCTCCAAATAGAAAATAAAGGACAAGCTCTATGAATCTCATGGCCCGAGAGAAGTGAATGACAGATGATGATCTAAATTTCGGAGTGATGGAATGGTCATTTAAAAACATTTGTTAAGCCTGACCAGGCGGTGGCACAGTGGATAGAGCATCAGACTGGAATGCAGAGGACCCAGGTTCAAGACCCCGAGGTCGCCAGCTTGAGCACAGGCTCATCTGGTTTGAGCAAAGCTCACCAGCTTGGACCCAAGGTCTCTGGCTTGAGCAAGGGGTCACTCGGTCTGCTGTAGCCCCACGGTCAAGGCACATATGAGAAATCAATCAATGAACAACTAAGGTGTCGCAAAAAAAAACTGATGATTGATGCTTCTCATCTCTCTCCGTTCCTGTCTGTCTGTCCCTATCTATCCCTCTCTCTCTGTCTCTGTAAAAAAATAAATAAATAAAAAATAAATAAAAATATTTGTTAAAAATTTTGAGGTATAATTTAAAGTACACAAACCTTAAATATGCAGCTTAAAATGTATGCACACATGCGTGTGTGTGTAGCCACCATCCAGAAAAAAAACCATAACATTTTCAGTACCACTTCCTTGTGCCACTTCCCCAAAAGGGTAATCACATTCCTGACATCTGTCACCACAGATTAGTTTTTCTTGTTCTTTTTTTTTTTTTTTACAGAGACAGAGAGAGAGTCAGAGAGAGGGATAGATAGGGACAGACAGACAGGAACAGAGAGAGATGAGAAGCACCAATCATCAGTTTTTTGTTGCGACACCTTAGTTGTTCATTGATTGCTTTCTCATATGTGCCTTGACCGCGGGCCTTCAGCAGACTGAGTGACACCTTGCTCGAGCCAGCGACCTTGGGTTTAAGCTGGTGAGCTTTTTGCTCAAGCCAGATGAGCCCGCGCTCTAGCTGGCGACCTCGGGGTCTCAAACCTGGGTCTTTCCACATCCCAGTCCGAGGTTCTATCCACTGCGCCACTACCTGGTCAGGTTTTCTTGTTCTTAAACTTCATATAAATTGGATCATTGAGTATAAACTTTTGTGTGTCTGACTTCTTTCATTCAACATTATTTCTTAAGATTTATCTATGTTGTTGCATATTGTTAGTTTATTAGTTTTTATTGCTTTATAATACTCTTCTGTATGAAAAACGACAGCTTATTGATCCAATCTACTATTGATGGACATTTGGATTGTTTCTAGTTTGAGGTTAATTTGAATAAAGCGGTGAATATCCTAGTGCATGACGCTTTTTTTTGATGGACAAAGCACTTGTTTATGTTGGGTATATACCCAGGAGTGGAATTGCTTGTATTAGTCTATACATGTTTCCAAAGTGGCTGGATTAAATTAGTTATTTTTCTGTAAAAAAAAAAAAAATCTTCATCTCGATTTGGCCTTTTCTTCATCCTCTTGATCAACAGAGATGATGTTCTGGGAAGGCTCTATTTAATAATGAGGCTTTAGGTTTTTCTGGAAAACTTTTATTGATCAATATTGATTAGATGACTGTTCCCTACTAATCTCTTCCTAGAAGCTAGAGACATTCTTCCCTCAGACCTTTCGTCTCTTTGGTTATCACCATGATTGACTGCTGTAGTGGAATCTGACTGAGATGATTCAGAGTTTAGAATGAATAACCTCCCCCTCTTTCTCCACACCCTAGGCTGCAACATGTCTGAGAGAAGAATCCAACCAAGAAGAGCTAGGGGCACAGTGTTTGCCCCCCGTGTCATGGAGGAGGAATCCTGGAAGTGCCATACACTCAAAGGCCAATTAAAAATCTGACAGGAGCTTCAACAGGTTAGCTGGCTAGAGCATGGTCCCGATGTGCAAAAGTTGTGGGTCTGATTCCCAGTCAGGGCACATACAGGAAGAGGCTAATATTTCTCTCTCTCTTTCTCTTGCTTTCCCTTCCTCTCTCTCTAAAATCAATCAATAACAAAGAAAAAAAAATCTGCCAAGAGCTTTACACTCCAAAAACATGACGGGGAAGGTGCAAGGCAAAAAGCAAGCCTTTTTCTTCTCTCTTGCTTTTTCTCCAGGCTTTATGATATTTGGGAGCACTATATCTACTGTTATCTTGAGATAATTTTAGGGTTCAAATTTGGCTGTATAATAAACAGCTCAACAATCTCAAGGGCACACATGGAAGATTTCACAGACTGTCTTAAACACTGATACATTTATTAGGAAACCCAGTGCCCACAGCGCGCCGCACACTGTTCTCTCTGACCTGGGGCTCATGAGGTTTTCCCATTACACATTTACTCTTTGGTGACATCTCTCTTTCTCTCTTCCCTTTGTTTATAAACATAAGGTCTCCCTCATTCTTCTCACGCCTTTCCTCTTTTTCTCTTTATCTCCCCCTCCTCCCATTTTTACTTATGAGGCATACTCCTTGGAGAAAAGATCTCTGAGTTCAGAACAGCTGAAGTGGCTGATGGGACTAAAAGGAAACTTGAACGTTCTCTCGAGATGAAGCTAAAGGTTCTTATATAGTCCTTTTAGAGTGATACAGAGGGCAACTGTTTGTACTTCGCGAAACGAAAGCAATCAGAGCCATGCCAACAAGCACCAAAGACCTTCCACCTTCCTTTCTGAGTTGGAGTTGGGGAGCTCTGAGCTGGGCTTGAGGGTTAAAGAACTCAAAACAGGGTGAGAAGGGAGGTAGAGTAGAACACATTTGTGGTGTAGCTTGGCTTGGATTCTCTTGGCCTGGAGAGTTGGGGAACAGGTAGGCATGGTGAGATACGAGAAGAAGAAGTGTTTACCCTGGAGTCCTGGGAATCTTGGAGGGTCATATAGATCCTTGACATACCTTTAGGGAGTCCCTGCAGGGCTGGGATTGAGAGCTCCACCTGTCTCAAGGTTATTTAACTTCCTCATCAGTCATCAAGGCTACCTGCAGGTCACACAGGAAGTGACCTCCAAATGTGCCACTGCTGCAGGATTCTCCACTGCCCCCCCATGGCCTAAAGATGGTTGCTGTCAGCACTTTGCCTCTCTATGTAGATCAATAGGGCCTTTGAATATGACCTCAAGTTCAATTATGGCTTCAATTATGGAATAAAGAGGCTGTTATTGCACACCTATCTCTTATTAAAAGTGCTGCTCTGGGGGCTTGCAGAGACTGGACCTGGGGGAAATCATTAGGACACTAATTTGAAATCAATTTAAAGTGCATTTGCTTAATAATATGAGCATTGTGAATTATCTATAAATTGTTAATCTAGTGGAGTGTCACACCAAATTTTCATTTTATAAATTGCATTTTTGGGTCGGCAAGTGTGTGCGTCCTTCCTCTCCCATGCACCCTCGCTTTCCCTCTCTTTCTAAAACAAAGTTTGATCACCCCGTCTTCTAGGATTCAACCCATAACAGGAGGTCCTATTCCCTACCTACCACTCATTCTCCAGAAACCCTGACACTGCTTTGTGAACAAGGCTGGTGAGTGACACATGGCCCTGTGACCTCTGTTCCCTCAGCCTGACAGTTTAAAACCATCAGCTACTCAAAAGTCTTAGGGGTTTGAAACAGCCAGGACAGGAAAGGGATGCTGCCAAGAGCCTGCACACCTAGGACCCACCTGTGCATCAGTGACAATTTGGGGAGGAGGCCGGAGCACCTGGAAGGGCTGACTTAGCTCTGGGCCAGCTCCAACTGGGCTGGCTCCGAGTGGGAGGTGGCTACGCCCTCGTCTCTGTGGGTCACTGCCTCTGCCTGGACCAGGAGACAGGAGCATGTGCTCCGGAAGCCTCTTGTCATGAAGAGTGAGCTCAGCCTTTAAGAGGACTTTATGTTCTCCAGAGCAACTGCCATAGACATGAGACTGCTGGCTTAAGTGGCAGCTCTTTCACTGTGGACTGAGCACCTTCATGAAGTGGCACTGGGTGAGCCCTTGTAGGCAGGCAGGGACTCCACATCAAACCAGTTGGAATTCATGGATCTCTTCCTGAACTCCTATTCCATGCCAGGCACTGGAGCTCAGTGACTAAGGACAGTGCCCTCAGAAATACCTATTTGATAGACTATTGCTTGCATTTATGGAACCCTTACTTTGTGTCCTGCTTGATGCTCAATGCTTTATCAACACTACCTTGTTGACACCTCACCAGAATACTGAGATGGACTCGATCACTAGTCACATTCAACACATGGAGTAATTAGGCATGGTTGATTGTTTGCAAAAATGGTCATAATTTCCCTGGCCGGTTGGCTCAGTGGTAGAGCATCGGCCTGGCGTGCAGGAGTCCTGGGTTCAATTCTCAGCCAGGGCACACAGGAGAAGCGCCCATCTGCTTCTCCACCCCTCCCCCTCTCCTTCCTCTCTGTCCCTCTCTTCCCCTCCTGCAACCAAGGTTCCATTGGAGCAAAGTTGGCCCAGGCACTGAGGATGGCTCCATGGCCTCTGTCTCAGGTGCTAGAATGGCTCTGGTTGCAACAGAGCAAAGTCCCAGATGAGCAGAGCATCACCCCCTGGTGGGCATGCTGGGTGGATCCCGGTCGGGCGCATGCGGGAGTCTGTCTGACTGCCTCCCCGTTTCCAACTTCAGAAAAATATATACAAAAAAAAAAATGGTCATAATTATTCTCTCTGTATCCCCACTGTTTTGCAACATGACTTTGCAGCCCCTCTTATCCAGGGGTATATATAGCCTATTTCCCACCATTTGAACCAGGGCTGACCCAGACTGACTTTGACAGGAGAATGCAGTGGAAGCGAAGGCATGCTGGCTTTGATCCTAGGCTTCAGGAGGTGTTGTCATTTCCTAGGGCTGTTGAAACAAAACACTGCAACTGGGGGCTTAAACAACAGAAATGGATCATCTCACAGTTCTGGAGGCCCAAAGTCCAAGATCAAGGTGCCAGCCGGTTCACGCTCCCTCTGAAACCAACGGGGTGGAATCCTTCCTTGCCTCTTCCCTTCCGACGGCCTGCCGACAGCCTTTGCCATCACTTGGCTTGCGGATGCTTTGCTCCAATCCTCCGTCTTTACGCGGTGTTTTCTGTGTCTCCACATCGTCTTTCCTCTCTGTGTCTCTGTGTCCAAATTTGCCCTTGCTAGAACGACACCAGTTGTATTAGTTTTCTAGGACTACCATAACAAGGTACCACAGAGTGGCTTACACAACACAAATTTATTTTCTCACAGTCCGGGAGGCTGAAGGCAAGGTCAAGGTGTTGGGCGGGTTGGTTTCTTCTGAGGCCTCTCTCCCTGGCTTGTAGATGGCCACCCTCTGGCTGCCTGTCATGTGGTCGTCCCCCTGTGTGTGCACACCCCTGGGGTCTGTGCGTCCTGATTTCCTCTTCTAATAAGGACATCAGTGAGATAGGATTAGAACCCACCCTAACAGACTCATTGTAACTTAGTCATCACTTTAAAGGCCCTATTTCCAAGTAAGGCCACGTTCCGAGGTACTAAGGTTAGGGCTCCAACATATGAATTTGGGGGTGTGTGTCATGATGTAACCTATAAAAGGAGGCTTTGCACACTCCCACTCATTCTCCAGAAGCCCTGAAACTGCCTTGTGAACAAGCCTGGTGAGTGACACACGACCCAGTGACCCCTGTTCCCCCAGCCTGACAGCCAGCCAAGCCCCCAAAGCAAAACCACTCAGCTAACGGACAGCTAACTGCAGACACAGGAGGGAGCCCTCTAGGATCAGAACCATCCAGATGAGCCCAGCATAATTTAATTAGCTCACAGAATAATGAGCTAAGTAAGTGATTGTTTTAAGCCACTTGATTTTGAGATGGTTTGATAAGCAGCTATAAATAATTTGTCCATTGCGGTTCGGCATTGGTATCATGTGATTTGCACAAGGTCCCAGAGCTATAGGTGGAACTTGGGCAGCCTGCTGGTCTGATGACCACCTTGTGGGGAAAGATGTGTCCCAACAGATCAGACTTGCCAAAGTTTCCCTGGGACAAGGGCCCCAGAGCCTCTGGCTGGGACTTCTGGAATTCAGTGACCCAGGGAACAAGGTGGGGGGAATCTTGCCTCAGCTTTACTGTTTGCTGTGAGCCCCGGTAAGAAATCACTTCCCCTTAACTGAGTCTCAGTTTCCTCCTCTGTAAGATGGGCTGGCAACAAGCCTGACTCACAAAGTTGCGAGGAAGTGGTGAGATCCTGAATGGGACAGCCTCTTGTGAAGTGCATGGTGCCACCCACATCTTAGGGGGTATTTTTATTGTATGAATGCCACCGATGCTCTCTCCCCTTTGGTTCTGCTTGCAGCACTGAGGCGCTCCGGGCCATTGCTCTGGAATAAGCAACAGAGCAGCAGGAACGGACCTTGGAGTCAGCCAGCCAGCCTGGGTTAGAACCCCACCGCTGGGAGCAAGTGGGAGAGTCAGCTTCACCTCTGCAAAACGAGACAGACACCCCTTCCGTCCAGGGAGGCTGTGGGGATAAAGGCATTTCATGGGTGGAAAGAAGGCATGTGCGAGGGACACAGGTTACATCTCAGCTTCCTTCCCTCCCCTGCCTGCCCTGCAGAATTCTGCTTGTTTTCACCAGGCCCAGTGCGTCTGCCCTGAAGGTGCTTGGGCAGGCAGAGCGGAGTGATAGGGGACTGCCTGCCTTTCTCTCCCTACGCAGCCTGATGAGTACAGCAGCATCTCCCGGGGCTGGGCTTGTGCAGAACAAAGGCTCCCTTGATCTTCTGCTGATAATCGCCCTCTTCACCTCCAGCCGCTTTGAGAAGAGCAGGGGTGGGGGATAGAGGAGGGAGGCTGAAGGCAGGGAGGGGATGCAGAGTAGCTGGAGAGTGAAAGGTACCTGCTAAGTCCACCCCCTGCAGTGAAGCAAGGCAAGGGCTTCACTCTGCACCAGTTCTGATGAGATACTTCCCATTTTATAGGTAGGCAGATAGAGGCTGGAAGGGACAGTAAATTCATCCAGTCAATAGATACTTACAGGGAACATACTAGATGCCAGGAACTGGAATACCTCATCTTTGTTGTCACGGGCCATACCCTAGTGGTAGGCACAGGAAGTACAGAGGGCTGTGGAATCACATCACAGGACAACTAACCCAGTCTTGGGGGCACCCCTGAGGGCTTCCTGGAGGAAGCTGACTGCAGAAGGATAAGAAGGAGCATTCTGGGCAGGGAGAACAGGCTGCACGGAGGTCTGGAGCTGAGCCGCAGGACGGCACGCATCAGGAACAGGATAGAAGTTTGGTTTGGCTGAGGCAAAGTCAAGGAGGTAGTGAGCAGCATGAGAAAAAAATGGGGACATTGTTGCCTGACCTGTGGTGGCACAGTGGATAAAGTGTCAGCCTGGAATGCTGATGGTTTAAAACCCTGGGCTTGCCTGGTCAAGGCACATACGAGAAGCAGCTGCTATGAGTAGATGCTTCCCGCTCCTCCCCCCTTCTCTCTCTCTCTCTCTCTCTCTCTCTCCTCTTTCTAAAAAATCAATAACTAAACTCTTTAAAAAAATGAGGAAATTGTCATTGAGATCCTAAAGGCCCTTGAGGGCTGTATAAAGGACCTTCAACTTTATTCTGGAAGCAATAAAGGAGGCTTTAGCCAGCTATTGCTGCAATAATGCTATGTAACACATCTCCCCAAACTCAGTGGCTTAAAAACAACAATCATTATATTGATGTCAGCTGGGAGTCAGACGATCTATGCTATGCAGGACCAGCTGGGCTTGGGTCAAGTCTGTTCTACGTGGCTCCCAGCTTCCTGGAACCAGTGGGTTCCCTGGGGCGTGTTCTTCCCAAGGAGAAGTTGACAGTCCGAGGGCAAGAGCCTTCCAGGACTTTGCTGGCTTCACTTTGGCTGACATCCTAATGGACAAAGAAAACATACTCCAACCCAAAGTCAGAGAGAAACTAGTCAAGGAGAGAACAGTTCCCGTTTATTTAAGTGCTTTGCAACTCTAAGCACATCAATGCTATTCTGAGTTGGGAGAAGTCTGTTTCATAACCATGGTGATGGTAGTGATGATGGCTTAGTCTATGGCCAAGCCCTTGACATATATATCACCACATTTAAAATACAACTACGCATGATGAATATTGTTATTTTATTTAATGGGTGAGCAAACAGGTTAAGATACAGCAAACGATTTGCCCAAACCCGCAGTTAAGGGGAGCAGAATGAAGCTGCCAACTCCGATTTCTCTGAGTCAGCCCCAGCACAGCCGCACAGCTCTTTCTGTTGCCCTGTGCTGCCCCTTCCACGCTTTCCCTCTGCCCCCCGCTGGACTGCGAGGACGGAGGGAGTGCATCAGGCGACACCACACTCCTGATCACTCCAAGGGTTACTGGCATGCTGGCTACAGAGCGGGTGATGGTGACGGTCCCACCTCTGCTCAGAGAAGGCAGCGAGGAGGCTGCACCAGGTTTGGAGGACTTCAGCTGATGTGTGTTGATGACTTGTTGGGGTGGGGGTCCACCCCTTTCCTCCTTCCTCGTGGCTCTCCTGCTTCATTCCACTCTCCTCCCACAGCTGGTAGGAGCTAATGAAAGCCACGTCTCTAGCTGGCTTTAAAAAAGAATCACCCAGGTAACACATTCCTACAGTAAAAAATTCAAGGGTATGAAAAGATTTACAACGAAAGCCTCCCGTTGCTGTCTGCCATCCACCTAGCACCTCCACCCCTACAAGTAACCACTGTTTTAGTTTCCCCTGTGTTTCCTTCAGAGTTTATGCATCTATAAGCAAAAAAGGGGTATGCAGTCTCCCACCTACCCATTTTGAAATGCATAAGCTAGCATATTGTACACACTGTTTTGCAGTTTTCCCCCCAACCCCATTTGAAACAGCTTGGCGAATTTTCACGCATCAGCACCTAGAAACTTCCTCGTTCATTCCTCACCGCTGCAGAGTATCCTAATGTCTGAATGAACCAGCTGTAATTTATTTCATCAGTCCTTGTGCTGATGGACGTTTCGGGGCTCCTAGATGAAATTCAGTAAATAACTTCCACACCGGGCCAAAGGTAAGTTGAACTGCAGGATAAATTCTCAGAAGCAGGATCACTGAATCAAAAGGATTGTCATTGTACAAATGCTTCCCTTTCCTTTCCCCTCTCTTTCCCTTCCTCTCTCTGTCTCTCTAAAAATCAATAAAAATTAAGCCCTGACTGGATAGCTTGGTTGGTTGAAGTGTCATCCTGGAGCGCGGAGGTTGCTGGGTTCGATACCCAGTCAGGGCATGTATAAGAGCAGCTCAATGTTCCTGCCTCTCTCTCTCCCTGCCTCTCTCAAATAAAAATATTGTGATTGTGATTTGATAGTTACCGCCAAATTTTCCTCCACAGCGGCTGAACCAGTTTGGATTCCCACCAGCAAGCATAAGAGAGCCTGCCTCCCCATAGCCTTGCCAACACAATGTGGTATCGAATGTTTAGATTTTTACAAACTGGATAGTCATTAATTGATCTTCTGCTTTTAAAAAACCAACAAACAAACCTTTAGTTTTATCCCCATTCACCTCAGATAGAGTCCAGCTTCCTTGGACAGTCATGGGAGTGGGCACAGCCTTGTCCTTTCTCAAGGAAAGGACATTGTCAGCCAGGAAGGTAGATGTGGACACAACTCACTATAGCATGGGCTTGGTGTTCCAGCAAAAAGCCATGAGAGAGCAGAGGAAGCCTTCCTGGAGGAGGTGGCATTTGAGTTGAGCCTTGAGAGACAGGTCAGAGTTTGACAGGTATTAAGGGGGGAAGTGGAAAGGGACGTGTGCATAGTCCAGAAGGGAAGTGTGGAGTGTCCAGGGAGGGTGAAGAGCCCAGCATGGCTAGAAGACCTAGGAGATGAGCCTGGAGGGGGGTGGGCCAGGTCACAGTGGGCCTTAAATATCATGTAAAACAGTGGTCCCCAACCCCCGGGCTGCGGACCGGTACCAGTCCGTGGGCCATTTGGTACCGGTCTGCAGAGAAAGAATAAATAACTTACATTATTTCCGTTTTATTTATATTTAAGTCTGAACGATGTTTTATTTTTAAAAAATGGCCAGATCCTCTCTGTCATCCGTCTAAGACTCACTCTTGACGCTTGTCTCAGTCACGTGATACATTTATCCGTCCCACCCTAAAGGCCGGTCCGTGAAAATATTTTCTGACATTAAACTGGTCTGTGGCCCAAAAAAGGTTGGGGACCACTGATGTAAAAGACCTGTAAATGACAGAAATACAAGGAAGTCTTGTGAGAAGGTGTGTAACATGGGTGGGTGGGGCATTAGTTGGGACTTTAAAGCAAAAGAGAACCTTACTCAAAGTGGCTTAAGGAAAAAAAGATATCAATTGGCTTGTTTATGAAAAAAAACCTAGAGGTGTTTAGCTTCAGGCATGGCTAGATTCAGAGGCTCAAGTGCTGGCATCAGAAATTTGTCATTCATCCTCCCCTCTGCTTTCCTCTGTTGGCCTCACTCCAAGGCAGGCTCCAGGCTTTCCTCCCACAGCCTAGAAATATCGGTCAAAAGAGAGTGTGTCTTTCCCAATAATTTCAGGAAGTCACCAGGTAGACATGCATTGAACTGATTTGTGGCAGGTGACCATCCCTTAACCAATCACTATGGCCAGGAAGATGGAATGCACTGATTGGTCAGGACTAGGTCACATGGTTACTCACCTAGTGGAGGAGTGGGGGGGTGGTAGGGTGGCCTCAGCTTCCTGTGCACCACAGTCTGGGTTAGGGTAGGATCCTCAAAGAAAAATCAAGGTGCAGTGACCAGAAGAGGGAAGAACAGGCTTCTATGGGGGACAGATTAAAGGTGGGAACCCACAAGGAGGCCAGAAAGGTGCATTCCACCAGCTGCTGCATCCTAGTTCCACCTTCCATTGCAGAGACTCCATCGCAAAGGCAAATCCAGGCAGCCTTTACGGGTAGGGCTGGGCAAAGCCATCAGGCCGGATGCCAGCCTGAGCCCCCGGGCTATGTGTGGACAGTGGTGATTAGAGCCCCCTCCCCTGCCCTCCTCTCCCCACCTGGGCTCATATTTTAAGTCCATTTGGAGTGGCAGGCATTTCTCAGGACTCCACTGAGCCTTGCATGCCAATGGCGGTATTTAGTCTACAGGAGCAGGTGTGAAGCCCACTCCAAACCCTCTGGGGGCCCCAAGAGGAAAAGGAGACTCGGCTCTTCCAACTTTCTCTGCAGTGACGGAGTGACAGGCTGGTCTAAGGATCTTGTGCTGAGGGCTGCTCCGCAAGCTTTGCTTGTCACCTCGATTTACTTTGTGGGGTGGGTGTGTAACTCTAAGTACTGTAGGTAAGAGTTTCAAGCTCCTAGGATGGACAGTTCCCTTCTGGCCCTGTGAGTGTCCCCCTTTTTCTGTCTACTGTCTGAAGAAGACTCCAGCCTTGTCCCCTCTAACATACGATAAGTTCCTTCCTTCATGCCTTAACATCAGCCTGCTGTTTTTTTTTTTTAAGATTTCTTTAAAAAAATTTTTTTTTAAATTCATTTTAGAGAGGAGAGAGAAAGGGAGAGAGAGAGACAGAGAGGGAGAGAGAGAGGAGAGAGAGGCAGAGAGAGAAGGTGGGGAGGAGCTGGAAGCATCAACTCCCATATGTGCCTTGACCAGGCAAGCCCAGGGTTTCGAACTGGCGACCTCAGCATTTCCAGGTTGACGCTTTATCCACTGCGCCACCACAGGTCAGGCCAGCCTGCTGTTTTTTGCCTCAAGAAGGCCCGATGGGGTCCATTCTCCAGAGGCAAGGGAACTTGTCCTCATTCCCTAAATCTCAGCACAGAAGCCACTTCCCCAGGTACCCCTCTGCCAGCCAGGCCACATGGCTTTGTGGCCTTTACCCCTCACATCTGTCCCTTGCAGCCTTCTGGTTTGTGGTTATATATTTGAGGGGTTCTTGTATTATTTTTCCTACCTTCACTCTAACTCCCTGAGGTCAGGGTCTGGGCCCGTTTTTTCAAACCCTGTGTCACTGAGGACTAGAACAGTGCCTGGCACATAGTAAGAGCTCAATAAATAGTTGTTAAATAAACAAATGAATGGACAACAGCTCCGGTGGGCACTCTCCTGCTTCTAGGCTGTGAACAACGATGAGAACAGGAGGATGGCCACTGGTGGTGGGCACTGGGGATGGCTTGTTTTTAGAACCAAAATCTGCCCTGGCTGGTTGTCTCAGTGTAGAGCATCAGCCTGGCATGTGGATGTCCCAGGTTTGATTCCCAGTCAGGGCACACAGGAGAAGTGACCATCTGCTTCTCCTCACCTCTCCATCCCCCTTCTCTCTCTCTCTCCCTCCTTCTTCTCCTCCTGCAGCCAGTGGCTCAATTGGTTGGTTCTTGATTCAAGCGCATTGACCTGGGTGCTGAGGATGGCTCCGTGGAGTCTCTACTTCAGGTGCTAAAAATAGCTTGGTTGCAAGCATGGCCCCAGATGGGTAGACCATCAACCCCAGGCAGGGGTTGCTGGGTGGATCCCGGTTGGGGTGCATGTGGGAATCTGTCTCTCTATCTCCCATCCTCTTACTTGGAAAAAAAAATCATCATCAAATTCTGGCAACATAGCAGCCGAAGGAGTCTGAGTTCTGGACATCATTTTGCACCTTGCCACATTTTCCAGGGAATTAAATCAATGTTTGGTGGCTTAAGGTTACCCAGGCAGGCCTGGAGCTCAGACTCAGATGCTGGGCTCTCCCAGCTCTGAGTCTGGTGTTCCTCCTTCTCAGAGCAGCAGGCAGGGGAGTGACCATGGCCGAGGGGAGAACCTTGGCTGCTCAGCTGGCCTGCAGCTGGCTGCTTCTGCCCGTCAAACCTCGTGGCATGCTGGGAGGCTGCAGGAGAGAGAACACACACACACAGAAGCCAGCAGCTCCAGGTGGCCAGCCTAGCTCTGTCACTCACAAGTTGTGTGACCTCAGACCAGTTACTTTTTGTCTCTGGGCTGCAGTTTCCTTAGCAGCGAATTAGAACAAACCCCCTCCGTTCAGAGGAATGCTGTGAGGAGTCTGAGAATGCACAAACAGGGCGGGGGACGTGGTAGGCACTCCAAAAACCTTGGCACTCATTGACATCTCCTGGCCTCCAAGGGAAGGGCAGTGAGAAGCAGGCGCTCAGGGAAACTTAGCAGGTGACAGGGGTCCGTCTCCTGCTCCTCGGCCCCCTGAATGCCTGCACATCTCAGCAGCGCCGGGCTAACTGCTGTGCCCCAGCTAATGAAGAGCATCTCATTAATGCTCAGCGAAAGCTCATTAAGACCAGGAGCTGTGCAGCAGCAGCAAAGGAAGGTCAAGGTTCTCACCAAGGGAGTTAGGGCCTCGGGGACCCTGTGGTGTCAACATTCACAAACAGAATGAAGGGGGACTTATTTATTTATAGGTAAGTAGGGAGCCAGGTGTGTGGCCACAGTTCCCTGGATTTCCCAAATAGTCACCCCCATCCTCCCCCCAGCCTTCCCTGGGCTTCTGCCCCTGGGAGGAGAGAACTGCCTGCTGGGAGCTGGACAGAGCCATCACCACGCAGGGTCTCAGGGGCCAGGACAGGCCAGTTTGATGGAAGTCCTGAGGTTGAGAATGCCGTCCGCAGAGGGGGGACCTGGCAGATGGGTGTCCGTGGCAGGAGCCCCGGGCCAGAAGCTGCCTGGTGGTGTGCCGCGTGCCCTTGCCTTCCCCTCACCTGTAAGGTGGGAACCCAGCTTGCAGGAGTTATGAGGGTCATGAGCGAGTTGTGCCCATTTGGGGCAGTCTGTGGGGGAGGTGACAGGGTCACCAGGGCGTGGCCTCCTCTGCCCTTGACCTGTGGGCCTACAACCCCACACAACACTCTGGATAGAGGCCAAGGGGAAGGAAGAGAAGCTGTTTCTTCAAAGCAAGGGAATGGGCTGAGGGCTTCTTTACAAATGGGCATTATTGGGACTTGATGCAAGTGACATGCAAATAACTTGCCTCCACATTAAAACTAGATTAGGAAGGTCTTAGGACAAGGACTTGGAAATGGCAGTCCTTTTCCTCAACAACTTCTGGAATGTCTTGTCCACCAGCCAGCCCCTCCCTTCCCCCACCCCTCCCACTTGGCCCCCTCCCTTAAGTTCCCTGTTCCTCCCAGTGGTCATTGGAAGAGGTGGAAAGGAAGCTGGAAATCCCATAGTCATGCCCCCCCACCATGTGGGGGCTGCCAGAACCCTGGGTGGGACCACCTGAACCCCTGATCCGCCCCTTAGGGCTGTGGGGCCAGAGCACAAGCTGTCCCCTCCAGCCACAGAGCTCTTTGTCGGGCCTCCGAGGGCTCAGGTTCATAACAGAGTTGATGAAAAAAGTGAAATATTTTACAAATTCAGTGGTTTCATTTCAAATCTTCTAAGAACAGGTCCTCCTGACTTAACCTCCAACATTCCTGTCATCGCCCTCAGTTATAATTCTTCGGGAGGCTGTGCGCCTGATTGGGGTCCGTCTGGCCACACCAACACGGCCCGCATGACCCAGGGAAGCCAATTTCTTGGAGCCTGGTTTTCCCCATGTGTAAATGGGTACGACAGCACCTACTCCTTAAGGTTAACAAATGAGCTGAGCCACATTCAACCCTGTTATGGGTCGATATCTGTCCTCCCAAAAGATCTGCTCAACCCTGGTACCCATGACTGTGAGCTTATTTGGAAACGGGGTCTTTGCAGATGACTGAGTTAAGATAAGGTCATTAGAGTGGGCCCTAATCCAATAAGACTGGTTTCTTTATGAGAGAGGAAGTGATGTGAACAGGACAGAGAAAAAGACGGGCACGTGACGGTGGAGACAGAGCTGCGTCTGCAAACTGCGGCACACCAAAGATGCTGGCTATCACCAGAAACCAGGAGACAGGTGTGGACCATTTCCTTGGAACCTCCAGAAGGAACCAACCCTGCCAACGCCTGAATTTTGCACTTCTAGCCCCCAGAACTGTGAGAGAACATTTCTGTTGTTATAAGCCAAGTGGTGGGTGGCACTTTGTTATGGCAGCCCTAGCAGACGAATGCAAACCCAGGTACAATAACTGCTCTGTGTTAATTTGTCCCGTTCATTGCTGGTGTGGTGTCTGTCTCGCCCCAGACAGTGGATCTACAGGTCTGACATTCCCTCAGCAGATACTGAGCAGTTACTTGGGGCCAGGTATGCGCTTGGCAGGGGACACGGTGGTGCACATATCGTGCATCATCACCCCCCTTCACAGTTACAGAGGACCTGGTGAGCTGGCCTAGAGACCACCCTTGATGGCATCTCTCCCATCCTCAGGGCTCACTCCCAGTTCAGTCTGTGCCCAGCTTCCTGAAGCCCAGTGGACAATGTCTGCCCCAAGGCAAAAGGTCAGTGCCCAGCGTAATACCAGGCACACCAGTGGCATGTGAAAATGTCCCAACTGGGGAGCCAGGTGAGCCCCTTAAAGAAAGTGACATCTAGTGAACCCCAAAGGCCTGTGGCCTTGCCCTGGGCCAGCAGAGCACTCCACGGCCCTGGGCCACAGTGGGGCTGGCACCCTCTCCCACCTCCATCCCCCTCCTGCCCAGGTTCTGGCTGGGCAGCATGCAAACACTAACTTATTCCAATTTTAAGAATGTGACAGAGCCACGATGCTTAAAATTCTCGTGTTAACGGTGGTAGTCTGCAGTTTCAGTTCACTTAACAGAAACCATCTGCTGTGAGCAGGCAGCGGCCTGGCCCGCTCGCCTCCCAGGGGCTGTGCCCCTCCCCCAAGTTCCACCCCCACAGTCAGGGGAGGGAGATGGCGGGTCCCTAAGGAAGATTGTGCTGGGGCCCTAAAGCCCTCAGGGAGGGTCTCAGAAAGGCCCTCTGAGGCTGGGTTGAGGGTAGGACATGCAGAACTTCAGGCTGGCCCCTCTGTCTTCTCTGGTCAGGACCAAAAGGCCTGGGGAAGACCACAGGACCAGCACTGGCCACGGTAAAGCTGAAGGGGAGGGGGGGAGGGCAGGGGAACAATGTCCCTGCCCTTGAACCCACTGTGCTTGCTCTTCCTGCAAAGTCCCCAAGGGAGGCACTGGGCTCAGGAAGTAGCTCTGGCTCTGCCACTGACCCAGCTACAGGTCAGTCCCTTGGCCTCCTGGTGCCTCAGTTTTCACACCTGTAGAATGGGGGCCCCTGTAACACCCACATCAGAAAATTGTTGTAAGCACTGAGGCAGTGAGAGGGAGACCCCCTGCACAAATAACCTGACCTCCGTGGTGACCGAGCATGGGAGGAGGGCTGGTTTTCTCAGCTGTTGGGAAGGGGGGAGGGGGACCCAGTGCAGCTGCCAGCAACCTGGCAGGGCAGGGGTGGCGGCCGGTGTCTCCACCCAGCTCTGGCTGGGCATTGTGATGAAGGCAGTGTGAGCCACACGGCGGGTGTCCACTCCCACACGGGCGAGGGCCACCTTCAAGCCCAGGCCTGGAAACACAGCTAGTTGGAGCTGAGCTGGGAAACAAAGTGCCTCTGGGATCACTTCCCCACCCGCTGGACCAAGAGAGCAAGTCAGGACTCAGGGCCAGGGCTATAGGGAGGTCCCGTTGGGCAGAGGAATCTTGTAGCCACTCCGGAGGAGCAGGAGGCAGGCGCCCAGCCCCAGGGCCCCCGCCAGGAGCACGGCGCCCAGGGCCTTGAGGAAGGAAGTCCTGGTCCGGGTGAAGGAGCTGGGCGCCATGATGCCGAGCAGGGCCGTGCTGACCGTGAGCGTGTAGAGGATGGAGACACCGGTGTTGAGTGCGACGATCTTGCCGAATTTGGCAAATGGGGCGATGATGCAGAAGAAGAGGGGCACCGTGGCGATGACCGTGGTGAGGGCACTGGAGACGATGGCCACACCCACGTGCCGCACCGCCTCCAGCGTCCGCCACTGGCGCTGCGAGTGGGCGTCCTGGGTGCGGGTGAGAGCAGAAGCTGGAGCTGGGGGACCTGATGTGACGCAGAGATCCCCCCCCCCCCCCGCCTCGGGCTTGGGTTGGGGCTTGGACGCTGGGTAAACACACACCCCTGTGCCTCAAAACAGCTCTGTCCCTGGAATCCCCCAATTCTGCCTCCGTAAGTAGGATAATTACAGCACCTACTCCACAGGGTTGGGGCAAAGATGAGATGGGTCCCCTTATAGCAGCTCACAGCACAGAGTGGGGGCACATTAAATGTTGCTATGACAACCAGGATGCTGATGATCTGCATGGTAGGTCCTTATAAATGGGGGCCCTAGTTGGAACTCATTTCCTTCCTTTGGCCAAAAGCAACTAAATGTATAAATTTAATTTACATACTTATGAATGTTTTCACGCCAACATTAGGAAAAAACCAAAAACTTTAGGAGATGCAGAGCTGCTTTTGGCATAGAGTCAAGGGTATGTTTTCACTAGACCACAGAGAGCGAGCTGGTGGCCGCAGGGTCATGAAGGAAGGGCCCGGCCCTGCTCCCCAGACTGCAGAATGAGACTCGGACTCAGGGAGCCAAGAAGCAGGAAAGACCTTTGGATGTCACCTGGTCCAACCCCTCATGCTCAGTTAGGGAAGCCAGGGGAGTGGACCCACCAGGGACCGGAGCGCTGCTTTGGGGCAGATGCCACAAGACTTAAATCCAGGAGATCAGCCCTGGAAACACAGCTTCTAGAACACAGCCTGGTTGGGGGTTGGGCGGGGGGTGTCTGGCTGTCCCTGGGTGTCGGTCAGCTGCATGGAGGCAGGAAAGGATCCATGTGGAGGAGAAGGGCAGGCAGGGTGCTCACCTCGGCCTGGTAGGGGGGCAGGTTCTCTCCGGCCAGCAGGTAGCCCTCAACCAGATGGACACAGTAGTCCACAGAGGAGCCAACCAGGATGGACAGGGAGATGGCTTCCACGGCGCCCATCTCCCAGCCACTCCAGTACATGATGGTCACCACGAGGCAGACGATGCCTGCAGCGGCAGGGGACAGCAGGGAGGCAGCTCAGCCCTGGTGCCACCACAGTCCTGGAGGGATCCCAGGTGAATTCACAGGGCCCCTGGGGAATGGGGTGAAGTCTAGAGTGGAGCCCCTGCCTCTGAGGGCAGGAGGGACAGGGCCAGAGAGAGCCGGGGGACCCAGGTGCAGCAACATGTCACTGGCTGAAGGCTATACCCAGTGAGATCTGGCTCACCTTGGGGACTGAATTGTGGGGCAGATTCCCATGAATGACTGTCACTGAGATGGCACCGAGGAGAGGGGCATTTTGCTAGGGGTTAGGGAGGGGCTGGCCAGGAAGCCATCACTGAGACGTGACAATTCAGGGCTGGGAGAGCCTGTTGGTATGACCCCAGCCCACATACCCAAGATACTCAGGAGCACAGGCAGCAGGAGCAGCACGTGGGTGGTGAACACGGCCACCGCGGCCACACAGATGAGCAGGGAGAGGGCCAGGCCATACAGGGCGCTCTGCACCCCTGTGAGGCAAGAGGGTGGGTCCTCAGCGGGGCTGCATGGGTGGAGCACCCACAATCCTCCCTCACCCCCATGGTTCAGAGGTCACTGGGGTTAAACCAATGGGCACAGTCATTTCTAGCTGTGTCACTCTGGGAAAGCCACTTGACCTCTCTGAGCCTCCATTTCTTCACCTATAAAATGGGGTAATAACAGTACCTACCCCATAGCCCTCATCTGGAGTTTAAAGAGGTAATGGGTCAGGCACTCAAATCAGGGCCTAGCACTGAGATGGGCTCAGAATGACCACCATAATGGTCATTGCTATTCCTTTTACATGGCCAGACGCCCCTGAGCAGGAGGGGACCCAAACTCTGGCTGACTGGTGTTCCCGACCACTGGTCATACCCATTTCTCCAGGATCTAGGCCAGGACTGAGAAGATGACAGGTGTGGTTCAGAGACCACGGCATGCCCTCCCTGCCCTGGTCACCTGCCCGTTCCCGCTGCCTCCATCCACCCCACTGGGGCCCTGGGCGTGAGGGGGGCAAGGGGTCGGGCTGCTGCTCGCCTATGATCTCCATAAAGATCTGCTTCCAGTGCTCGCAGGTCTGGAAGCCACGGCGCAGGGCTGAGCCCTCGGGGAATGTCTGCAGCTGCTGCTGCAGGAAGCTCTCCCAGCGCAGGTAGTCCGAGTAGGTCTGGAAGGAGGACTTGCCCTTGTACGTGGTCTGTGGGGGACATGAGCCAGTGAGATGGGCAGGTGGCTGTGGCCCAGTCACCCTTCCCAGGCCATGGCTGGTCTCTTCTGGGGCAGATGCAGCCAGTCCTTGACCACCTGTGAATGAAGTGTGTTGTGTGTGGGAGTGAAGAGTGAGCCAATCCAAGATGACTTCCCCCTAGCTTCTGGGGACACATGTGGTTCTTACATACAGCAACAGCAGATTCCAATGCAACCAAAGTCCCTGCTCCTTTCCAACAAAGCCACTTCTGCTCGCAGAGCTCCCCTGCTCTTGCATTCCACCCTCTGTCTGCAAGCCAGCTCCCACTCATCCTTCAAGGCTCACTACCATTCCATCTCCTCCAGGAAGCCTTCCTTGATACCTCAAGATGGGCATCCTCTGGGCTCTCTGCATGAAACATTGAAAGTAACCTATCACTTTTTAAGTGGCCAAATTCAGGATCAGAGAATGGCCAGATGCCCCCAAGCAGGAGGGGACCTGAACTCTGGCCTGTGAATCACAGTTCTTGTTACTGCCCGTCAACTGGCCCATCTCCTGGCTGGACTGTGAGAACAGGAAGGCAGAGAGTGGGCTGTCTGGTTCACAGTGTCCAGTTCTGAGGAGCTAGCTGTTCAGGGGATGGTAAAGACCCGGCACTCATCCCACTCTGGAACTTTTCCCTCTACTGTCTCACTGACCCAATTCTGCCCCCCACCCCTGAACCAGCACAGACAAGTTATAGTGTGTCTGTGCACGCACGTGTATCCGAGGATTGGCAGGGGTCAGCTTGGAAGTGACATCCCGTTGTGCGGAGAAGCCTGAGCAGGGATCCTCTCCTCTCTGAAACTATCTGTGGCTTCAGCCTTAAAAAGGAAGGACATTCTGACACAGGCTACAACGTGGGTCAGCCTAGAGGACATTACGCTGAGCGAGATGAGCCAGACACATAAGACCAATACTGAGTGATTCCACTTACACGAGGCACCTAGAGGAGGAGCGCAATCACAGGGACAGACAGGAGGGTGGTGGCTGCCAGGGGCGGGGGAGGGGAAGGAAGGGGGAGTTGTGCTGAATGTGGACAGTCTCAGTTTTGTAAGATGAAAGGTTAAGAGATAGATGGTGGTGATAGTTGTACAACAATGCGAATACACTTGATATTACTGAACGATATGCTTCGAAGTGGTCAAGATGGTTAATGTTGTGTATTTTACAATAAAAAAAACTTCCTGGGCTTTGAATGGGTGTCGGCATTAGCCTGGGGCTCATCGGGGGCTGGGAAGGTCTCTGGGCCCTCCTCGCTGGTGGCCGCTGGTTTGGCAGCCTGTGTGGTAAGTGGCACACGTGGTGGGAAGGAAAGCAGGGCTGGGGGCCAGAGAACAAGCATCAGCTTCGTCTTGTCCCCTCGTCACCACCATTCCTATTCCCCAATGCTCTCACGTGATCTCCCTGTTCTTCTCAATGGCCGTCAGAGGAGGGGGGATCTGTGACCCCATTCCTCAGAGGAGGAACTTGAGGCCAGCAGGCAGGAGTTACCTGCTCCAGGACACAGAGCATGCCGGGATCAGAGCGGGACTGGACCCCAGGTCTCAGCACGGAGGCAGCAGGGGCAGACTGGGGCAGCCTCGTGCGGTACAGTGCCAGGGCCGCGAGGCCCACAGGTGTCCAGGGCGGGGTGTGTGTGTGTCTGTGCACCTGTGTGTCTGTGCACCTGTGTGTGTGCGCACGCACAGGTGTGCCTCCTTGGGCAGAGCCCAGGGAGCGCTGGGATGAGAGAGGAAGCAGTGAGGTATTATGGATGGCCAGTCCCCTGGCTTCTGGACCACCCCCCAACCGGGGGAGGCCCCTCATGGTGGCAGAGGGGAGCATCCTGCTCTTTTACCAGCCCCTGCAGCTCAGAGGCTGCACAAGGACACAGCCCTGGGCAGGTGGCAGGGAGGGTGCTGGGGGCTGGCTGGCAGCCTGCGTGGTAGAAAGGCAGAGCTCTGCAGTCAGATGGCTGGCACAGCACCCCATGCTGCTGTTCATGAACCAGGTGACCTTGGACAATCCATTTCACCTCTCTGGGCCTCACAGCTCCCTCTGAATAGCAACCCCTCTGATCTGGGACAAGGGCCAGGGGCCAGGAATCAGAGGGGACACGCGCGAGGCTGCCAGGGGCTCACCGACTCAAAGGCCATGGAGATCCACTGCACGCGTCCCTCCTTGACGCCCACGGCCCCATGTGACAGCTGTCCCGGGAGCAGGTTGGGCTCGGGCAGCTCCTTACACTCGGGGTGCAACATCTGCAGGAAGGAGGAGATGCTGTAGCCTGCGGGGAGGAGGAGAGGGAGTGAGGGTTACCTGAGAGAGCACCCCTCCCTCCCACCGTGCACGTGCTCACCCATCTGCGTGTATGTGTGTGTGTGGGGGGGGCACACGCCCTCCCTTTAACCTCCAGATTTAAAGTGTGTGTAACCATTGGCAATATCATTGGGAACCTACAACACCCATCTGCCCTCAGGGTGGAGAACGACACATCTATGCCCTCTCTGGGGGATCCCTGGTCACTTAGGGGCCAGCCCCTGTTCCCGATTTTGGAAAAGCTACTCCTGCAGGTGTGTCCATACACACTGCACATGCCACCACACACGGGCACCTCTGGGCCAGTTCACACTCATGAGCCCACTCTCTCCTGGAAGGTACACAAATGCTAGCATTCCCCGACCGCAGCGTAGACACTCCCGCACAGACACATGTCAGTACATACCCCTGGGTCCCTCCTTCCCCCTCCCGCTGAGGGCTGGCTCCCCCACACACCTGAGGGCAGGCACTGGGCCCCGCCTGGCTTCACCAGCTCTGAGTTCCCTGCGATGGCCTTGCAGAGGCGACACAGGTGCCCAATTTCTTTGAAGAGGTCAAAGCCGCTGTCATAGATGACGCTGCCCTTTCCCAAGGAGACACAAGGCAGCGCAGGCCGCTCAGTGAGTCGGGAACTTAGTCCCAGGTCCCTGCTACCATTGCGACCGGCAAGCTGGAGCCCCGTGCATGGTCACCTATGGTGCCCACCCAAGCCCACCGCCAGTCGCACTGTTTGCTCCCAACTGCCCACGCCGCACAGGCCCCCTTCGCCTCGCCTCCTTCTCTCACCCAACGCTCTTCCCGGGCTTCCCGCTTTCCCCTCTCCCTCTGCAAATCGAATCCTCCCGTTCTCCCTGCCCTCCTCTGGACACCTGTGGTCTCTCGGTCTGGACTGCACAGGCTGCTCTGTTCTGCCTCCACCTGGCTCCCAAATCACTTTGTGTCTGATCCTGGGCTCCCAGCTAGACTGACTCCCAAGGCAGCCACACGATCGTGCCCACGCCTGGCCTGTCCTTCTGGCCATACGCCCGGCTCCCATCACGTGCGAGGCACACACCTCGTCACAGCCCCCTCAGTCAGCTCCTCGCCCTTCAAACGCCCCAGGGCCCAGCATGGAACACACACGTCCGAGGGGAGGGAGGCCGCACAGGGCGGGAACGCGGCGGCTGGAAGGGCACGCGGTTTTACTCATGTGTACTGCCCTCGTCTCCACCCCAGCCCCAGATGTGTTCAGATTCCTGGGTAATTCTGAGCACTCAACTCTGCTCGGTCCTCAAGAGAAATGAAACCCTGGGGCCGTGGTGGCCCTGTCCAGCCTCCTGAGGCACGTGGGTGCTGGGGGGGGGGGGGGTGGCTCCCTGGCCAGCACTCCTGGTTCGTCGGGCCCTTCAGCATCTGCCCAGAATGGGCGCACATACCGGCTCTCCGATGACGTGGTTGTCCACCTGCCGCGTGCGGTTGATGCCAACGATGCCGAAGACCACGAAGACCATGGCCCCCGTGTCCACCAGTGGCCTCACCGCCGGCTTCCCGCAGCCTGTGTTCACGCAGGGGTTGAAGCCGAAAGTGGCCGAGAGGCGGGCCCTGGGCCCTGCAGGGAAAGTCATGGTTGTACCGGAGGTGGGGTCCAGCCCCCCAGTCCCACTGCGGTCTCCCCACGTGTACCTTTCTCACTGGGCACATAGAAGAAGCCTTTGGTGGGCCCGTCGGGGCTGGAGCTGAGCAGGCAGCCGGGAGGCGCCGTGCACACGCGCCCGTGGAAGGGTGGTTTGTGGGACTGCGCAAAGTACAGCTTCCTGCGAAGGCAAGGGAGGTGGGCACTGAGGCTGGGGAGTCCCAGAGGACTCGGGGAGTGAGGCTAGCACAGCCGTGTGCAGGGGCTGGAGGAGCACAGGGATGTGGACGCCAGTTGGGGGCTGGGTTTGGAGGCTGGTCGTGGTCCAGACCTTGCCCAAGCCCACTGTATAGGCCAGCTCAAGGCTCTTGCCCCACCTGGTGTCTCCTTACCTGGGGCATGAAGGAGACCAGCAGTCCCAAACTTCCCTCTAGGGGGTGCAAGAGTTAACCGAGGGGCCCCAAAGCCAGCCCTGGGGGTCCCTCCATGCTCAGAAGCTCCTCCACCCCCACAGTTATGGAGACTCAAGCTTCTGTTTGGAAGAAAGGCTTCTATGGTCAGTTTGTTCACCACTGGTGAGCACAGCTACCTGATGTAGCTCAAGGTCCTTTCTAGAATGTTCTAAGCTCATGCAGAAAGCCTGACCCCAGTCGTCGCCACTGTGTATGTGCAGAGCACACCCAGCCCCGGGCTCAGGGGAGGGCAGGCAGGGGCCACTCCGCTCTCTGAGCCAAGGTGCACGGGGCTGGAAGGGCCCAGCAAGTCCGTCCTGGTCACTCCCTGCCTCCACGCCTCACCCCTCTGCCCCAAGCGTAGTTCAGCCTTGTGTGGGGACTGGATGTCCCGAGGCCAGCTGTCAGTGGCCACGGCCCCAGGTGTCACCAGTGCAGGGCCCTGCACTGTTCAGCAGCCTGGCTCATTCTGTCAGAGCTCATGTCATCATGTGTAACGATATTGCAGCTGACTTGTTAGCGGCTGCCTCCCCCTAGTCAGCCAGAGGGCAGGGTCACAGCTGTCATGTTTATCACTGTGTCCCCAGCACCCGCACGGGGCCGCACGCAGGCGGTGCTCAGTGCTTGTAGAATGAATGAATGGAGGAAAGCGGAGGTTCTTGGCGGCTATGGCCTTGATGGATGAACGCATGTGGAGCCCTGGCCCAGACCATGGGATGAAACCCAGCTGGCTCAAGACCCCTGAGGTGCAGAATGCAGTGAAGTATTTTGGGCACTTACTTCACGCCAGGCATAGGCAGGGCCTGAGAGTACCACACAGTGGGTAAACATGACAGACAGTCCCCGCTGTCACCTTATAGTCTGAGGAGGGACATTATTTTCTGAATTAATTATATATATTGAGAGTGGCTAAGTGCCTTGGAGAGGAAATCAGAGTGTATTCATTCATTCATTTGTTCATTCACTCAGCAAATGTTTATGGAGCACCTGCTACATGCCAGACACTGTGCTAGGCGCTGGGGACACCGCATGGACCGACATTTACGTGTCTACCGCCGACACGCCCATGCTCCTGAGGGGAGACAGGCGACTAGCCAGCACGTCATTATAATTCCAGGTGGTGATGGGGCCAGAGAGAGAGCATGAAGTGATGTAGGGGAGGGACCGGGGCGGCTATTTTAAATGAGGGAGGGAGCCCTGCTCTGGGACAGCCTCTCCCAGGAGGGGACGTCTGGGCAGAGGCCTGAATCCTGAGAAGAAGTCCAGCACATGAGGAGCTGGGGAAGAACATTCTGGGCAGAGGGAACGGCAAAGGCAAAGGCCCTGGGAGGGGAGCTGCTGGCATGCTGAGGGACAGTGAGGTGGTCACTGTGCCCCATCAAGAGGGAGAGAAGCAGATGGGGGAGCAGGTCGCCCGCCATCCGCTTTGCTCGTGTTCCCCACTCCCCTATCTTGGGCAGAAAAATATATGAACACGTGTGGAAATTGACATAGGTTTCTTAAAGGCACCTGCTGGCATTGAGGGATAAAGAGGGATAGATAGGGAGGGGGGAGGGAGAGAAAGAGAGAGAGAGAGAGAAGGAAAGAGGGAGAGAGAGAGAGAAAGAGAGAGGGAGGAAAGGAGGTAGGGGGCCTGGGTGGGTGGAAACAGGCTTATCGGCAAGGCTCTGTTACCGGGTGTGCTGCTGCTCCTTGGTGGCCACATAGAAGCTGAAGTCAAACTTCCAGCCCCGCTTGGTGTCGCAGGCCAAGGCTGTCACCATCCACTTGTGGGAGGGGCTCGCCGCCTGGAGCTGCCCTACTGTAGACATACAAGCGGTCAGCTTCTTGGTGAAGTTACCAAAAGGCGTTCTATACACCTAAGCAGTGGATCGACAGAGACAAGACATGTGACTCCGGGAGGCTGCCTTGGCCTGGGCCCGGCCTCAGGCTCTGTCCCCTCCCTCCTCTGCATGTCCCACCCAGCACCCAGGCCCCAGAGTGGAGGATAGAGCCCTGGGCACAGGTGCAGGCAGCCTGAGTTCGAGTTCAAAGATGGGGCAAATCTTTCCTTCCCTCTCTGAGCCTCAGTCTTGCCTTCAAGTGAGCATTAATTCTTGCCGCCCTGAGTTGGGCTCTGGGGATACAGCAGTGGGCAAGGTGGATTGGTCCCTGCCCTCAAGGGCTGCCGCCAATTATGATGGCTTTAGATTCTTTTAAGGGCCAGGAATTAAACAATCCTGGTGATAAGACACAGGATAAATGGGCAGGGGCAGAGAAGGGTAGACCAGGAAGGATGGCCAGAACAGGGCTCTGGGGGGAAGGAGAGCTTTCTAGGCAGCGGGAACAGCAATGCAAAGGCTCAGTCAGGAAGTGACATGGGCACCTCATCTTTCAAATGGACAAATGTGCTGCCACGTGTTAAGTGTCAGCGGGAAGGTATAGTATGTTAAAGAAACACAAATGACTCCTGCGGTGGAAAACCTGGAGGCTGGGGTTGGCCTCTGGAGGCCCTTCTCTGGGCTGCTGCAGCAGTTGCCATGCACAACAACCTAACTAATGGCTACCACTTCCCGAGCACTCACTACATTCCAGATGTTATGGGACACACAGGCCTTACTCATGTACCTCCAACAACCCTGACTGGTTTTTTTTTTTAAATTTTTTTATTTTTCTGAAGTTGGAAACGGGGAGGCAGTCAGACAGACTCCCGCATGTGCCCGATCGGGATCCACCCGGCATGCCCACCAGGGGGCGATGCTCTGCCCATCTGGGGTGTTGCTCTGTTGCAACCAGGGCCATTCTAGCGCCTGAGGCAGAGGCCATGGAGCCATCCTCAGTGCCCGGGCCAACTTTGCTCCAATGGAGCCTTGGCTGCGGGAGGGGAAGAGAGAGACAGAGAGGAAAGAGAGGGGGAGGGGTGGAGAAGATGGGCGCCTCTCCTGTGTGCCCTAGCTGGGAATCGAACCTGGGACTCCTGCACGCCAGGCCGACGCTCTACCACTGAACCAACCGGCCAGGGCCCTGACTGGTTCTTTTCATATCCCCATTTCACAGATGAGGAAACTGAGGCTCAGAGAGACTAAGTCATCTGCCCAAAGACCCAAGAAGTATAAGTGGCAGAGCCAGGATTCGAACCCAGGACTGACTGACTCAGAAGCCCATGCTCTTACCACTTTACAGGTCCCTACCGCAGACCTGGCTAAGGGTCCTCATCTGCCTGCAGCAGCTCCCACCTCACAGACCCGGCCTCCCCCTCCCTACATGGCCAGTGCCCACCAGTGTGGCATCGAGGGCCCTCTCCCCTGGTAATGGTGGCTCCTTTCACGACAGTCCAGGCTTACCTGGAAAGAGGGCACCTCCCCATCCCCAGGGGACACGATCTGCCAAGGGGCAGGCAGGCTGGCATTGAGGGAGAACCTGTAGACAGCTAGGTGGCCTTTACTCTTCACCTTGGAGACATACACGGTGCCTGGGGCGTCTGGGGGACAAACGAGGGACAGATGGGGGTAGACAGTTACCTCGACAGGCTCCCCTGACCCTGGAGTAGTCCTCCCTCTGCTGTCCGAGGGGCTGAGCCCTGACCTTGGTGGTGGCGGTGCTGTGTGGGTAGTGGGGGATGAGGCGGTGGCCACCGGTTTGGGCTGGTGGCATGGGTGGAGGGAGTGACAGCAACAGTAAGTTGGTGATGTGCTGGCATGGACTAGGGTAGAGGTAGTGTCGCTAATGATGCAAGCACAGTGTGAACAGTGGGGCTGGCCCTGGTCACACAGGACTGCCTGTGGGGCACTTAATTCCCAGACATGTCCTCGTGCCCCACCTCTGATGGAGACCCCGGCATGAGGACACCCCTGTCCTCCCCACTCAGGATGGATCTGGTGCACAGGGCAGGCTCCAGGCTAGGCTGGAGCATGGCAGGAGGGGAGCCCACAGTTCTGGCTGGGGACATTAGGAGAGGGTCCGGTTCACCCTGAGTCCACCCGTCATCCAGCCCTGCCACAGTGAACCAAGAACATAGGTTCTTGTCTCACAGGGGACTTTAATGCACCCTCCACCCAGGCCCCCCCCCTCGCACCGGGCAGGCTCTCCCAATACTCCCACCAGGCAGCCCACACTCCGCACTGACCCTGCAGGGTGGCCTCCGGCCGGCCGGCCCACAGCACCCCTGAGCCCCGCTTCTTCTTCTCCAGGGACGTCCGGATGTTGTTCTGCAGGCTGTGGGGCTTCTCCTGGAACAGACCTAACCCCCGAGCTGGGTCAGGGACAGCAGAGCCGCCCTGGCTGGGCCCGGCAGGGAATGGCGACAACCCCAGGGGACACGGTACTGAGGGCCTTCAGCTTGGGGAGAGGGTGTGTCAGGGGTCTGAATGAAATGAAATAGAACCGAGAGAAAACATCAAATAGTGAATCTACAGGAGTTTTAAGGCAGGAGAAAGGCACCTGCTGGCCAGAGACAGTCTGAAGCTTTAGCGTGAGTGAGACTCAGCAGGTCTCGCTCCTTCCTGTCAAATGGCATGAGACACTACCTGCAGGCAGTGGCTGGGGACCACGTGGGATGCTGCCTCTCATGCACTTAGCTCGTGATAATTGCTCAATTAGAGCACTTATCAGGAGCAATTAGAAATGGAATGTCACCAGCTAGCAGAGGTGATGGGGACTTGCCTGTTTTGGCCGAGCACTGCTGCTGAGTTTTGTTTTTTAAAGAGAGAAATTTTACACACCCTCCAGAATGTAATCCTCATAGCAATCCTAGGTCGTTGTTATGAATCCCACTTGACAGGGAAGGAAGCAGAGGTTCTGGGGGCTCACAGGATCAGCACAGGAAGTGAGGGGCAGAGCCCCATTAGGACCCAGTCCTGTCTGCCCCTAGAGCCAAAGCTCTTTTGGTTCTAGTCTGAATGGGTCCCCTTAAGAGGCAGTCCAGAGAGCTAAGAGATAAAAGAGGCTGGGGGCTGGATCTGACAGGGTCCTGGCCCTTCTCCATGCCTCTAGGAACTTCAGGATCATCCTGGGGTTTGTCCATCTGTGAAATGGGAGTGGATGCAGCTCTTGGCCTCCAGGCCTTGAGGGACAGCAGGAGCCCTTTAGCGGCAGTGACAATGGCACTTAATTTGTATGCCCAGGAGGGCAGGAGAGGAGCCGAGGATGTGGCCCGGGCTGGCTCCAATTTAGGAGGGGTTCTTCGGGCACCTCTCTGAGCTGCAGTCAATTATCATGCATTTGGCTAATGCCATTACCAAGGGGAAGGCCAAGTGAATCTGAACACCACCCTAATTAGATGAAGGCAATTACAGCAGTCAGCGAATCTCCCAGGAGCTGGACGCGTTCGCCCAAGCATCTTCTCCTTTGGTTTCTAACTGCCCTGGCAGAGCTGTGCAACCTTGGGTCGACTTCCCCTGGCCCGACCCCCGACCTCAGGCTTCCCTCTGCAAAGTGAGAGCCTGGCCCAGGTTACCTCTGAGGCAAAGAGACATCTTTCTCTCTTCTCTTTGCTCATTCCTGACATGCACTGTCCCTCAGTCCTATGGATTTCACCTCCTGAATAGGTCTTGACTCCACTGCCACCATCAGCATGATGGCTCCAGCTCCCACCATCTCTCCCTCCTAGCCAGGTAAACCTCTTTCCATTCTTTGAGTCTCCGCTTAGACAGTACCTCCTCCAGGAAGCCTTCCATGATACTGAGCTCCCCAGGTACTCTGTCCTTCCTCCATCATAGCTCAGATCTACTATGACAAGGCTGGCCTCTAGCACTGGAATGAACTCCCTGAGCTTGGAAAGCCTGTCCTACCCACTGTGGTCTCCCTAGAGCCGGGCAACTGACCCCCAGTATTTGTTTAATGACATGTGGAAACACCGAGTGTGGGTCTCACATCTTTCAGGCCTTTGAGATCTGGACTCCAGATAGAGCAGGGGCCCGCAGGAGACCCCTGGATGGAAACCCTCACCTGAACAGGTGATACAGGAGATGCCCTCAGCGCTCAGGTTGTACTTGAGGTCCAGTAGCACCTGGATGTTGGTATCCGGCCGGAAGAGCAGGGGGGCGCGGCTGGCGGGGCGGAGCCGGCTAGCAAACACCAGGGACAGGATGAGGATGGAGACAAAGAGCCCTGGGAGGGAAGGACAGTGCACTTGTCAGAGCTGGGGCCCTGGCGATGCCTCTAGGGTCTCAGCAAAGAGCTGCTCCCTTTTGGAGGAGCAGGGGGAAGGGCTCCCACGGGAGTGGGCCGATCCCAGCATGCCAGCCTGTGGGTGAAGCTTGCTCAGGGGAGGGGTATGGGTTGGTTGTTATGCGTCACTTGGGAGTCAGACGATAAGCTACAAGCTCACACTCCTAGACAAGAACCAGCCACCATCTTAGAGCACTTAGTTTATAAAGAGCTGGCTCATCCAGTTGTTTATACACAACCCTAAATACTGTTGCTGATGATAACAGTAATAATAGTCAATAGCACTTACTGTTTATTGAGCACTGACTGCCTGCCATGCCCTGGGCTAAATTCTTTACCGGCACTACGGTGTTCCTTCCAACTGCCTGATGAGACAGATCCTATTCTTACCCTCTGTCACAGGACAGGAAACAGGCTCAGATAGAAGGGCAGAGCCAAGGTCACACATGAGCATATGGTAGAGTTAGGAGTCCCACTCAGCCAAGCTGGTCCAACTCCAGAGCCCAAACACTGAGCGCTCTGCTGTAACTGCCTAGCACGATGACTGGCACATAGAAAGTGCTCAATAAACAAAGGCTATTGAAGACCAGCTTCATGCCACATGGGAAGGAGGTGAGGCTCAGAGCGAGTGAGGGAGGCCAGCCCAGCTCTCTGACCTTTGGCTCATTTGCAGCATGGGGTGGGCTCCCAATGCCCACATGTTTTTGGGGGAGCCTGTGCCCCACACTCTGACACTGGGTAGAAGCTACAGGACAGAGGGGAAGGAGGGTGGGGAGCCCACTCACCCACAATCACCCAGCGGCTCTTGACGGCTGACCACAGGACCCAGTGGTGTAACAGTTCTTGAAGCTGAGCAATAAGCTGCCCCCGGCCGCCCCTGTCAGGGGCAGGCTGCAGGCCCGTGGGGGGCATGGACACCAGAGACACGTCTCCCAGTTCCAGAGACACTGCCAGGGCAGAGCAGTGGCTGGTGAGAGGCCTGGCCCAGACCTGGTCAAAGCCCACCCCAGTCTCCACCCTCTCTGGGGAAGCCCAAATGCTTGCTGGGGTCCCCCCGATCATTTCGTCCAGCCCCTGCCGCAGGCCCAGCCTGTCCTCAAAGCATCTTGTCAAGAGTCACTTCCCTCGGCAGAGGCCACCCCCAGGTCTCAGCAGGGGCAGGCCTGCTCCAGGCCTTACCTGGCTCCTCCTCTACATTCAGCAAGGGGATGTCATCATCCAGGTAGGGCACAGGGCCCTGGGCAGGGCTGTCCCCAGCCCGCTCGGGAATGGCAAACACGTCCCCGGGGAAGTGCAGGGAGCTCTTGCGGCCACACTTCTGGTGGCAGCTATGGAGAGAATGGGGGCAGGGGTGAGCCCTGATGGTCTGGATGTCCAGGGAGGGTGGGCCAGGGTCCCGGCTACCACACAAACCAGGTATCACACTGCCGCTGACCTCACACACAGGATAGTCTCACAAACTTCCAGAAATCTCTGCCTGAGTTCTTTCTGGTGCCATCTCCCCTACGGCCCTCAGGGGCCATTATTCCTCTGGGGAGACAAATAGTGACAGCAGCCATCACCCAGAGAGGGGGGGTGACAACCTGCAGTCCCTCATGCATCAAGGTGACCAGAGCAGGGGACTCACACCTCTTCTGGCATGTGGCCCGGGGCTCTGACACCAGGAGGAGGAGGGTCCTGTGGTGGAGCTATCAAGATGACCAGTACCCAGTGCTTTGCCCACCTCCTGGTACACAGCAGGCGCTCACAAATGGTAACCACCCCACAAGGTTCTCTTCCTCGTGCCTTGTCCCTGCAGTAGCACCCAGCATAGGACTGGGCGTATAAAAGGAGCTCAACAGCAAACAAAAGGGGCCTGTTGTGGATGTTTAGGGAGAAGACAGGCCACCCCCTCACCCCTCCGGCCCAGCTCACCGGGTCTGGCAGGCGCCCTCTAGTGGTGCCATGTAAAGGCTCCAGATGCCCAGGGCAGCAGGCATGGTGAAGAGCACAGCCAGCCAGCAGCAGGACACGATGAGAGACATGAACAGGCCAAAGTCATGGACGGCTGGGATCTGGCAATGGAGAGGTAGGAGGATGTGGGGCTGGTCGGTCCTGGAGCCCAAGGAGCCCGTGGACTCTGCAGCTGAAGGCATTCAGGACCCCAGACTGCTCTAAGGTAGGAGGAGGAGGCCCAGGCTGCCGGGATGGAGCCATTGGCCCAGGAGGATGTCGGAGGGCGAGGGCTGGTGCCAAGGGACACAGAAGGGGAGGAAGAGTCCCACGCCCGGAGTGAAGGCTCTTGTCTCTACTACAGCCCACTGCTAGGGACAGTTCTTGGCATAGAGCAAATACTTGATAGCTGTCACCACACATATGACTGGGGGTCAGACACACCCCGTTAGACCAGCCACGTGTTAGTGGGCAAGGAGAGAATGCTGCCACATGACAGGAATAGGGAGCTGGGGGCCTCGGAGCTATGGGTGTGCTCCGGAAGTGTCACAGGGACCTGCACGGGGGGGGGGGGGGGGGCAATCAGAAAACTGTAGCCAATAAGCAGACAAGCCTTCACTGTTTGTGAAACACCTCGACAATCATCTCATTTCAGTCCCTGCATAAGGCACACATGAGGATAATGAGGCTCAGGGAGGTTAAACAACCTGCCGAAGGTCACACAGCCAGTAAATGGTGGAGGTGGATTTGAACTCAGCGCTGCCTGTTTCCTGGATGTGGGTCTCTAGGGAGACCAGGATAATTCCAAAGCATCTGGTGGTTTCTAGATGGAATACTCAGCCCAGATGAGAAAATCTGTCAAAGACGTGGGCAGGTTCGCTGCCTTTCAGGTTCTATCAGCACCGATATCCTGGCCCACACTCAGATCCTTCTCCTGAGCCCCACTCAGAAGCCCGAGGGGCAATGGGGCCAGTGAGAGGACAGTCAGAGTGAGTGGTGACAATGTAGGATGAAGCCAGCAGGTGGAAAGAGTTCAGGGGTCTTGAGACTTGGTCAGGCTTACCACTTACCAGCTGTGTGATATTGGGGAAGTCACTTTACCTCTCTGGGCCTCAGTTTATTATATATTAGGAAAATAGGGATGTGATGATACCTTTGTCATAAGTATATCCCAAGTACTAAATACAAAAGAGCTTTGGAAACTGCCAAATCCCCTTCAGGGCAGATACTAGATTAATCTTAATGAACAACAATAATAAATATTATTTGTATTATTATTATTTTCCCATTTGTTAAGATCTGGTAATGGTGACAAGTAACAAAAACGGACTCTACAGACATGCCAAGAACCTGGGGCAAAGGCTGTGTGTCCACAAGAGAAGGGGCAGTGGCAGGAGCAGAGACCAGGGGCCAGGTATGTATGGGAGAAACGGGGAGGCCGGGGCGGGGACAGAGGGTGGCCTCCCACCTGGGAGAAGACATTTGCGGCGTAAGCGGCGGCCGTGGTCAGGGAGGTGAAGAAAGTGGCCTTGCCTGCCGTCTGGATGGTGTGGATCATCCGAAGCTGGGGGTCTTCCAGGTGGGTGGCCTGGCGGTAGGTGTTGATGAACACAAAGACGTCGTCCACACCTACAGAAGGGAGTTCCGGGCCAGCAAGGACAGGCTCAGGATCACTCTGTTGTCTCCTGGATCAGACCAGATTTGGCCTAGCCCAACCCTGAGAGGACCCCTGAGAGGTCAGGCTCCCGGGGAATCCTGCTTCTTTGACTGGAGTTCAGAAAGACCCATCTGACATTGGCTCCTTCGACCAAGATCCAAACCCCATCCTCCATGCTCTATGGCCGCAGCCCAGCCCCAGAGCCAGCCTCCTTCTTCCAAATCTTTGCCTCCTCCCCATCTTTCCTGCACTTTCTCCACGATTCCTAACCTCTACCCAGCACATCCACTGGCTCCTCCCAACCCTTGGGGGTTCTACCCACCATATTCCAGGGATCTGCCCACCACTCATACTCTACCCCCCACCATACTCCAAGGCTCTGAGGTCTGAGAGGGACCTTCTGGAGACTCCATGGAAGCCAGGCTTTGCATCCAGAGAGGAGGCCCTTTCTGGGGTGGAGTTCTCAAGTGAGAAACCCATCGCTATGTCAACGGACGCCACTCACCAATGCCTACTATCACGAAGGCAGCCACGCCATTGAGGATGCCCAAGTACTGAACACCAAAGACCACGTGGTACAGGAAGAGTGCCACCAGGCAGCTGAGGCCGATACTCGCGATCCCAAAAAAGGACAGGAACACTGGGTGGGGCAAGGGGGCAGGGAATACAGTGAGGGAGACCCCATGGAACACACACCGCCTTTAGTGCCCATGACCCCGGCTGGGTCCTGCCTCAGACCTGCCCCCACTGTGGGGTACCCTTCACCACCTCGTCCATGCCTGGCACAGTTCTCCATGCCCAGAGAAGGGGCCAGGCCAGACGTCTGAGTGGCGGAGGAAGCCGTCTCTGAATAAGGCAGTTTACTCATGGGCCCTCATCTTTGCAGAACTTATCTCAAGGGCTAACAGGAAATTACGAACATTATATATTTATTGAACACCTGTCACCCCAGTAGATAAAGGTTCCATGGGGGTAGGAAGTGTGTCTGTGACATTTATCATTGGATCCCTGGCATCTTAGAGCATTGGGCACATAGTTTGGTGCCCAATTAATATTTTACATGAATGAATGAATGAATGTCTTTCCCATTTTTGAAGATATCACCAATCTTTCGTTCACTTGGGCAATAGAGAGGTCTGACTGTATACCCAGTAAGAAGCAGAGTACGTGGGAAGGAGGCACTGGAAAAGTAAACGGGGACAAGTGTGGCTGACTTGGGACTGTAAAACAGGCTACAGAATAATCCATAATGAGGGTCCAGTCTCCAGACTCCCCAAAACAAGGTTACCAGCAAGAAAAAGATGGTCAAAGGGCAAAAGGTTAAACTGTGTGAGGTCCTGGGAGTGGAGGCCCTTGGGTAAGGCCCCCCTGTCTCTGGACCTCAGTCTACCTACCTGGGCTTGAAAGGTGATTTCTGAGCACTCCTCACCACTAGCTCTGACATGGTGGATTGAGGACTATTTCTGGCATTCTTGAGAAGGAAGGCTTTGTCTAGATAGGGGCACACTGGGAGGAGACAAGACCTTCAGAGAAGTCCTACCCGAGCAGGAGGTGAGAATGTAAACGAGGGCGGCGATGCAGCTGCTGCTGATAAAGGCCAGGAGCATGTCGTTGTTGAAGGTTCTGCGCACCTCATAGTCAAAGAGGTCTGTCCCTCCATAGAGAACCTGGACTTTGCTGGGAGAAAGGGGGAACGTGGAGAGAGAAAGAGAGAGAGAGAGAGAGATGGAAGTGGATTAGAGGTGGCTGTCAACCCTTGGGGGAAGACCAGGAGCTATCCACATAAGTGGCAGATTAGATACAACAGAAGTCAGACCAGTGAACTGGATTATCTAAACCAAAACAACGGGGAAAAAATAGAAAAGAAAAACCTAGAAAGGTGCATACTAAACACATGAAACCCAGTGAAAAGAACTAACATTTGTGTAATTAGAATCACAAAAGGAAAAGGGACAAAAAGTGAGGTCAAGGCAATATTTGAAGAGACAATAGCCAGGGAATTCCTAAAACTGATGCAAGTTACCAACCCACGGACTCAAATGGTTCTGTGCATCCAAGAAGAACAAAGAAAACCACACCTACATAAATCATAGTGAGACTGGTGAAACCAAAGACAAAGAGAAATCTTAAAAGAAGCTTTGGGGGGGGGAGGGGGAGACAATCATTCAAAGGGGAAACAAAAAGGTTAACAGCTGACTTTTCCACAGAAACAATGGAAGTCAGAACACAATGAATTTAATTCTTTAATGTATTAAAGGAAAATAACTGCCAATTTATAATTCTATACCAGCAGAAATATACTCCAAACATAAAGGTAAAATAAAGATATTTTCTAGGTAAACAAAAGAGAATTTACGACCAGCAAACCTGCACTAAGAAAAAAAAAATACACTAAAGAGAGTTCTTCAGATACAAGGAAAATGATCCCAGAGGGAAACATAAAATTGTAGAAAGTAATGAAGAGCAACAGAAAAGGTAAACATGTGAGTAAATACAAGTGAATCCTGTAATGTCTTATGAGGTTTAAAATGTATATAGAATTAAAATGCATGCAACAAAAATGCAAAATGGCTGAAGGGTTATAAATGCAGCGAACTATATTCTAAGATTCTAGTATTATCTGGGAAGCAGTAAAAGTGATCATTTGCATTATTCTGTAATAATAAGTCAAGGTGCATGGTGCCATCCCTTGGGTAACCAATAATAGAATAATAAAAAAGATTTTATTAATGTAAAAGGAGGTACTAAGTCAAGTCTATAAGGGTCCTGGTTGTTACCACTCTTGAAACTCTGGGAGGATAGGAAGGGGAAGAGAGGTTTATCACCCAGGGCAGGGGTTTTGCCTCACCAGCTAAATATATTAGGCAGAGGCAATTGTTGGTATCTGAATCCTTGAAGATCCTTCTAGCCCCTCCAAGCTTCCCAACCCAGGCAAGTACCTTCCCTCAGGGCTCCTCCTTTACCTTCCCTCCCTCCATACATCTATCCACCCATCCCTCAGAACACCTATTAAGGTGTTCCTGTTGCTGTTCAAGGGCCTACGCCTAGAGAAAGGAGCCAGGAACAACAAACTCGCACTCTATTGAGACATAATTACGACCAGAACTTCCTCACACTTTAATGCGCAAACAAGTCACCTGGAAACCCTGCAGGTCTAAGGAAGGCCTGGAGATTCGGAGAGCCTGCATTTCTAACAAGCCCCCAGGTGCTGCGTGTGCTGCTGATTTGAGGGCTGCCCACTGAGTGACAAGGAATTAAACAGCTAGAATACAGCTGGGCAAGGGCTACAATGAAATTGTAGCTCAGAGATGTGAAATAACTGACACAGCTGAGCGGAATGACTGGGATCTGACCCCAAAGCCCATGTAGGCTCTTTCCTGCCTGCCTGAGGGTGAAGGGGACTTGGCAGGGTGAAGAGGGCATTTCACCCAGCCTCAGGGAGCAGCTTTCCAGGCTGGGTCTTAGCGGACAAACGCACTTGCCTGGCTAAGACGCAGGGCTGGGAGGAGCTCTGCAGAAAGCAACTGGCATAGAGAACACAAAGGGTGGGGGTCTGAATTAAAGTCTATATTTTAATCCCATTCCACCTCTTAGGTTTGGATGACGTACTAAGTTATGGTATGCCTCCATTTCCTCAACTGTAAAAGGAAGATAAACACGAGGGCACCTCCTTCACTAGGTTGGTGTGAGAATGAGATGGTGTATAAAGGGTTTAGAACAGTGTGTAGCACAGAGCAAGCGCTCAATAAATGTTAGCTCTGAT